>NW_024735554.1:10397018-10537018 GCF_018991925.1 Homarus americanus
TCCCCAAAAAAAAATGTTACACAGGGTATATAGTTGAGCTGCGTGTTTGTGTCTAAACAGTTGAGTAGCTGGAGTAATTGGTGACTGAGTTTTGTTACGCCGGGGACCCAAAACAAAGGACAGATGCTGAGTGAATGTATTTCTTATTGTTTCCTTTTCTTTAGGTGGTCAGAAAATGTGTGTCTAATCTTCATTCATAATCTGTTCCCAAATTCTCATTTACTCTGTCTAGCTCTCTTTAACCCCTCTCTTTATGCTTTTACTCGGAGTCAGTATGACGATCAACCATAGATGACAAAATTATAGACATTTATTAATGGTGTTTCACCTTCTTTGGTGAATTTTAAGGTGGCTCGAAAGGCTAACACAGGATTGGTTGTGCCGTCCGCAGATGTTGTGTGTGTGGAGGGTTATATCTAGCGCGGTAGTCTCTACCCATCATGATTGGAGTGATATTCTCCCTTATTCGAGTGTCACTTTGGCATGTTTTTAAAGTTCGTATAAAATTAATAATTTTACTTCTTCCAGTATCCATTTACCCTATGTTTACCATTCTTAAAAAGGGCTGTAGAGTAGCTGCTTTGGCAGCTTGCTGTCGTTTATGTGGGTCAAGTGGTCAGTCCAAGAATTTGGTCATGAATAATGTCAGAGTGACGCTCTTACAGCAGGTGTCCGTGAGAATATTAGCATCTATTCTCTTGTCGACCCTGTGGACTCAGAGAATGGATCAGAGTCTCGGCTGAGATGTGTTCTATGTGACTTATGTCTTGCTTCCATACAACAAGAAGGACCATTGCTCGATAGACGTGACGCGTTTATTTAATTATTTTTATGTTTTTACAACTAAAAACACGGGACTGCAGTCTGTCAAAGGCCTGAGAAGAATATCTGATCAGATATCTGATTTTTTATCGCCTCACCGATTTCCCCTGTTCTCTCTCTCTCTCTGTTTCACTTTCTACTTCTTTTTCTATATGTCTATTTGTTGATCTCTTTCAATCCCTCTCAATATTTCTTTGATGGATGACATCAGGTTCAAGTTAAGGAAATTACAATTCTTGCAACAATCATATACCTTCCTTGGTCACAGCGTTGACTCACTGGGAAGTCATGCCTGTAATGACAAACGGCCGACTTCGAGATCGTGGAGCACAGCGCACTACTACTACTACTACTACTTTTTAACGTGGCCTCCAGCCTCCCCCAATAGCCACACCTTCGCCACCATTTATTTACCTTAATATTAAATATCCTAATACATAAGAAACTATCCTATCTGTGTTAAATTAGTTGAGCCGCAGATCCATGCGGCATTCGGTGACTGTAGCCTCATAGTCGATATCTGCAGCAGTTGTCGGAGTAGGGGCAGAAGCTCTCGTTCCCCTGAGGCAGAGCAAAGCCGACCGAAGGAGAGAGAAGGACAGTCGACATCTCATCCAGGCTGTGACATAACTTCTGGGCTGCTGCTTCTGTTCGGAGATCAGCTCCGCGAGTCTGGCGTAGAAACATCTTGCACTTGGGCCCATCCCACCAGAGGTTGTGAACACTAGAGGAGTGAAGCTGCCTTGATCAACATTTTGAATTCTCTCCCCATATGCCCTTCTCTTGTCGTTCTCGTTCCTCCTATGCGCAGCATCGAGAGCTAGGTTACGGTGACAAACGGCCATGGGATCAAAAATCCTGATGTCGAAGAAAGCTCGCTGTCCCTGCGTCCAGAATCCTCGAGCACTGACGTCCACACGGGCTTCGTTAGATGTGTTTGAAGTCCTGTGTTGGAAGATCTCGCCATCCAGTGGAAGGAGGGTCGGTTCTACCATGACGTCCCGGCAGATTTCCTTCAACATATTTGCTGTGAGATCCCTTACCTCGTCATGCCTCATGCATATGAAGCCCCCCTTCTTGCAAACCATGGCGTGATCGCCATCATAGGAATAGCCACACACGCATTGGGAGGGCAAACCATCTACTGGCCAACCGTACCTTAGAGCAATGGCATCTGTAAATTCTTGTTTGTTAAGGCTGAAACCATTTGCCCTTATCGGTAACGTAGTTAACCAGTTCGAGGCGCCCACCTCCTGCGCTATAGCTACTTTTTTTGTCAAATTTTCTGGAACCAGCAGCAATAGTTGCTGCAACATGTCATTTTGGCAGTGCTGCCGATCTGTTGTAATGGACCTACGGATCTTATTAACTTCGCTGGTGTCCCCTTCCCCTGTTGCATTCTGGGCCATTATGTGGTCAGTGAGGGCTGCCGTGAGCTTAAGTGAATTTTGATGTTCAGAGTCAGCAATCTCCTCTGGATTAGTTAGTCCCATCCCTCCCAGTCTTGGTGGAAGTGCAAGAAGTGTTCTTTCTACTAGGGTTAAGTCGTGGTGTTTCACTAGTTTGGGAATGAACTTGACACTGATTGCTTCTTCCAAAGGGTGGAGGAGGGGTCGGATCTCAGGGATGGTATGCATCAGGTAGTTCCAACGATGCTTGACTCCATGTGTGAATGCTGCAAAGGCCGCATGTGGCTCTGTGTTAGCAATCTCCGATAGAGCATGGATTTCGCTAACCCACTCATTCACCTTTCCCCCTACGTACTGGGTCTTGAAGTCTGTAGTGCCAATTACTGCGCCTAGATGTCTTTGGCCGTCCTTAGTTATTTTGACCTCACTTTCGCCGAAAACCTCCACAGCCCGATCATAATGATCTGGCTTCACGATGAGGAAGGATTTGCTGGCGTTAGGGTGGTACCCTATATATGGACCTCGCGATGTTACCAGGTCCCACCACTTTTTGATGTCCTCCACTTTTCCTGCTCCTGTGAGGTCATCAGCATATGCCACTTGTTTGACCCCAGTTGTTTCATACTTTATTTCTTGTTGGAGCACTGATAGGCCTATTGCATACATTGCCATTGCAGCAGGGTCCCCCTGTGTTGTTCCCTCGGTCGACTATAGGATGGTATCACCTCGTAGAGCCTTTTTGTTTACTATGTAGAGGTCTGAAGGATTCCCATACGAATTTTCAACATACATCGCAAAGCTAGGACACTTGATCTTGATGTTGTGCAGTGCAGCCTTGCGGTTAAGTATGTTGAATGCGTTTGAAGCATCCACCAGAAGAACGGCCTCACAATCACGCTGCTCAAATATCAATCTCATGGCGTTAATGGCCGCCTCCCCACCAGCCTGGTGGCCAGCACACACTTGTAGGTTCCCTGCTACTGCCCTGACATCATCCTTTACCACCTCCATTATACACTTTCCGATGATCCGCCTCAGCACTTCCCCCACCCCTATAGGTCTACATCCTGGATTCTTTTCCAGAGGAATAAGGCGGCAGGCCGTCAGAGCCTGGAGGTGATGGCAGCAAGAGGATGCAAGCTTTCTTGCAAGCGTGGCAATGGCAGTGCAGAGTTCGCTTGCTACAGGGCCAAACCTGTTAGTGCTGAGGATGACTCTCCAACCGTTTGCATCCAGACCTGAAGGGCCGGCTCCTCCTCGAGTCTTCAGTGCCTTTTTCCACACCATCTCTCCTGTTATTTTCTCGAACAGGACAACATTTGGTGGGATATAGGCACCCTGGAGCCTGATGCCTTCATCTTCACTTGCAGGGGGATGTTTCTCTTTCAGTAGTTGTAAAGTCGCTCTGTTTATTGGCATCACCCCACCGGAAGATTCCTGAGTGAGAGATCTTACCGCGAGAGACACTTTTCCCACACGCATTTTGTTTCCAAATTTTCTTGCCACGTCATCGGTGTTTTGCTTTCCGTCACCCGTAGATTTTAGTCTCTCCTGTAGTGTTCTTGCTTCACATAGGAGATCATCTAGGGCCCCAGTCCGCCACATTGTCGACCTTCTCTTCATTGCTGCCACATTTTCTTTGTGCTTAGCCTTTGTGTGTGTCCTCTGACAAAATAGATGTGGTATTATTGCCAGTATTTGAAGAGCTAGGGGGGCGAGGAAGCGGTCCTGAGTGTAATCAGTCATGAAGAAAGTCATCTCCCGAATCATTTCTTTGGTGGCTGCACACTTGGGTGGTTCAAATAAGTTAGCGGGCGACCATATGACAATTTCTGAGTAGGTTTCTTTGACCCATACGCCTGCATTTTCCATCGACATGCCTTTCCACTGAGGCGGCAGTCTCTCATTCTCCTCCTGGACACCTGCTACTGAGGTAGCAGCATTTATTAGTACTACATTTTCGGGTTGAGTAGACTCACTGCTATCATTTGGGATATCATCGGGTGGTTGGGTCCCGGCGATATCCACTGTGGCCGCCTGTGTCGGCTCCCTGCCACGTGGGTTCCGACACTGGTCTAGCTTCCTGCAATCCACACATGATCGATTGTTTCTCGCACAAAGACAATTTGTGCAGTTTTGGTTCGGGCTAGCACAGACGCAGCAAGGACTGTTGCCAGGCATAGTGACCAGCACCTTGGGCGACAGATATTTCCGCCTCCGACCTCTGCTATTGGGCCCATACGGACGAAGGAACTAGATCTTATGCGTATGAGGCACAGGGGTGACAGCCTGGCCTTCGGTGTCCGAGTAGTATGGGCATATGCGCGCGTGTGGTTGTGTCGGGCACCCCCCATGTGGGCGATAATCCACACATGAGAATAATCCACTGGGAGCAAGAATTGTCACACCTAACACTTGATTATGTCACTTTGGTAGAGTTAGCCACCATTTCTATGGTCTCGCTGATGTAACATTAGTTATATATACTCACTGGGTAAGCCGACACTACATGTAGTGGCCGTTACTTGAGGCACTTGGCCCCATAGGGGCGAGAGTCGCGATGCCACCCTTGCTAGGGTAGGCCTATCGACACACTGGCACTGACACTTGGCAACTCCAGCCACCCACCATTCAAACACTCACAGGCTTACTTGAAGATCGCCGGTGAACACGAGCAATATTTGCGTTTAATGTCGTAAGGAATGAGACGAGCCGTCGGCGATGATGCTCAAAGTGACATCCAAACTTTCATCGACACACTGTGAAATTCTCGCTCCCACAAACTGAGTATATCCCCACCAATAACACTTTAAATCAGGGAAGGCACCCCAACACACCCACGCCGCCCGGACCCCCTACTACTACTACTACTACTACTTTATTTTTTATTTTATTTTTTTTTATTCAAAGGCCTTCAGCCTCCCCCAATAGCCACATCTTCGCCACCATTTATTTACCTTAATATTAAATATCCTAATACATAAGAAGCTATCCTATCTGTGTTAAATTAGTTGAGCCGCAGATCTATGCGGCATTCAGTGACTGTAGCCTCATAGTCAACATCTGCAGCAGTTGTCGGAGTAGGGGCAGAAGCTCTCGTTCCCCTGAGGCAGAGCAAAGCCGACCGAAGGAGAGAGAAAGACAGTCGACATCTCATCCAGGCTGTAACATAACTTCTGGGCTGCTGCTTCTGTTCGGAGATCAACTCCGCGAGTCTGGCGTAGAAACATCTTGCACTTGGGCCCATCCCACCATCACAGGACCCAACCGGAGTATGTTCCCACTGCCTTCATACCGGAGTATGAAGGCAGTGCAAGATGGACAGGGTACGAAAGCGAAAACCCCAAAAAATGGACTATCGGCAGTCCATTGCAACTCTCCCTCTCCCCAATCGTTGCAGCTACCTGCACAACTTGATCAGGAAAAGAGAGAGCCAAGATGTGTAGTAGCAGCCTGCGCTACAGCCTCACCACATAAATCAACTCATGCACAGCCAATATCCAGCTCATCATACTTTTCATTACCATCAAAACCCCTAAACTCCCAAAAGTTTTATGGCAACAGACGAGTGGAGAAGGGGTCAGGTAGAGATGACTGGCTTGACCCTCTAGTCACAACTCTGCACTTGGGTGGCTTAGACAAGATGGTCGTTTATGCACTGGGATCTAGGTAGCAGTGCAAACCGGTCCCGTTTATGCGACTGACTAACCCTTTCCAGAAGCCACTCAGTTCACCCTACGTGGGGATGGTACAAGAAAATGTGCCCTTAACATAGCCTTCCTAAAAAAAACAGCGTGACTGGGCAACTGCACCAAGTAACGTCATCCTAATGCAGTCCAAAACATAATCACAGATCAAAGCAAAAACAAGCTATACAACCTCTTATGGTCTCTACATGAAATGTCAGGACTCTTCTAGAAACTGGTACAAATGAGCATCCTGAAACAAGAACCGCTCTTGTAGCAAAGAGCTGTCTAGGTATAACATCACCATAGCAGCCATTAGTGAGTCCCGGCTCCCAGACGAGGATAAATTCACAGAACAGGGGTCTGGCTATACCTTCTTCTGGAAGGGTAAGCCTCCTGTGGAGAGAAACCGCTTTTATGGAGTTGGCTTTGCCATTTGCAAATCCGTTCTACATAGGCTAACTGATATGCCTTTTAGGGTCAACGAGCGCCTCATGACGCTCAGAGTCCCACTGAATTACTCACGTCATGCCTTCTTCATCAGTGCATATGCCTTTTATGCCGACCTTGACAGAGTGCAAACCTCTATCTCCAGAGAAGATAACGTTTTGCTCCCAGGTAACTTCACTGCAGAGTTGGCAGAGATGCTGACTTACGTCAGGGAACCATAGGAAGAAACAGAGTGGGCAGGTGTAATCCCAACGGTCTACTCCTCCTCAGCAGGTGTACTGAACACAACCTCACTTCCACCAACACCTTGTTTAGGCAAGCCGACAAGTTCAAGGGTTCTTGGCAACACCTACAATCCAAACATTGGCATCTTATTGACTACATCAGTGTCAGCGAAAGATATCGCCGAGATATCCATATCGCCTGAGCCATGCTTGGCTCAGACCACTGTGAGACAAATCATTGGCTCATCAGAGCCAAACTCACCCTTCACGTTACTCCAAAACGACGAAGGCAACAATTCGCCAGAAGAGGTTTTAGGACGAAGCAACTGGAAGATCAAGTGGTATAGAACATGCTTTCAGAGAGCAGCTGCTCATCAACCCAACCCAACAACAAACAACCTAAATTTAAGTGCCAAATGAGATATCTTCGCCTCAGTCATAAAAAAAACCTACAACGAGACCCTCAGCCAAATCAAAAGAAAACACCAGGATTGGTTTGATGAAAATAACCATGAAATTGACGTTCTCATCAATGATATGTGCTGCTTTCACTGACTGGCATAACAACCCTCAGTTTCGAACCAAAGCTGATACCTTCCGCCAGAAGAAAGTGATGGCCCAGCACAAATTTCACAATTTTAGATGGAAAAATAAAGCATGTGAAATGCAAAATATTGCGGATCAACACTAGATTCATGATTTTTTCAATTTCAGCTAGATAATGTATGGCCCAACTACTCGAGCAACGCTAAGTCCCTAATACGAGTAAAAGACGAAGAAGGCATCCGTCAGCGCTAAAAAGAGCACAACAATTCCCTGCTCAACCAAAACACTTATGCAGATGTTCTGACAACCTAGCAGGTCCCTCAGCACCCACAGCTGACCCACCTCAGCTGTCCTCTATCCCGTGATGAGGTAGCTATTCACATCAAGTATATGAAAAATAACAATGCCACAGGGCCTGATGGAATCCCAGCCGAGGTATATAAAGCAGGAGGACCTCTGTTTACGTAACACAAACCATGATTTATTTTGTAACTCCACACACAAGTTTGTTTTATTTACCCTTAAGAGCTTCTACCGGCGAGCTTACTGGTATTGTTCATATCAAGAGAACCTAATACTGTGTGGTTATTTATACTTGATGTTTGTCACTATTGTCCAGCTTAAAGCCTAAATTATGTATCATTAATAAAACTGTGTCCGTGACAAGATGCCTTTGTGTTAGAGTTTTAGTCTTAATTATTTTCACTCCTCTCCTACTTTTAATTATCTGGGGTGTATCAAGACAGGGAGGAGATGGTAGGTGAGGATGGTGCATGACAAATGTAGAAAGTGACATGAAAGTGTCATCACAACGACCAGAAGCAAGGATAAAGCGTCATGTGTCTAACTGACTTCATGTGTAATATTGTATCTACAGACTCCATGGTGAGTGCATGTTATAAACGGGATGTGGAAGAGTAAACAGCTGATTTTACTTGTAATTAGTATTGGATGAAAATAGTAAGTAATGAAATAAGCTTATTTTTACTGTTCTGAAGGGACGTCTCTATATACAGACTAACTTATACCTAGAAAAAAGTAAAATAAGAAAACAGCGAATCACGACTCTCGTTGTATTAAGGAGATCACATTCAAGATGTTTTGTGTTAAAGAGATTGTCAGGTTCTCACTCTGGAGATTTGAATTATTGAAATGTTCAAATTACTGTACCTATATATGCACCCGCACTGTATCTATACCTATGCGAGTACATAGCAGTAGTGCGAGGGTAGTTATGGTGCACCCCGGGGAGGATGAAACTATGAGCAAGATTTTTTTACGCCATTTGCCTCTCTACCCAGTAGTAATTGGGAACCTGGATGTTAATCGATTTGTGGGTCGTGTTCCGGGGTACTGGTTAGCCAGTGCAGTTAGTAAGTTGTCCGGTATTCTCAGACTATTCCTTGACACTGGGTCATGCAGCTCGTTAACTTAGGGTGTGGTTGTTGTGTTGGCGACAGCTTCTACACTTTAAACAAATTCACGCCTTTTAAATTGTGGTATGCAGCTTCCCCTAATAGCCATACCATCTCCACTATTTTATTACTGAATTATCCATGTGCAAAATTATCTACTCTAGCCGAGAATTTAAAGTGAAAGGGCTTTAAAAGTCCCAAGAACTTTGTACATCTGGTTTGTTTAGTTTGAAGAAGATTTTGATAAGGTATAGCACAAACTTAGAAATCTTGGCAAAAATTCATTAATGAAGGAGATGTTAGAATTTTAAAGAGTCTTTACTAGAAACAGGAGGCTGCAGTGTTAGTAAATTAATGAACATACTAATTGGTTCACAGTTAGACAGGGAGTAAGACAAGGCCGTGTTCTATCTCCCACATTTTATAATATATATTCAGAATTCTTATTGACAGAAGCTATAAGTGATAATGAAGGAATAAAATTTAGTGGTAAAGAATATCAAATATATGCAGTACAAATGATACTGCTCTTACCCGAGATAAGGAAAATGAGTTAAAAAAATTATTGAACAGATTAGTGGAAGCAGGTGATATATATAGTTTAAGAGTTAATACTGCAAACACAAAAGTAATTGTTTTTTTTTAAATTGGAAATAAACACTAAAATAAAAATTATTGTAGGCAACAAGGAACTTAAACAAGTGGAAAATTTTGTGTGTTTGGGAAGCAACATTAGTTTTGATGGTAGATGTACAGAATAAATCAAAAGACTATGGGAAGCAAAAAAAGCATTTATAGGGGAAGGAGTATTGTATGTGCCAGAAGCGTGGACACTTTCAGTAGACACCAGGAAGAGGTTGTAGGCCTTTGAGATGTAGCGTTATAAGCGAATATTAAGAATAAGCTACACTGATGAAAACAAATAAAGAAGTACTAAGATTAGCAAAAACTTCAAGTAGAATACTTGAGATGTACCGAAAAATAAAAGTAAGATACTTGGGTCATATATTTAGAGATCTGTGGATAATAACAAGATATTAACGGGCAAGGTTGAAGGCAGGAGGGCCAGGGGAAGACCAAAAACGTTTGATAATTGTGTAATTTACGTATGACGTCATTTATATGTTTCTTGTCAATCGGTTAATTCAACTGTCGAGAATATACCATTATACCTCTTGAGAACTTGTACGCTTAGAGTTTGATCTGTGACCAGGATCTTGTTTAATTTGTTTAAGTATTTGTAGCTCCCTAGATTCTACAACATCTGTCTCTTATGTCCATTTTCTTCTTCTTTTTATAAAATTATTGGAAAAATTTAACAAGCCATACACTGAGGAGACTTATCCAGAAAAAGTTCTTCACTCATTTATCTAATCAAAATTTTGGATATTATTTCATTAATTCCATTACAGAAAGTGAAAAATCAGGGATTATTTCCTTTGGTGTCAATAGGTACTTAAAAAAAATCTGTTTTTCCTTCTTTATTCCTATTTTCTAAAATGAATACTATATAGGATGAATGTTTGCTAGTCTTTTAATATGCCCTGGCCCTTAACCGTTGAGTCTTGATGAGTTAATGGAGCTCGAACATGTATAGGGTATTTAGTAGCGAAAACCCAACTGTCCTTTCTTCATTTATTAGGAAAATGAATTATGTACAGTTCCAAGTGTATATATATATCACAGTTAATTGAGGACGGAGGCTATCATAGAGTAGCTCTAATAAATACGTTCTATTAGTGTAAGGTGGCTACCAAGGAATTAAACAAGATTCGACGGTCCATTACGACAGATCGACAGCACACCTTCAGTGATAAACTACAGCAACTGATGCTGCAAGTGTCAGAGAACTTCAAAACAAAAGTAGCTATAGCGCTGGAGGTTTGCAGACAATGTTACTGATAAGGAGAAAAGGTTTCAGTCTTAATTAACAAGAATTCACAGATACCACTGCTCTAAGGTACAGTGGGCCAGTAGAAGGTTTGCCCTCCCAATGCGCGTGCGGCTCCTCCAATGACATTGACCACGCCATGGCGTGTAAGAAAGGGGGCTTCGTGTGCATAAGGCATGACGAAGTAAGGGACTCGCAGCAAATATGTTGAAGGAAATCTGCCATGAAGTCACGGTGGAACCGACCCTCCTTCCATTGGACGGTGAGAATTTCCATCACAGGACTTCAAACACATCCAACGAAGCCCGTGTGGAGGTCAGTGCTCGATGATACTGGACTCGGGGACACCGAACCTTCTTTGATATAGGATTTTCGATCACATGGGTTCATGTCACCGTAACCTAGTTCTCGACGCTGCACACAGGAGGAACGAGAATGTCAAGATCAGGGCATATGGGGAAAGAATTCTGAATGTTGATCAGGGCAGCTTCACTCCTCTGGTGTTCACAACCTCTGGTTGGATGGGACCAAGTGCAAGATGTTTCTATGCCAGACTCACGGAGGTGTTATCTGAACGGAAGCAGCAGCCCAGAAGTTACGTTACAGCCTGGTTAAGATGTCGACTGTCCGTTTCTCCGCCTAGGTCTACGTTGCTCTGCCTCAGGGGAACGAGATTTTCGCCCCCAAAGCCGACAACAATCGCAGATATTGACTATGAGGCAACAGTCACTGAATGCCGCATAGATCTGCGGCTCAACTAACTCAGCACAGCTAGGATAGCTACTTTTGTATTAGGATATTTAATTTTAAGGTAATGAAATGGCGGCGAAGGTGTGGCTATTGGGGGAGGCTGGAGGACACGTTAAAAAAGGTAGTCGTAGTATTAGTACTAACAGAGGTAATCGGCCACTACCCTCCTCACTACCTCACTATGACCGACATGTCTGATATAGTTCGTGAAAATAATGGTTACTATCAACATAACAATGTCACACTCTAATACATTTAAATCGCAGTTAGAGTCGGTTCTTTGCATTTATCTGACTTTTAATATTTTTGATGAGTATGTCCATTACACAGTGCTGTAGCGAGGCTTTGATTGATGTCTCGTGTTACTATCGTCAAAAAAGATTCACAGTAAAATGTTTATATCAATAATTTTCCAAATCAAAACGAGTATAGTTACTCGTTCATTTAACTTTAACGGTGCTTGTCAGTTTGTTAAGTAGTTGGAAATATTGATTATCTACCGTTTGACTGCTCGTCTAAGTACGTATGATACACTTACGGCATACCTCAGCTCACCTACTGTACATGATGGAGTATGAGTGTGAACCTTCCAATCAGCCTCTCAAACGTCACATCACCCAAACTAACAATCACACGTTGACTAAAATCGAATCTTATTTCCGCAGACACGACCCTGCCTTCCTGACACCCAACACAGATACTCAACTTACTTCTGGGAGACAGGTAGACAGATATACATTCTGAAAGACATACGGATAATCCTGTGGTGATATAACCTAACCTAACCTAACTGACCTAAACCTAACCTAACCTACACTAGACACAAATCTAAAACCTATACTACCACAGGAGCCACACTGCAGCACCTTCAACAAATAGGATCTGAGCCAACATCGTAAATTTGCCTCAACACGATCAGAAACTGCCCCCCTGTTGTAATGACCACGGTCATACACGTCAGTTAACGTAAAATCAGACGATTCATATTACGCTCAATAGCCCACAAAAACATGTAGCTATGCTTTCTTATTGAAGTTTCCCATCTGAAGAATCCGTTTTCTCAGCGTTTCAGGACGCCTCAGTATGCCGTTTTCTCTCAGTCTTGATTGTACCTGAGACTTCATTATTCCTTAGTAATGACAGAATTTGAAATTGTAACTGTGGTTGTAATTGGTGAGGCAATCTAGATATGTCTGTTTACAGTTGGGACATTCAAGATCCATTGTGAGTGGTGTTGAAAGCTTCAACTGTCCTTATTGTTAGTAAAACTTGTCAAGTAAGTGAGTGTCGAGTTTGCCAGCTAGAGTGGCATATTTTATGTCGTTCGTGGGAGTATCCTGAATTTCCGATCGCTGCTGAAGTTATATTATTTTGTCGCCCAAACATCAGAGAATCTGATGTTTATAGTTTAGTTGTATATTTAAGAAAGTCATTAATCTCCTGAACAGTTCCTGTCAAACTCGAAATTCTCCAAGACTTAACGGCTGTTTCGGCCGGGAATGTGGTTTGCGGTCAGGCCAGTAGAGTTGCGAATGCATATTTAACTCCATTTCACCTCTTTCCTGATAAACTCAATCTCTGATTAGATCATAAATATAGATGTAGAAAATTAACCTGACCTGTGACACTAACGGTCACAGCTAGGTGTCCAGCGACTACTTTGAATAGAAGGTCTATTGTTAGTAAGATTAGGCCCGTATAGATGCCGACGCGCGCAAGAAAAATCACTCCCTCTATGATTTCCCCTCCACGTCTCCAGGTATGTAGTTGATTGTTTCCCGCCATCATGTAAAGTCATTTAACTTAGTCGATTTTTGTGAATATCAGTGTTCATGATTCAACATGGTACTCTTCTGTGCTAATTAAGTCGAGTAACGAAGATATCATCATTACCGTTGCCAGATGTAGGTTGTGTATAGTTGAAGTTAAATATTCACTCACTCTGTGATTTCTCCTCCACGTCTCCAGACGCTGTTTGTGTGTTGGCAACACGACTGAGGTTCGGGAGCCGCCTATGGGCACGATGGCTCTCGAAGGATGTCTTTAAGGTGACAAGGTTAGAATCCCAGGGCGAGATTCCTTGGCAGACTCCACGGCCCACCGCCACGAGTCAACCCTTCCCGGGCCAGGCGCTCCGAGCTAGCGAGCGAGCCTGTAAACAACTTTGGCCCGTTGACTCCGTCGTGTGATCGTGGTCCATCTAGTGTTCTTGGCTCTATGTATGGAGCCGTGTTAATATCCATGCTTGGGGATGACTAGCAGAAATATAGTCATCCCAGGTTAAGTATTGAGTCCATGAATGTTGGTGGTACCCGGGTTATTGTTATTCTCGGAGTTGAGTCCACCAAACCACTGAATACTCATTAAAGTGTCACGTTAGTCATTCCGAAATAACCTGTTGTTATAGAGACTATTTTAATTCAGGAGAGTGTCAAGTGTGTCATATTATTCACTTGCAGTGACAATGAAATAATATAATGATAGTTAAATGTTGTAACCTAGAATTGAAGATGTAATTTGTTACTTATAAAAGTAAGACCAGAGGGTCCAGTGTTATCTGACTGTGTGTAATAATTTCTGAATCTTACTTGTCAAAGAAATAATACAATAGTTGTCTAATGAAGTAATGAGTAATAGTTGTTAAATGATATAATAAGTACTTGGAGCTGTTTAATGATATAATGAGTAATTGTGGATCTATTTTATCAATGGTACAGTAAGACCTGAGGGTCCAGTTTTTTCTGGGTGAATTTAAGTAACATCTTATTCACTCACTGTGTTAATAAATATTGAATTAGTAATCTACGAGTAACACCTCTCTACTCCTTCTAAACATTGGTTCCCAGAAAATAATACTTACTCACGTGCCTATACATATCTACCACACTACCAAAGTTGTCCATGAGTTATGTTATATTCTAACCAAATTCTGGTGGTGGCAGCCTACCCTTGTAAGTATAATAAGTGTACTAAGAATAACATGGTACCCAGACTAACCCATGTATGAGAATATAAGTAAAAACAGTGTATACTTCAGAAAGGTAAGAACATTGAAATTCAGAAAATATAATGTACAGTATATGAAAAGAAATGAAAGACTTGGAAAGTATAAGCAAAGAAATATAAGATATTTAAATATATTGTGGAACTAAAGACACAGCATAGAAATTATTAAATAAATACACCATGAAAGTTTAATATAAAAAATATACATAACTAAGAAAAGAATACTAAATAAGAATATAAAGTACAGTTAAAAATAAAGAATTGAAGAATAATAACAGAAAAGAATATCTGGATGGTAGAATATGAAGTAAAGAAACTCGGCCCAGTACACTGTACCCCACCCATATACTAAACTTTATATTTTGTTTTTGTTTTACTTTATCATTTTCTTTAACTCTGTCTGTCTGTCTGTTTATCAATATAACCCTCCTTATCATCACCATCACCGAGGGGCACCTATCACTACCAATACCAACGCAACCACCACCACTACTACTACTACTACTACCACTATCATTATTACCAAACCGCCACTATCACCACTATCACTACCATTCTCACTTCAACCACCAACCACCACTACCACCACAAGAATTACCACTACCACCACACGCAACACCACCACTCCACTAACACCAGCACCACCACTATCAGTCCAGACAACTATTAAAGACTACCAACTTTATTACACCTGTATAATTTCATATTAAATTTCCTTCTTTAATTTCTGTTAAATCTGACGAGAATTAATGGGTTGGTGGGACGAAACTGAGCGACATTTAAATCTATTTCGATCGATTTTTTTTTTTGGCATAATAGATAGATAGATTTTATTTCACACTCATATTATCCTCTCATTCCATTTCAGAGTTTCCTCTATTACTGTTTTACTTCCATTCTCCTATCTTGTCTTGTTTCCGGCAGACTCTCTCTCTCTCTCTCTCTCTCTCTCTCTCTCTCTCTCTCTCTCTCTCTCTCTCTCTCTCTCTCTCTCTCTCTCTCTCTCTCTCTCTCTCTCTCTCTCTCTCTCTCTCCGCCACCTTCTGTCAGCCCAGCAGACCAACACACAGCCTACAAATCCCATGCAATTTATGTTAGTGGGAAGAGGTTCAGCTGCTGTCTCCTACAACGGATATACTCTAAGCCGCAGATCAAATGGGGCCCAGTCCTAATAGGCCCCAGTCTTAATAAGCCCCAGTCCTAATAGGCCCCAGTCTTAATAGGCCCCACTCCTAATAGGCCCCAATCCTACCTGGCCTTGGTAGTAATAGATCTTAATCCTACATAATCCCAGTCCCATTAGGCCCCAATCCTACCTGACCTCAGTAGTAATAGGCCTCAATCCTACCTGGTCTCAGTGGTAGTAGGCCCCAATCTTTCCTGGCCTTGGTAGTAATAGGTTAGGTTAGGTTAGGATTCAGTATTACTAGTACCTGCACATACCTGACTAGTCTATACGAAGATTGGAAGGCCCATGTAAATAACACAGTCAAGGCAGCCTCGTACCTTCTCTACATGCTACGACGACTTAGATCACTTGAGACACCCACGCCAGAGCTGAGGACTATCTACAACGCCTTTATTCTCCCCAAACTAACGTATGCGTCACCAGCCTGGTCGTCTTCTCTCAACTCCACCCAACAACGTCGGCTAGAGAAGGTACAGAAAAGGGCCTGCAGAATCATGCTCGGTGCAGAATACTACGGCGACATCAACTCTCTCCACCCTGGAAATGGCGTCCCTTAGTGACCTCCACCACCAAGCACTGGAAATGTTTGGCAGCCAACTAATGCACCACCCTCGTCATCGCCACCTCATCCCACCGGCAGCCCCCCACCCACCTTGCGCAGTCCGCCACTACAACAAAATTCAGCCCATAAGAGCCCTCACCGATAGATATAAGAATAGCACCATCCCATCTATTGTTAAAATAATAAACAACTCCTGATTTATGTACTGTACAGCCCTGCAAATGTATTCAACGCATATTATATCATTATGTCTAAATCAAATGTAAGTCTGTATATATTCAGCCACCGGCTGCAACTCGATTAATAAACCATTTATTAATATTATTATTATTATTATTACAAAGTTCATGAATTCGTCCCAGCTAAAACACTAGAACGAAAATAGTGGTACACGCACACAACAACAAACAACTTGACTGCCTTAGTATGCAGATGTATGGCATGTATAATCCCACTGTATTACGTCCTTTGTTGTGGTTGGAAAAATACATCCCATCCCGCTGAACTAGGCCAAAATATGGTTATGAGTAACAGTAATACGTTGATTTTAATTTCAGTTTTGTACAAGATGTGGTGAGGTGGTGGTGTTCTTGTGTGATGTTTTTATTTCAAGATGTCTGTTTTTTTATTTTTTTGTGTGTGAATGTATTTGTAATCTATATGTATCCCTGTATTTGTAATTGCACCTCAACCTGTGTTCGTTTTGTATACCTGTGTATGTATAGTCGTATCTAACTGTACTTGTTTCTACCCTTGTCTGTGTTTTTTCCTCTGTCTATACCTGTGATTATATTTGAACCTGTATCTCTATTAGCACTTAAGTCTGCTTATTCTATATTTGTATTTACATATGCATTTTTACCTATAACTATTTCTGAATTATTCATGTAAATTTACCCATACCAGTGTTGTTATTTTGAAATATCTTAACCTGGAATTATATACATACTTGTACTTGAAACTGTATTATAATATCCTAAACTGATATAATTTTAATATTATTATTATTTTAAGTTACTCCAAGAATATTCATTAAAATCTTCAAAGTCATATTATACTGTATAATTGACAAGATGAGCCGTCACCTTGTATATATAACAGAAAAGAATGAAGATGAATGTATCTGCATCATATGTGTACTATAAACTCACTCCTTGATTTATTATGACAAACAAGAGGCAGGATTTATAGATACGTGCAGGGAGTGTGTGTGTGAGAGAGAGAGAGAGAGAGAGAGCAGTAATATTCATATAAATGCTCTCACCCGCATAACTCCCCTTGTTCTGGGGCCTCAGGTGAAACAGCCTCGGCCAGACGGACAAATTATACAAAAACAAAAAAGATAGCAGAGAGAATTATGCGAATTTTTAGTTGGTGTTGATTCAATTTTGGGAATATATGAATGGTTAATGAGGGCTCATTAAGGTCGTTAGCAGTCTGGTAACAACCTCGTTATCATGCGGCAACTGTGGACGGGTGTATATGTTGGGAAGGGTGCGGGGATGGTATGGCACTTGGTGGTTATATTTGTAACACAATTATGATGTACCTTCAATAGTTCAAATTACCTCTCCTTCTCCTTCACTAGGTGGGAGGGAAACACTGGAAAGACCCAAGTTTCTTTATTTTCATATCGTTTCGGGCTACACAGAACCCATCTTGAGAGAAAATACATAAAGTAGTAGTAGTAGTAGAGAAGAGACCCGTTGGCTCTGAGGATACAAGGTGTAAAGGGAAGAAGTTAGGAAATGGGAAATACAGTGTGAAATTGAAAGCCGGTGGGCTATCATCCACCTTGTGGGGACGAGGTTTTGATTACCACGATCAACATTCCCACAGGTCCACTTCGGCAAGTGGAGGAAGTGGACTTATGAGCCCCGTGCACATCTCATCTCTCTGGACTCCTTGTGTTGGAGCCTGAATTGGCTGTCATTTACCGAGCCCGACCTGACTACCTTACTGCGTGACGTCAATGCTAGGTCCACGACATTAACTGAACAGCACGTTCCTCCCTAAGTTTGCCTCTTCATTTCTACAAATATATGCCATAAAAGCAGCAGGTGAGCCTTTAAGTGGAATACAGTGCACACTAACGCCCGTCGTGTTTTAACCCGAGTTTAAAAAAAAATGAGTCTTGAAGGACACCGCAGTACAGTACTTAACTAATTCTAATAAAATTAATTTATAATATTGGAATTACTTAATTTTACCGCCACACCACCCCGTTAAGTACTGCACTGCGGTGTCCCTCAGGACTCTTTTTTTTAAATCGGGTTAAAACACGACGACCCTCTCCAACTGAACAGGGTGTTTAAAACTCCGGGCGTAAACCTTTTCTCTGCACACAAGGAGCAGTATGATCGGCACTGCTTTCATTGCCCCACATGTATGGTGATAGAGAGAGCCATTTACAGCTGAGTGGACTGAGGGTTTTCCGGGCTGAACCCGCGATCCCGAAAGAAAAAAAAAGGATGTAAATACTAATCCACTCTGCCGCCGCGTCCCATAAACCCATCCAGAACACTTAATAGGTAATTTCCAGGATTCCTTTGATTTCACAACTTGTCACTTTGTCTTTCAGATCATTTGGAAATCAAGACATACCATATACAAGTCTCACCTCCAGGCGAGCTATCTCCAGGTTAAAGCTGAGGCTGGTATTAATTGGGTGTCTCTGTGATGAGATCTTTGTGTAACGCCAAGATGTGGGCTGGTAGGTGTTATAGTGTGTGTGTGTGTGTGTGTGTGTGTGTGTGTGTGTGTGTGTGTGTGTGTAATAATAATAATAATAATAATGATAATAATAATAATAATAATTAACGGTTTATTGAAAAAAATTTGCAGCCCGAAGGCTGAAAATATAAATTAGACAAAAATTACTTATTACATACAAAGACATGGGGTGGGTGGGTCGTTTAACAATAGCTTTCATTACTTAAAGGAGAAGGAACATGAATTGAACATACAAATTATTATAGTTTGCAGTTGAAGGCCTGGGCTAGTTTCTTGCCATTCTGTGTGAGGTCACGTAGGTCAATAACTCGTCTGTAGATGATGACATGAAGGACCTCACGTGGTCATGGAGACACCGGGTGGTGTGGTGTTCACATGGTGCAGTAACTCGTCCTCGGGTGTTGACATGGAGGACCTCACTGGGTCATGGAAACACCGATTTGGTGTGGGGTGGTGTCACAGTACCCCACTCTCTGCTAGGTGTAAAGCAAGCCCACTGTTGTCCCAAGGTGGACTGATTATCACCGCCTGGTCGGAAGATGGTTGTCGGTTCCCAGAGGTGCTTATCTCACTGGAGAATCACTGCTCTCGCTGGTACTTTCTAGTGCTGAATTCACTGGCCTAAACACTGTTCAACACGGATCCCACTTCTTTCCGAAGCGAAATTGTCACTTTTGACGGAATTATGTTGATATCCCGGTGGTGAGGATGGGTTGAGGAGAGGGACTTGGGGAATGGGCCAACATTGGCCAAGGGGGGCAGCTGCGCAGCAGGAGCAGCACCTGATAGGTCTTGACCCTTCGGTGGTCAAGGATGTAGTGTGTGTGTGTGTTAAATATATCTGAGTTTTTTTCTGTGTGTATCTCCCCTTTACCCTCAGGGAGCTCAACCATCCAGTTTAAACCTTATCTCTAAAGGTCGGGTGCGGGGGCCGAGGGGATTCAACTCTCGCCTCCTGTCCTAGTGGTCGCTGGGCATCCCCGGTTCAGCTAATAGCAATGGGTACTTTGCTGTTAGGCATGTCAGGGTAGTCGTGTACATTTATTCCTTGTGAACGATAAAAGGTTTAGTCTATAGTGTGCTGCACCCTCACTGGTGCTAGGCCTTCAGGACTCGCTTTCACTTTTCACAATAAAACTAAAGACACATCATCATTTTGATAAACTGTATATACCTGAAACAAATCAATAATGGTTAAAAACTGTGAATTGGTGTACAGGAGCTAAAAAAGTATCTGTGCATTACTCTGTGTGAAACATATGAGACCATAGACGATAGGTGTTGGGATATGCGTGTTGTTCCACCCGCACGCTGGTATAGCCAAGTATGCACGGTGAACTGAAATAGAGTCACAGGAAAAAAAGTCACATGACTTGTACACATTGACAGCACATTATATATATGATGGCATTGCATGTAGGTTAGTTTAAGTTAGGTTCGGTTAGGTTAGGTCAAGTTAGGTTTGGTTGGGTTAGGTTAGGTTTTTCCGTGCCCTTTTTCCTGTGACTTTTTTCTTGTGACTTTTTTCCTTTATTCGTATGCACAAGGGTGCCGTATGTTGATTTATAGCGACACTTTCTGTCGTAATCGTAGTAAATATGTTTGTAATGCCATAAATAGCTTTATACAAGCACTCACATACTGATTTAGTTTTGCAAGACCATTATACAATGAACATTGTGTAGTGTAAATATATCATTTTATAGAAACTCCTAAGAATCTAGCTTGACTGTTTTTTATGTAGGTAGTGGCTTGTTTTTCTCTTGGTCAACACCCCCGTTAATCAATAGCATCACGTAATAATGATATCTTATCACTCATGGTATCGATAAGTGTAGATCAAATAGCGTCCTAAATATAGGTAAGATATAATTATAAGGTGTAATTTATGCATGAATACTGCACTCTTAAAAAAAAAAAAATTACAATAAATTCTCTGGTTATATTGTTGCCAAACATTTTCTGTATAATTTACAGAGATTCTGTATATATTTTTACATAATATATATATATATATATATATATATATATATATATACATACTTCATTTTAGTCCATATAACACGCGGACTTTGAACATATAATCAACGACCTCACCAGCCAGGATTCGAACCCTCGACCTACTGGGTGGGACGAGGAAATGCTACCGACCAACCCACAAGAACACTAGAAGCAGTCCTAGGCTCTGTTATATTTCACACAAAGCCTGTTCATCGAGCTGGTGGCGCCGTGAACCTCATTGGGAACTGCCCGTGCCGCGTATGTGGTGTCAGTAGCATTTTACCGAATCCAGCTGGTATGAAACACGAGGTACCATATATATACTTCATTTGTAGTCCATATAACATGAGGACTTTGAACATACTGTATAATCAACGATCTCACTGGGGGCCCACTGATGAGTTTGGCCTGGGGCCCACAAGTAGGTAAATCCGGCCCTGGGTAACATATCTCCTTACTGATTTTGAAACATATTTACAGAGAAGACATGTATACTCGATATCCATTGTAAAAATTTACCATTAATCTAGCTAAATTTGCTAAGGCATATCTCCTTAGAATATACCTAAGAGGGAAAACACTGACCCTCTAAGCTGCCTTCCGTTTCAATGAGTGATGCGCCTCTTTGAAATAATGTAAACAAACACGGACATAAGACGAACGTGAACCGCAAACAACCGCCAACCGCATATTCAGTTATTACATATAGAAATAAATAGCATAAACATGCAATTTTAAATATTCTATGCATCATGAAGTGTATATGGTATGATAAAATGTCAATTTATATTGATAATTAAACAAATTGAAAAAGGGAAAGAGAGTGTCTGAAATAGTTTACAGAACAAAAAAAGTA
The DNA here is from genome assembly GCF_018991925.1 of Homarus americanus. Lineage (NCBI taxonomy): Eukaryota > Metazoa > Arthropoda > Malacostraca > Decapoda > Nephropidae > Homarus > Homarus americanus. Next base: position 10,418,559 of record NW_024735554.1, read on the forward strand.
ATTCAAATTACTACGTTTTCCTGGTCGGAAATACAGAATGAAACATGTAAAAAATACTGAATTTTCTAACAGCGATGGTATATAGGAAATGAAAACATGATTTGATTGTCTCTTTTATTAGGACAGTATTTGGTGTAAGCATCACCTGGGAGGCATGGATGACACCAGCTCCGGTGTTAGGTCTCGTCCCTCAAGGCCTCGTAGATGCTCCCATGCCTCTAAGGCAGTAGTGACGTCATCGGCGCGGGTCAGGTGACGTCCCGTAATCGACATGTAGCGCCAGTCTCCAGGTGCGGAAATAGCCCTTAGTGTTTCCTGTGACGTTTCCATGCTGAATGGCATAACTAACACGCTATTGCATCATGTTGCCTCTGAAATGCTTCAAAGCCAGTGTTGTGGTGTTTTGTAGAACAGGCTCACCAACACTAAACTTTGTCTCAAGATTCGATTAATACTTGGCAACATAGCGAAAAGGTGATTCTTATGCACTGATTCATGACCCCATGTGTGCTATATTAATACGTAACCCATATACTCGTATCAAAAACGATGACAACTGTCTCCTTATACTATGTGATAATTACTTACCATTTATTTTATTCCTATATGGCAACTCACTCCCCTGTGTTGGATAACCGAATTGCGTTGGGGAGGGAGGGGGGATGAAGACACGTGTACCAGCCCACCCGAGACATCACCAGTTGTACGTATAGTTTCGGAAGTCATCGGGCCCACCTTGTCAAATGTATAATTTTTTTTCATTAAAGTTAAACAATAAAATACACAGACAAATAAAGTAGTATGAAAACCAAGAGAAACAGCCAATTTCTGAAAACATATCTGAAGAAACTAGGTTAAAGCCTTTCCTGCCCGGAGAGGATCCAAGACCGTGTGAGTAAATGTCCCTCTTTGTTTACATGATATTTTTCAACTGGGTGAGCCGTCGTCAGGAAATTCTCCGCCAAAATGGATTTCCCCCGACAAAAGTGAATGAACCTCGCCTTAACAAAGTTGATTTTCTCTCTGATGGATGAACTGTTGGCGGGATTCCTGGTCTGGTGGAGACAGTTGGTCTGGGTGGACAAGATTTTTCACACACTCACGTTTAATGCCTACGCTTCTAAGGACTGGGCATTTAATTAAGCCTTAAAGCTCAACTGACTTTTTGGTCAAATAGTGTTAAGTTGTTTTTTTATTGTTATATATTATTACATTTAAGACATTGATGGTTAGGTTAGTAATGATGCTATTCACGCAAAGAAGGTACATACACAGATACAATGTGAAAGAATATATTGTGAGTCTCTCCAGGGAAGTGTTGTGAATGTCACTTTGAGATAACACTTAGAGTTATGTGCCTGGGTTCTCCGTCCAATAGTTGGAAGTGAACTGCCCGCTCTGGGCATGAAAGAGTGAGCCGGTTGTTTGGTAAATCAGTTCGACTCATGCTCTACCTTTGAAAGAGATGCTAGCTAAGTTATCTAGAGTCGTGAATAACTTGATGACTCACTATGTGACTCACTTGGTGAATAGCTTGTTGTTATTCATTTGGGTGCATATTTATATAAAGCAAAGGTTCTGTTACAGCTGTTTATTTTTTTTACTTTATTTTCATCAGTGAGTTCTGATATGATAATCAGTTCTTGTACAAATGCATCGTTTTGTAGATAATTGGGGGCCTAGGCGCACACTTCTTTGCCTTCCCAGCGGTAGTGCTGTAATGACCACGGTCATACACGTCAGTTAACGTAAATCCAGGTGATTCATATTACGCTCGATAGTCCACAAATCATGTTGCTATGCCTTCTTTATTGAGTCTCCCATCTAAGACATCCGTTTTCTCATCGCTTCAAGACGCCTCAGTCCTCCGTTATCCTATTTTCTCTGAGTTACTGAAACCAACCTCTTTATAAAATGAATTTGAATATGAGAGAGAACACCATTGTTTTGAGTCAACTTAGCTATGTTTGATTACAAGATCCTTTGTGAGTGATGTTGAAAGCTTTAACTGTCTTTATTGTTAGTAACATTGGTTAAGTAAGTGAGTGTTGAGTCTGCCAGTACAAACGACACCCGGGGTATTGTCCCTAGGAATAACCATGAGTTTCCAATTGCCACTGAAGTTATATTATTTGTTGCCCAACCATCAGAACATATATCTATATATGTTTGCTTAGCCAATATGAAACAATATATGCATATCGGGAACAAGAGAAACTTATATTTATTGTTTAACAAATATAAAGGCAGTAATAAGTTAACGAACATTTGAATAAATGTAGCCTTTCGTCCAAATCCTGTGATGTTAAAATTTCATACATTGTTGATATAAAGTTAATCGTTTGTTACTGGGGTTGTAGTCTTATCATTGTGACATATTTAGTATGGGTGAGTCAGGTGACAATGAAAGTTATGGTTAGCAGTTTGAACATATACTTGAAAAATTTCAGTTTGATACTGTCCTTAATCAATAAATTCCCTAATCATTATAAAGTGGAAGATTGAGGTAAGCCATGGCTATTGATTAATAGTTCTTTTTTTTTAATTATTAGAGGATTTAGATGAGCATAATCACTTTTGATTCATAAATTATATGAAATGTAATGGAAAAGTACCCTTTGTTAATGTCATATATTTGCCATTGAACTTTCATATTAAGAGTACTGCATCTGCTATCATGGTCTGTGTGGTGGTGATACTAAGTTGGTATTGTCAAGGCGAGGGGGTGTGTGTGTTGGGTTGAGGGAAGGAGAGAAGGGGGGAGGGCAGACCACACGCTATAAGGTATTGTTACTTCTAAATATACATCACCTTAATGCACCTTAATATCAGTGAAGACTAGAATATTCTTTCAATACACTTAGTAAGAGTAAAGACGATAATCATTCATATCATCATAAAGACAGATACAAACCCCTTGCTTAAAACATGAATTCAACCCTTTTATCCTATTGTAACTATAATATTTTCATGTGGCTAGTGCTAGACGATTACACTCAGCTGACGAAACCCCTATTGTTAAAGCGTTATTCTGCATTGTAATTTCTCACAACTGATATACACTTTCCCTCCTCACCACCTAAATACTCCGTCTCATCCCTACAAAAAAAAAAAAAAACCCTACTCGACGCACCCCTCCACTCTGGTATAATTATTAATGAATGATTCAGTTTCACAGTTCAGAGTTCGGGGTTCTCACCTCAGGGAGAGAGAGGATTGACAATGCCAAGTGGTAAATGCAGGAGTGGATCCAACTGTATATCCATTATTTATTAGGTCATTAAAGTCCCTATGTCATAAAAGGACACATATTGAGACTGCAGCCCGTCTCATCACAAGCTGGGAATACCAGCGTAAAGTGTGGTGACACATTCTAAGCATAATTTGTGTTTTGTCCCACATATTATATCTTTGCTTAATACATAGTGTGTTGTAAATGCGTAAGTAACAAAAGCTTCAACCCCTCATACACCGTCCTCCATCATCCCCAAGCTACCCTCTCCCTTTCACTCATAAATGCTTCGGATTCATGGGTGGATACTCTCGGGGGTTCACACCTCAAGGAGACGGTGGAATGACAACGCTGTGTACCAATCGGAAAAACTCCCAACTGTACATATTGTCATCTTTGAGGGCTGATTTCCTCACATTAGCATCGATTAAATTAGGTTAGGTTAGGTTAGGTGAGGTGAGATGGGAAATGATAGTGTACTAGAACGTCCCTATTTACCGAACAAATTAAATATTCGGAAAAATATATCCTATTTTGTGTGATATAATATATAAATCCCTCACATTTATGAGCAGAGAGTATCCACTATCCATTTAATTGCTTTTTATAAGTCAATAAGAGTCAGACAGTCAGTGAATGAGACATCTTCAAAGCCCCAATTAACTCTGAAATTCATGAAATTAAAATTACGTCACTCTTGCCTCCCGCTGATCCAGTCATTGTCTCTATGTTTTTGTCTCCAAAAGCTTTTGATTTCTATTTTTTCACTCATCAAAGGCCCAGAACATTTTACAGCTGTTTGGAATTTTATAGAAAAGGACTATTAGTTTTATGTTGTGAGAGAGAGTGAAAAATAGAACAAGTAAAAAGAGTACGACAGAGATATTTAAAGAAAAATGCACACATACTTACTTGTTTATGGTAGTCCATTGTGTCTAATGTGTCTTCCTCTTCTGGTTTATTGGTGAGTCCTACGATGGTTGTGGAGTCCAATCCTTGACGCATACTGCTTGTTTACAAACAGGGCATGTATAGTCTGGGTTTTGGGGCGGAGGCACAGCCACACTCGCATACATCCTTTGGCGTTGTTAACAAAGTAGACGTGTTCTTAAGCTTTTAAAGTGCTGAGGACTGAGAGTGAATACATGAGCACTGTCTGCATGCGTTCTTTCGTACGTGTGACCCAAACTAGAAAAGAACACATCAGTATGAACCTTTTTTTTTTTTTGGAGGGCATCTTCTTCTTTTTTTCATACTAACTTGTGTTTTTTTTTATGTTCAGGATCACTTAAATTATTTTTGTTTGTGTAATTAGATTTTCGTAAACATGTAAAGTTTTGTATAAATAACATGACATTTTATCTGTAAACTTTATTTTAATTGATATTGATCCCAGGACTCCTAACTTAATCCATCCATTACAAAAAAAAAGTATCATAACATTTACACTGATTACAAATGGGTTTAATATTCATGGCATGAGCTGATGACTCTCAAACACGTGTATGGAGTGATGCTAGGTATTGACACGTGTTACTACAGAAGGGTACAGATGCGTGGGTGATTCTAGAACAACCGGTGACGTTACAACATCTTACAGTAATACAGCGTTTAATATCACATGATAAAACATCTGCAATATCAGTACTAACACATACGATCCATGAATTGGTCTGTATCATGTTAGCATTTTCATATGAATAGTAGTTATATTATGTTATCATTGCCATATAAACAATGGTTATATCATGGTATCTTTGTTATATAAATGAATTACACTGTCATGGAAGTATGATAGTTATACATAATCCTTATTGCTTTGCACGTTATCAACAGGGGGGCAGATTATATACATGTATGTGTGCACGTCTATGTGTGAATATATGCTCATATATTTCCCCGCACTCACTAACCTCTCCCTCTCTCTCTCTGGCTCTGCTTTCTTCTCTCTGTATAAATATGCATATGGCCTCCCATTTCCCTTTATATGTATGCATTATACATATATGCATGCGAGGCAACACACTTCATCCCTTGACTGTGTTTTATACCGTGATTCAGGACGGTAACTATCCCGGGGTAAAAGTTATAAGGCACAGGGGACGCTTTGGTCGACTATTACACTTTAAACCTTCCATACTTGACCTCCAGTGAGCCTTAAGAGTAAGGCTGGCGGATGGCGTGAGGGTGTGGGTATCTAGTTGTGTGTGGGTTCACAGTCAATAATTTTACCTCTAAGAATTAAATAAAACATGTATATGAGTAAAATATATATTACCATAGTAAAATACGAGTAAACAAATGTATGCTTATAAAAAACTGACTAAAGTTTGATTTACATATTAATGAAAGTGTTGGCCGTTAATTATACTTTGTCATTAAAACTTTCACAATTATAGATAATGTGTTATAATCATAAATTCAATTTCCATAAAGAGTAATTTTCTCTCTCTCTCTCTCTCTCTCTCTCTCTCTCTCTCTCTCTCTCTCTCTCTCTCTCTCTTTGTTATTGTTTTGTGTCTGTGTATCTTATTGCTTCTAAACTTTATCGGCAGTATTATAATATTGGAATTAGTTAATTTTACCGCCACACCACCCCGTTAAGTATTGTACTGCGGTGTCCCTCAGGACTCATTTAGTTTAAAACTCGGGTTGAAACACGACGACCCTCTTCAAGAGAAGATATTGTTTAATAATACGGTCGTATATGTCTACCTGTTTATTAGCCTAATTCTGAAAAAAAAAATGGAGCAGAATTTTAGTTGTAGATTTTGAAATATAGATATGGTATGTCTTTGAATGCCTACACCTATCACCGCAGCAGCAAACACTATAGGTGGTATCACGATACATAACTAAGTATGACATTGAATTGAATTGAATAAAAACAGTTCATTTAGCCAGAAAAACACAGATACAGAGTGGATAATAATAACAATATTAACATGGCTGAGCCAGTTGAGAACCTGAGCTCTCTTTTAGGCATATTCACATTATGTTCTTTTTTCCCACAAAGAAGGATCATGACTTCTCTTTCTAGCCTTCGTCCTTCACCAACTCACTCTCTGACGAACTCATTGTCACTTAAAATATTCCTATACTTTCAACACTTCTCCACACATCCTCATGAGTAGATTATGCTAAGATTATCCAAGTAGCTCATGCAATTAATCACAAATAATTTTCAATCCAAATTAGCATTTTATACACCACAAATTTTTATTGTGTAGTGATAAACGTAGCATTAACAATAGTATTCGTAGTATAGTAGTAAACTACAGTAGTAGTTGTAGTAGTAGAAGAAGTAGTATGCAATAGTTGTAGCAAAAGTGTAATATTGATAATTATAATACAGTAGCTTCAAGAAGTCTGATTGAGTTCAAGAGAGAGAGAGAGAGAGTATCCAGTAGATGGTCTATTTACTCAACAAATCTTGCCAAGTTCTGGGAAGAAACTATATGGGAAATCAATGGAGACGTCCAGCAGACAAATAGCCTTTTCTGCGTCCCTAACACAACCATCACGTCCACACCATGCTCACAACGCCCACATCACGTCCACACCACATCCACACCATACCCTATTCACACCATGCCCACATCACGTCCACACCACGGTCACACCACGTCCACACAACGCCCACACCACGCCCACAACACGCCCTTACTACATCCACAACACATCCACACCGTGCCAACAAAACGCTTACACCAAGTACACATCATGTCCACGTCACGCTGCCACTCCACACTAACATCCACACAACATCCACTTTACATTCAAACTACCACCACGTCCACACTACGCCAACTCCACTTCCTCATTACCAACATATCCACAGCATTTCCACACCATTTTCAAACCACGCTCATACCACATCCACACCATGTCCACACTAAACCACTACCACGTTCACACCACCCCTACACAACCACCACGCCCACGCCACCCATACACAACCACCACGCCCACACAGCCACCACACAACCACCACGTCCACACCACGTCAACACTAGCACCATGCCCACACTATTACCATCTCTACACCACGTAAATACGAAAACCACACCCACACTACCACGACGTCAACACTACCACCACGTCAACACTACCACCACGTCAGCACTACCACCACGTCAACACTACCACCACGTCAACTCTACCATCACGTCAACACTACCACCATGTCCACACTACTACCACTTCCCATCACTACTACTACTTTGTTGTCACACGGAATCGAGTATGACGATCATCCAGCTATGATACAATGATATGAGTTATTAGGGATGTTACCTTCATTGCTGAATTCTGTGGTGATTTAAGAGGCCGATACGGGACCGGTAAATGTTGCACGTGTGGAGGGCTACATCTAGCGCGGGAGGGGTGGCGACAGCATCTTTCTGGCGGTGGCGCTTGTCTAACTCGGTATGCAGTCGGGCTAACTTGAAAGTATTGACACCTTCTCGTGTGGTGCTCTTCCAAGCGTTACAGTGTGGACTGGTCGTCTCCCAGGTGAGGGAGTCGACTTGGCACTTTTTCTGGTTTGTCTTGAGACTATCCTTATACCTTTTCCGTTGCCCGCCAGTGTTACGTTTAAAATTCGTTAGGTGACTGTAAAGCACCTCCTTTGGCAATCTATTGTCGTCCATGCGCGCAACATGGCCAGCCCAACGTAGTTTTTCATGAAGAATGGGAGCCTCGATGCTGCAACAGTTGGTGTCAGCTAGAATAATGGCATTTGTTCTCTTGTCCTTCCAGCGAACTATGGAGGATGGAACATACATTACTGTTCATTGGTGAAAGTTTTGAAGTGCCTTGAGGTGCCTCCTGTATGTAACCTATGTCTGAATGTCATATAGCAGGGTAGGGTGGACCCCTGCTCGATATACGTGCAGCTTTGTAGATAATTTCAGCTCCCTTTAACTGAAGACATGGGTACGAAGTCTGCCAAAACCTTGAGATGCGCATCTGATCCGATGTTGAATCTTTTCATCGATGTCCGCGGTGGTGGACAGGTGGTACCCGAGCTACTGAAAGTGTGTAACATTAATTCGCTTTCAGTGTGAGTGACGAGGGTGAGGTCGTCTGCATACTGAAGTTCAGTAATGGAGCTGCCAACACCTTTGATCCTGCCTAGAGTCGTCTAAGTTGAAAAGACCCTTCATCTGTTGGCTAAATTGGCACTTGCACGAACAAGAGAGGCAGCCAAGTAAATGGAAAGAGAGTTGGTACCAGTACATACCTTTGGCTTACCCCCGTTTGGGTGGGGAAGAACTCAGACTGGGTGCCATTGTGCAGAACACTGCCGTTCATGCCATCGTGGAGTTGCCTCACAATAGCAATGAATTTTGGTTGGCAGCCAAAACGACTGAAGGCTTCCCTTTTGACCTAGTCGAAGACCTTGGTAAGGTCGATGAAGGCCATGTACAGGTCACGACGCTGTTTTCTGCACTTTTTCTGTATCTGGTGACAGCGAAGATCATATCAGTTGTGCCATGTGATGGTCTAAGCTCTAAGGCCACTGAGATTTTGGGAGGAAATTTTCCGGATCAGGAAGAAGTCTCTTTAGGAGGACTTGAGTGATAATCTTGTTAGTTACGGACAGTCACGAGATCCTGCAGTAGTTACTATAATCTGACTGGTCTCTATTCTTCTTACAATATTGAGGATGGAGGCGTCTATAAGAGCTTGGGGAATTTCCTCCTTTTCCCATATATTCTCCAAGAAAGAATGGAGACAGCTGGTAAGCGGAGGACCTCCTGCTTCATACACCTCGTCTGGGATTCCATCAGGCTCTGAGGCTTTGATATTTTTCATCTGTTTGTTGGCAGTAACTACCTCATCCAAGGATGAAGGATAGCTGAGGTTGCTCAGTTCTGAGTGCTGAGGGACCTGCTGGGTAGTCAGGATATCCATATTGGTGTTTCAGTTGGGCAGCTAATGGTAGTGCTCTTTCCAGTACTGAAGGATGCCCTTTTCGTCTTTAATTAGGGAGTTACCGTCAGATGAGCAAAGGGGAACTGTGCCATGAGCGAGTGGGCAATAAAATGTTATAGTGGAATTGAAAAATTTGGGCATCTTGTATTGATATGCAAGTTTTTGCATTTCTCATGTTTTATTTTTCAACTATTCGTTGTTTAGGTTGCGATATTTGCACTGGGCCACCGCCTTCTTCTTGTGGAACGTATCTGCTTATTACGTTGATTTCCGAGTCATTTTCATCAAAACAGCCCTGGTGCATTATTTCGATCTGGCCGAGGGTCTCTGCATGGTTTTTATCATGACAGTATCGAAAATACCCCATATGGAACTGAGATTTGGGTTGTTTCTTGTCAGACTGTTTATCTATCCATGTTCGAGCTACCACTGGATCCTCCTGATGCTTATTGTTAAAACCTCTTCTGGAAGCTTTGTTGCTTTTGCCGTTTTGGGGCGACGTGAAGTGAGAGTTTGACACTCATGAGCCGATGATCAGTATCACAGTAATCTGAGCCACGCATGGCTCAGGTGATGAGGACATCTCGGCTAATTCTTTCTCTGACAATGATGTAGTCAATGTTATGTCAGTGTTTGGATCGTGAGTGTAGCCACAAAACCCTTGAGCTTGTCGGCCTGCCTAAACACGGTAGTGATGAAATTGAGGTTGTGTGCAGCACACTTGCTGTTAAGGAGCAGGCTGTTGGAATTACACTTGCCTACTCCGTTTCTCTCTATGATTCCCTGCTATATGTCAGCATCTCTTCCAGCTCTGGCATTTAAGTCACCTAGGAGCACAACCTTATCTTCTCTGGGGATCGAGGCTAGCACTCTGTCAAGGTCAGCATAAAAGGCTTCCTTGCTGCCATTCTCTGCATCCAGTGTTGTCATATGCACTGACGAAGAAGGCATGACGTAAGTGATTCAGTGGGAATCGGAGCATCATGAGGCACTTGTTGATCCCAACAGCTATTTCAGTTAACCTGCGTAGGATGGATTGGCGAATGGCAAATCCAACTCCATAAATGCGGTTTCTCTCCTCAACAGGTTTACGCTTCCAGAAGAAGGTATAATCATGCCCCTGTTCTGTGAGTCGACCCTCGTGAGGGAGCCGAGACTCACTAATGGCTGCTATGTCGATGTTATACCTAGACAGCTCTTTTGTCACAAGAGCAGTTTTTTCAGGACGTTCATTTGTGCCAGTATCCAGAAGGGCCCTGACATTCCATGCAGTGACCATAAGAGATTGTATAGTTTGTTTTTTTCTTTGGTCTGTGATTATGATTGTGTTTTAGACAGCATAAGGGTGACCTTGCTAGGTGCGGTTGCCCAGTCAGGCTGGTTCTTTAGGCAGGCTAATTTTAGGGCACCTTTTCTAGCCCCCTCCCCATGTGGGTGAGCAGAGTGGCTCCTCGAAGGGGCTGGTAAGTCGCATAGACAGGACCGGATTGCGCTGCTGCCAAGATCCCAGCACATAAACGACCATCTCAACTATGCCAGCCCTGTGCAGAGTTGTGACTAGAGACCGCCGGCAGTCATCTCTGCCTGTCCCCGTCGCCACCGTCCGTCGCCATAGGGCTTTTCGCGGTATAGGGATATAGAGCAATGGGGGATTTGATGATGAGAAGTACTGTATGATGAGCTAGATGATGGCTGCGAGTGAGTTTATTTATGTAATGAGGCAGGAGCGGAGGCTGCAACCACACATCTTCGGCTCTCCCTTTTACTGATTCCATGGTGCAAGTAAATGGGAATTGCCTTAGTAACTTGTCCTTCTTGCATTGCCTTTATTCGCCGGTGAGTCATTGGGTTCCCATGTTGGTTACCTCTTCCGCCTATACCGCCGTTGGGGTCTTACCGGAGCTTTGTAAGCATGTCTGTCTGGGGCCCACTGCTGCTTCGAGTTCCCCTGTTGATCTAGCCAGGGCCCACGAGGCACCCAGTTACAGTGTGTTGCCACGAGGAGGCAGAGTAGGAGTCTTGGTGGTGAAGAGGCTGTTTACTGGCAGGGGAAGACTTATGCAAGTTGCTTCCCTGCTCGCCGTGAGGGCTTGCCTTTCGGTAGCTGAAAGCGAGTGGAAGCAAACAGTGCTTGCATCTTAACACTAACATAATGCTGCCACACTATACTCATTACACCATCCTGCCCTCGCGCGCACACACACACACACACACGTACACGTCAACACTACCATCACGTCAAAACCATGGCAACACTACCACCACGCCAACACATCCACCACGTCCACACCACGTCAAAACTACTACCACGCCCACACTACCACCACGTCCACCCTACAGTATCACCACGTCAACATTACTACCACGCCAACATTACTACCACGCCCTCACCTAGTCCACACTACCACCTCGTCCACACTACCACTCCGTCCACACCTAGTCCACACTACCACCTCGTCCACACTACCACTACGTTCACAGTACCACCACGTCTACACCACGTTAACACTACCACCACGTCTACACTACCACCACATCCACACAACCACTACACCGTCACTACCACCACGTCCACATTACCGCCACACTCGTACTACAATACAACTATATCCAATCCTACACACCCTCATTACCACAACATCACCACGTTCATACCACATCACATCCACTTTTATTGAGCCATTACTACTACCACACCACAACCACGCTCACACTACTGGCAAAGGTGTGGGTTCATTATAAGGTCATTATTTCGTAGGAAAGAAAAATTTCTTGTGTATTCCTGACAATTTCTTGAAAAACAAATCTTCTCACTTATTGGTCACCGTCTAGATTTATACTCTGATGAGAATAATATTTCCAACCATCTTGAATATGATTTCCAGGAATAATGCAGAGTCGTGATTCTTTTCTAGAGACGCCTCTCCAACACAACAATATGAAGTACTGTATATTATTATTCCCGTGTTCTTTTTTTCTTTTTTATCTATTACTAGTTGCGGCAAGTAGGATCAGCTGTTTACTCTTCCACATCCCGTTTATAACATGCACTCACCATGGAGTCTGTAGATACAATATTACACAATAAGTCAGTTAGGCACATGACGCTTTATCCTTGCTTCTGGTCGTTGTGATGACACTTTCATGTCACTTTCTACATTTGTCATGCACCATCCTCACCTACCATCCCCTCCCTGTCTTGAGGTTTATCTTTTCCTTGATACACCGCAGACAATTAAAGTAAGAGAAGAGTAAAAATAATTAAGAATAAAACTCTAATACAAAGGCATCTTGTCACGGCCACAGTTTTATTAATGATACATAATTTAGGCTTTAAGCCGGACGACAAACATCAAGTATAAATAACCACACAGTATTAGGTTCTCTTGATATGAACAATACCAGTAAGCTCGCCGGTAGAAGCTCTTAAGGGTAAATAAAACAAACTTGTGTGCGGAGTTACAAAATAAATCACGGTATGTGTTTGGTTCTAATTGGTTGTATTTTCTTGATAATTAGTATTCATGTTACTACTGTATGTATATTCTGTATGCTGTATTTATATTATGCTATGTATATTATGTATGTGCTCCATTTATGTATTATTTATTTAGCCTAGCTAGTAGCGTGTGGCAATGTATTTATCAATGTCCCACATGCTTAATTAATGTGCCTGGCGACGTATGGAAGCTGCTAATGTATCACTTGCCATACGTCGTCTATAGAGCAGTTGACAAGCAGATAGGTTGAAGAGTGCTACTCCCCTTGTGTACATATCTCTTATCCAGTAAATCGAACCTACAAAATCTATACAGGTGTTTGTGTTCGCTCCTGTATATTGAACTTATTACCCAGAACACGAACAACTACTACTTCTACAAATACTATTACTTTTATATTCATTAATATTGTTCTGAATATTTCACATTCTATCATTATTCATTAATTGAAGTGTAATTAAGTATCATTCTTAACGAAATGAGATTTCAAATTAATTCTTACAAGTCTTATCAATTCAAGGTGTTTATGAAGCCCTCAACAGTTTTCCCTTTGGGTAGGTAAAACACAGCCTCCATGTCCATACCCTTCACGAAGCCCAACTCCTCAAACTTCACCCCATCCCTATTATAAGAGGTGCTGAAAGCAAAATACGGAAGGAGGCCATCCCTATATATCTTGGGAATTAGGCGCAAAGCGAAAGAACTTAGGCCTTGACCACGGTACTCTGGCACGATGAATTTGTTGCCTAACATCCCGTTGTTGTATAAATAACACCACCCCACAAGTTGGTCTTCAGAGGCGGGATCACTATCTCCCCGCTTACGGAGAGCCACTGACGGGACGCTCTGGAGCAAAGTCTCAAGGCCAGTCTGGCTTTCAGTCCATCGGTATTTCCAGGACGACATCACCGTTGGAGTGTCCTTAGGCCGAAGAGTGTCCAGGTAGAATCCTTCAGGAATGCTGTACTGATAGAGAAAAAACATGTAAATTATATCGAAAATAAGAAGCAAGAATACAATAGGTAAATAAGGAAAACTACAAATGTACATTAATAAAAGCTAAATATATGCTAATAAGGACATTAAATAGATTAAACTCTGAGTACGAGGATCTAAATTCTTACACTCACAGGTTTCTGATCTTCTTACTCAAGGGGATAAAGTTCTGTCTGAAAACAATGATCATTTAACTTACTGGTAATGAGGCAGTTTTGTGGCCCGATGTACAAGCATACGGGAATCATCGAAAATATGAGCCTCAACGTCTCTATCACCGAGTAATTGGTTCTTCGCCATGCTCACCAGCTGTAGGGAGGTAGATTATATATATATATATATATATATATATATATATATATATATATATATATATATATATATATATATATATATATATATATATATATGCGCGTCGTTTGCTGTCACAAGATAGCAAAATATAACTAAAGTAGTTTAAGTAATGTTAAGTAAGATTGATCCACATTATCGTTTAGGACCTGTTAGACGTTTCCAAAAAAGAAAAAATACGTAAAAGTTGTCGACAATCGGCAATTATCGACAATTATGAATGACCGGGGCTCGGTAATGATACATAACTCTACCTTATTGGAGATTAACTGGAACTGTTACGAACGAACCTTGCTGGAGATGGTCTTGGGACTGATACTAAAGAACACAGGTTTCCTCCAGTCCAACCCAGGCAACGAGCCAAGCATCCTTGCCACCTCCTCATCCTTCTCTTCCGTGTTCCAGAACACTGACAAACTCTGCACCTTTTTCTGGACGACACAATACAAGAGGTTAATATACGGGCACCACAGTTACCCCACAGACCTGACAAACAAAGTTTTGTGCAACAATTATGCAAATTTAGGTAAACAACCGTAAATGTGAGCTTGACAAGGTGTACCTACAGTTCCGTGTAACAGAGTGGTGATCCATTGACATTAATTTCATCAGTTTAGGCATTGAATCTTACAGTTTGGATGTTAGTTAGTGTGAGGAGGACATTGATGTTACTCTGCAGTAGGTCTTACTGTGAGGTCCAGTCCTGGTTTACTCTCTTCGTCAAATCTGACTCCACTCCACTGGTGCCTCAGCCAAGCCTCCCATTCATCATTCTTAATTAAAATAAATATTTGTTCAAGCCCCTTTCTTTATTTTAACCTAATATTATTGGGATAATTTATATGATTATCGATGGTTTACTTAATTGAAGTCGCATTTGCAAGGAGGAACATTTCTTTATTGTTCTTTATTGAGGTATTAGATGATGGGCAATGGATACCAGGTATTGGGAGAGAGACAGAGGAAGAAAGATGATGCGATAATGGGAACACGCGACAACCTCCCTTATTGTTATATGAATTACTGATATACAGTTATGGGTGAGTGAATCTGATGTGTTCTAGTCTAGTGCATGTACGTTACGGCCGACGTATACATGATAATACATGCACGAGTATATACATATGGTGCATGGATAATCTGTGCGAACCAGATCAATGTATTATTTTGTAAGGTATAGTACATATATGGCGGGTACATTATATACACACATACAAGAAGAGGACACATGAAGCAAGAACAAGATAAGTGACAGGGAAGAGATACAGTAAATTACAGTACTTAGGGATAGCTTGAAAACAGTTCTCTGAATTATTCCCTTTGATCACAACATATTAACGTATTCCAAACAAACACACATTCATTGTAGAGTACAGGTAGAGTTATGACGAAGAGGTGACATAATATGAAACTGCAACACCAGACTTACCGTACTGAAGGCTGGAGTAGCCACCACCAGAGAGGAACACCCACTGTCACCAACACTGCGTTCTGGCACGTACAACATGGTTCCTAATTTCTCTGTTAACCCATAACGTATTCCTGCCTCCACCGTCCCATGTAGCTGCCGGGGTTAGAGTCATTATTTCAAAGGCAAGAAATTCGAGTTAGTAATGAGTGGGTATTTTCACTTGTTATCTCTGATATTTTCTTATACAGGGTATTCTTATTCTCTAGTGACGTCTGTTTAATACCAAACACTATATTTTTTTATGTATATTGTAACCTAACCCAACCTAACCTAACCTAATTTATATTTTCATGAAAAAATCAACTACTGTATAGTCAATATATTTATCTTATATATGAATATTTCCCTGCATAGAAGAAACATCTGCTTTTTTACAATTGAGATTGAAAAT
This sequence comes from Homarus americanus, assembly GCF_018991925.1. Lineage (NCBI taxonomy): Eukaryota > Metazoa > Arthropoda > Malacostraca > Decapoda > Nephropidae > Homarus > Homarus americanus. The sequence goes on from NW_024735554.1 coordinate 10,434,440, forward strand.
ACGTCAATTCTAACGTCACTTGCTGCTTAGTAAGCTCACACGAGACTTAAACATCAAGGGCAATCACCCATGTAAGCAGTATCGATTATAATGGAATTATAACATATATACCATAAGTCAACCCTTACCATTTTTGTACGTTACATCAACCAAGAGAAATTAACCAATTTACCTTTGCATCCTAAAGCTAGGCTTGGTTAGGGTTTAATACATTTGGTTATGTTAGGTGAATGTTAGGACGTTGGTAGTTGGGGTTAACTTAGTGTTTTCTTAGTTTACGTCTGATAAAGTTAGTGTTTGCTGGGGCTGGCTGGCTCTTTGCGTCATATTTTTATGTCGGAGCCTCCGTCGTGCTCGTGGTAATTTCCAAACATTACAAAAGGTGATAACTCACAATGACAGAGTTGGGCAGGTGGGATGCTAGCCTCTGCTTCAGCATTGGTAGATCCTTCCCGTACACACACCTGAGGTAGTTGCCAGCCATCACCTGTAGGGTTACATATTTTTATTGACAAACATATACTTGTACCTGCAGTAACAAACAAACACACATAAACAAACACACAATAAACACCTGTATTATGTAACTCTTTCCCTAAGGCACCCGACTGTTGGCGAGGGGAAGAAAGACCTAAAATAATCAAAGGCATTCTGTTGAGGTTCTGACCAGACAAGAAAGGTGTTCCTTATATTTAAGAATGGTGATGGGAGAATGTGCAATATTGGAGTTTATGACTGATGGAACGATAAAAACCTAACGTAATCCGCAGAAGTAAGTGAGGGGGAAGGCCCGTAAGCCACGCCCTACGTCTATAGCTACTGACAAGTGATCGTGGGCCCTTTGTGCCCGGTGGCGAGTCCGGTGGTACAGTTTACCGAGGCGTGAAAGTTCGAACGCTTGTGCTTGGCGAGCGCGCAACCGCCGTCCAGCTGACAGAGTACAGCGACATCGTTTTCCAGATGGTCGTGGTTGTTATAATCATGGTCGTGGTTGTTATAATCATGGTCGTGGTTGATATAATCATGGTCGTGGTTGATATAATCATTGTCGTGGTTGTTATAATCATGGTCGTGGTAGTTATAATCATGGTCGTGGTTGTTATAATCATGGTCGTGGTTGTTATAATCATGGTCGTGGTTGTTATAATCATGGTCGTGTTTGTTATAACCATGGTCGTGGTTGTTATAATCATGGTCGTGGTTGTTATAATCATAGTCGTGGTTGTTATAATCATGGTTGGGTGACATAATCATAGTCGTGGTTGTTATAATCATGGTCGTGGGATATAATCATTGATAATCAATCAATCGTAGTCGTGGTTGTTATAATCATGGTCGTGGTTGATATAATCATTGTCGTGGTTGTTATAATCATGGTCGTGGTTGTTATAATCATAGTCGTGGTTGTTATAATCATGGTCCTGGTTGTTATAATCATGGTCGTGTTTGTTATAATCATGGTCGTGGTTGTTATAACCATGGTCGTGGTTGTTATAATCATAGTCGTGGTTGTTATAATCATGGTCCTGGTTGTTATAATCATGGTCGTGGTTGTTATAATCATGGTCCTGGTTGTTATAATCATGGTCGTGGTTGTTATAATCATAGTCGTGGTTGTTATAATCATGGTTGGGTGACATAATCATAGTCGTGGTTGTTATAATCATGGTCGTGGTTGATATGATCATAGTCGTGGTTGTTATAATCATGGTCGTGGTAGTTATAATCATGGTCGTGGTTGTTATAATCATGGTTCTGGTTGTTATAATCATGGTCGTGGTTATAATCATGGTAGTGGTTGTTATAATCATGGTTGTGGTCGTTATAATCATGGTCGTGGTTGTTATAATCATGGTCCTGGTTGTTATAATCATGGTCGTGGTCGTGATACTCACAGTATCTAATATACTATAAGAAGGAATAGAATAAAGGGTAGAATAATTAGTTAAAGAAATATTCGCCATAAGGAGAGGTTAAAATCATAAAAAAAAATATTATGAATCACCGATGATCATTCCGAGATAAATTATATTATGAAGAGAAGTGACCTTGATTCTGGTTAGATTAGTCACCATCTGCTTAAGTCAGTGGTTCCCAACCCCACTTTTTTATCACAAATTTCTTCATGTCCCCCACCCGTTAATTGTTTAGTATGATATAACAATATCAGTTTTGAAGAAGTATAACATAAAAAATTGTATCTTTCAAATAAAACTAAAGGGTTTAACTTCAAATTTAATCAAATAAAATCCATTTTATAATGTGTATAACATATCTACCATCAGATTAAATAAATTCAATTACAATCAATTAATGAGACCCTTGAGCCTGATGTCTACTGCAAAGAGATTTTATCCGAGGCAGAAATTTTGTTAATTTCAATCTCAAGTCGCCTCGTTTAGTGATATCCAGTCGGTTTCTTTTCTTCAGTAATAAGTCATTCACAGCACTAAATCCACATTCCACTAAGTATGACGATGGGAATGGTAACAGTAGTTTTCTTGCCAAACTACTTGTATTTGGATATTTAGCTTGTGTTTCTTCACAGAGCCACATCATTGTTCCTTTTATTTTGAACAGGGCTTTAATCGAGTCATCATTTTGTAATTCTGAAAGTTCTCCTTGATACTCCATGGTTACATCTGACAGATCCACTAGCATTATTCTTAAGTGCTCCACAATAACAAGACAAGTAGCATCTGTTACCTCACATTTATTCAGCCAATAAAATTGTTCAAATTTTTGGACAGAAATATTTTCTTGGGATAATTCCAGAAATGATATAAAGCCAAATATCTTGGCCTTTGAATTAACAAGAGTCATATTTGTTCCTTGGAGCTCCTTATTTAAGACATTGAGTTTTTCAAATATATCTGCTAAATAACTGACAAGTGCTTTACCATCAACTGTCAGTAACAGAGTCATATAAGGTTTGTCATCCAAGAACTCACTAAGAATATCAAATAATTCCATGAATCTTTTCAGGCAATTCCCATTTGATAACCACCTTACATCAGTATGAAGTAATAATCTTACATAGTCTGCATTTTGATCCTTGCAAAATTGTTTGAAAAGACGCTCACATTTGGCATTAGCTTTTATAGTGTTGATGCATTTTATAACTGCATTCAATGTCTCGTTTAGAACAGGGGAAACTTTTTTGGAAACTAAATTCTGTCTATGAATAACACAATGCACTAACAACATTTGGGGATTGTCGTCTTTCAATAATTTTAAAACTCCATTTTTCTTGCCCATCATCACTGGAGCACCGTCTGCAGCACAAGATATAATGTTCTCCATTGGTATCTGCTTATCATCTAAATATGTTTTTAATTTCTTATATATATATCAATTGCAATAGTGGTGGTTTCTAATGCTTCGCAAAATAGCATATCCTCAATAAATTCTCCATTATCAACATATCTTACATAGGCCATTAACAGAGCTTCACTATCTCTTACAGTTGATTCGTCCAACTGTATTGAAAAATTTGTATATTTTAATTTTTCAACAAGTTGTACTTCTACATCACAACTCATTTCATCAATCCTGCTACTAACAGTATTATTACTGAGCGGCATGCTTTTGAGATCTTGGTCATCTTTTTCAAGAACTACTTTCAGAAAAGTTGATATTGCGGGCTTAATTAAATTCTCCCCTATTGTATGATTTTTGCCACATTTTGCTATGAGAAGAGAAATTTCATAACTAGCCTCAAGACCACGATCCTTGCTTGCACTTCTTGCAGAGAACAATGAATTTATTGTTGATCTTTTTTCAAACTTCTCCTTTACGGATTTAAAATACTCCAGTTTTGAATTAACATGAATACTGTGTTTTGCCTTCAAATGATTTTCGAGACGACCTCTCTTCATGGATTCATTAGTCAAACATTGGTGGCACAACAGACAAAAAGGCAACCTTTCATCATGAGTTGCTGGTATGAACCCAAACAGCAAGTACTCATCTGAATACTGGCGAACTTTTTTTTTTGGCGTGCACACTGTTCATTTTATGCATCATGGGGGTAACTGAAAAGTGAAAATAAAATATTTATATACTTAGGAAAATAAATTTAATATCTAACTTCTGTAACATACAAGGCACAATGTCAATATGCAGTTGCCATTTCAAGTAAATATTGAGCTTTATATTCACAGTTTTAAATTAATGTTACTGTGACAAGATCAATGAATGATTATTTTTATACATTATTTTCAGAGAATAACAAGATCAATAATCATAATGAAAAGCACTTTAACCAGCCCTCTCAGTGAAGCTACAAAACAGAGACATATAGTGAGCTTTGTCAGATCAAACTAGCGCCAGTAGAAAAACATACACCTATGAGATTGTTGTTTGTAAATGTGAGACTATGTTATCGCCCCAGGGATTATCTTTGATACCACACGTGATGTTGCTGTCTATATGTGACATCAGTCTCTGTGATGAAGCTTTGGTCTTGGCGGGAGGTGTAATGATTGATTGTCAGACCAAACCTTACAGCCCAGAATTATGCCGCATATAACAGCAAGTACACTACAGACCTCGTGGTACCACCACATTCCGGGTTGACACACCTCAGGTCGACCCAAGGGACTTGACCTCGCCCGCTAATGACGTGAGCCGGGTGACCTACAACCGCACCTAACCAAGACACCTGGCCAGGACCACACCTGCACACAGCTATCCAGATCAAACCAGTTTAGTGTTAATTGGCAGAGGTCAAAACGCCGGCTGTTCCTCCCCCATATAAAGGCCCTGCAGTCCCGTCCACGGAGGGTACTGGTCATACTGATTCTCATTCTGGTTGCTGTCACCTCTCTCCCGTTCGGGTCGTCACTCGGTTCACTAAGCAGTGTCACGCACGTCCCCTCCCCAGGTCGGGAGGGGGACTTCCCGACCAGACCCCAGCTAAGCAGAAGCCTCCCATAGGAGGCAGCCCAGCCAAGCATCCACTTGGCCTACGTCACTACGTCAGGGTATGCGTGAGTCTTGCCAGAACGATTCCTCGGGCGAGTTACCTACTGTGGGAAGTGTATTCATTCAGGTGTGTCCGAGAGTCAGTGTCGAGTAACGTAAAACATAATGTGTTAGTACCCCGATATAATAGTGATATTAATGTGTCCATGTCATTGAGTGAATTAATAAATAGTTGTATCGAAGAGGTGTTTAACAAGTTGTCCCTTTAAGAAGTGATATATGTGTATTGACATACGAGATAAGATAAGCGTATTGACGCTGAGTAAATAACATCCCGGCCAGCTACCAAGTTCCTATCTTTACATTCCTACTCTCTATACTTCTCCTACTTATATGTAATCTTCTCTCATTGTGTTCTGTCTCATTATATTGGTGGCAGCGAACTATGAAGTTAAACCACGCCCCCCTCGTCCCTTGTTATTGGTAACAGTGTACTTAACGTAAACCCATGCCCTCCCCCGTTAACCATAACACCTGGCTCGTTAGTTCAAAAGTGCGTGATAAGAAGTTCCTGCGTAGTAGGGTGAAAAGTGTCCTAGTGTGTCTCCATTACAGCTCAAGTAAATGTCTCTCGTCGTGGTATGCACGAATTTTTACTAGAAATATGTTCAGTGCTTAACGTAATTTCTCAGTGTCCCCCGCGATCTGTGACATTCTCAGTAGCCCAAGTGCAGTTTGATTGTTGGTCAGTGTTAAATGTAGCCATTGTGTTTCAGTGATGAAAGCTGTGTCTGTACTAACTGTTATAACTTAACATGTCTTTTAACCTACATCCTCCTCCCTGTCCTAATCCTCACCTCACCCTCCTTACCCTTCCTCCCATCCCTGCCCCGCCCTGCTCCGCCCCTCCGTTCCGTGCCCCTCCCCGCCCCGCAAAGCCTCGGCCTGGCCCCATCAACCACGCCTCGGCTCCTCCCCACCTCACCTGCAACGCACCAGCCTGGCTGGGCCTGGCCAGCCTCGCCTCGCCCAGTGCCGCCCCGCCCCGCCTCGCCCCAACCCGCTCGTGTGACCTTACGTCCTTCTGACCCCCCCCGCCTCGCTTGACCACACTAATCCCCCGTCTTTTGTCCCGTAAGCTGTGTGTTGATGATGATGGTTAATATAAAGTAATATTGCGATGAATGCAGAGCTTCACTCAGTGTATTTTTATGCTATTAAGATTTGTGATGTACTCTTTGACGCGCAGTGATAAATGATATTCAGTGTAGTGCGCAGAGCTTCACTCCCCGACCCAGCCTGATGAGAACATTGTAGTGACGGAAATGATAGTTGCCAGACATTGACGTAACGTGTAAAGTAAAAATTTTTTTGCGAATGCACTTCCAACTAATCCATCATCCCTTTAGGATTGTTTCTCTGTCAAATGTCACACACAGTACCACCCATGGCCAGCCGGCCGTCAACCACAGTACATACGAGCAGAGAAGAAGCAGCGTGATGAATGCAGTACTCAACCCACCACACACCACGTCACTTCTGTCAAGTCCTCCCTTGGTCTAGGATTAAGAAGATTTTATATTTTTCTACTTTAGGAAGTTAAGGAGTGTGGAATGCAGCGCCACAACGAACCCTGGTGAGCCCAGCCAGGGAGGGATTCACCACTGTGGAAGGTGTAAGACAGGACGGTCTTTGGTCTCGCCGACACTCACGTACGGAGGGCGAGCCTTGGTCCGCGGAACCTGCCTTACAGTCATCGAAGGAGACGACAGCCCAAGCAGTGGACCGGCCTTCATCCCGGCCGGAGGTGGCCGACGGCAGATGAACAGAAAATCGTCTGGAATATGAAAATGAAGATGTATAAAGAAACGCAGATGAGCAGAAAAATCGTCTGGAATATGAAAATGAAGATGTATAAAGACACGCAGATGAGCAGAAAAATTCGTCTGGAATATGAAAATGAAGATGTATAAAGAAACGCAGATGAGCAGAAAATTCGTCTGGAATATGAAAATGAAGATGTATAAAGAAGCACAGATGAACAGAAAAATCATCTGGAATATTATAGAAACCAGGAGGAAGTGAGAAGAAGTCAGATGATGTGGTGACAAGACCTACAAAGCGCGGTATTGAAAAAAGAAAAACGTGCTATGTGAAGAAAGAAGACAGAAGACACGCTGTGCTGACATCAGAAGAAAGTCGACGATGACAAGGTGGATAATCAGAAGGACCAACCGACTACAGCTGCTGAGCTGCCGCCATCCCCTATTTTTCAGATACCAACTGGATGGAAGACGTGAGCTATGCCGGACCCAACTAATGTACTGATGTTGTTGATGTATAATAAAAAAATATCAATACCCTAATATGTGAAGTAGGAACATTTTTTGTGTATTTTGAAGTATTTTCTCTGATTTTTGTTGATGTTTACTACAAAGAATGTCTTTTTTTAGTCTCACTTTTTTCTATGAGTCATTTGATCAATGTTTTGGACTATGAAACACGATGTTGCAGCCATATTACTGACTGAGATGAATTATTATTTTGACATGGGCTGATAAGGAGATGTAACACCTGTTGTTGTTTTGATTTGCAAGTTGTCTCGGATACAAATCTAGATATGAAGGATTTTTTCATCCTATGTTCACTGGCTATGTTTCCTTTTTCTCCTGGCATAGAAGCTTTGATCTTGGAGGGAGGTATAGTGAGCTTTGTCAGATCAAACTAGCGCCAGTAGAAAAACATACACCTATGAGATTGTTGTTTGTAAATGTGAGACTATGTTATCGCCCCAGGGGTTATCTTTGGTACCACACGTGATGTTGCTGTCTATATGTGACATCAGTCTCTGTGATGAAGCTTTGGTCTTGGCGGGAGGTGTAATGATTGATTGTCAGACCAAACCTTACAGCCCAGAATTATGCCGCATATAACAGCAAGTACACTACAGACCTCGTGGTACCACCACATTCCGGGTTGACACACCTCAGGTCGACCCAAGAGACTTGACCTCGCCCGCTAATGACGTGAGCCGGGTGACCTACAACCGCACCTAACCAAGACACCTGGCCAGGACCACACCTGCACACAGCTATCCAGATCAAACCAGTTTAGTGTTAATTGGCAGAGGTCAAAACGCCGGCTGTTCCTCCCCCATATAAAGGCCCTGCAGTCCCGTCCACGGAGGATACTGGTCATACTGATTCTGATTCTGGTTGCTGTCACCTCTCTCCCGTTCGGGTCGTCACTCGGTTCACTAAGCAGTGTCACGCACGTCCCCTCCCCAGGTCGGGAGGGGGACTTCCCGACCAGACCCCAGCTAAGCAGAAGCCTCCCATAGGAGGCAGCCCAGCCATGCATCCACTAGGCCTACGTCACTACGTCAGGGTACGCGTGAGTCTTGTCAGAACGATTCCTAGGGCGCGTTACCTACTGTGGGAAGTGTATTCATTCAGGTGTGTCCCAGAGTCAGTGTCGAGTAACGTAAAACATAATGTGTTAGTACCCCGATATAATAGTGATATTAATGTGTCCATGTCATTGAGTGAATTAATAAATAGTTGTATCGAAGAGGTGTTTAACAAGTTGTCCCTTTAAGAAGTGATATATGTGTATTGACATACGAGATAAGATAAGCGTATTGACGCTGAGTAAATAACATCCCGGCCAGCTACCAAGTTCCTATCTTTACATTCCTACTCTCTATACTTCTCCTACTTATATGTAATCTTCTCTCATTGTGTTCTGTCTCATTATAGACAGATAACTATATCAACATGAAACTTGCATTTGTGTTTAATTCAATACTGCTTCCATGCTTTATTGTGCACATTTAATTTGGTTGTAGTTAGTTTCCTCTGTTTTTTTAGCTTCAGTGGGAGCGTTGAGCAGCTGACTAAAACTTACCTTCTTCCTTGACAGCAGATGAAGAACTGCAAAGTTAAACAAGTCAGAAGCCACTCATATAGCTGGTGCCAGATGCACGATAACATTAGTGGGTGGACACTTGACTAGATTGCACAAGCTGTTGTGCTCAGCTAGGTTGTAATTACAATTTTACCCTATAAATTTATAATTTTTACCCATATAGGGTAAAATAAAAAAAATGTTGATATTACTATATTTTTCATATTGCCCCCCTATTATTATTGAATTGCCCCCCAGTGGGGCGTAGGCCCCACGTTGGGAATCACTGGCTTAAGTCATCACCTGTGTTAAGTCATCATAGTCATCATCTACGTTAGTCAGTTTTAGGCCCATCTCACATGACTGACCGACCATCGCTGTTCTTTCCACGCGAGGGTGTTAGTTTTCAATGTGTCTTATTATTTACTCTGGTGAATGTAAGACCTCCTACCGTCACTGACGCAGCTATGGTCAATTTGATGTTATTCTTGTTTATAAATGCCTTCTAATCTGTCTCAAGTCTATCCGTCCTGTCTATTGCCATCCCAACTGTCTGTTCGTCTGCGTGGTGTTTGAATGTAAGCCCGTCTGTACTCTTTGTGTCGTCAAATCTGTCTGTTTTATCCATTGTTGGCGTGTGTCTGCCTGTTTGTCTAATGTGAACCAGTCAGTCAGCTGTCTGTCTATCATGTTAGCTGCCATATTGTCTATTTGTGCATGTATGAATCTGTCTATTTTGTCAACCTCCTGTCTGTTTCACTGTCTATATTCATCCTGTGTATATTGTAGTCATCTCCTCCATGCATTCCTGCTATTATCTTTTTATCTCTTCTCCATTTCCATGTACAGTCAGCCACAGGAATAAGTATACACTGTAGCTGTAAGGTCGTCTGGTAACTTTGAAACTGAGCATCCAGACGCATGATGAAACTCAGCTCCCCCCCACCTGTTATCTCTAACTCTTTTCTGTTTCCCCTTCTTTATTCTTATATTTACTCATCTTCCTTCCTTTAATAATCCAAACAACATTAAAAAATGTAGGCTAAGAAAAAAAGTGGGGGGGGGAGGAGGAGGGAGCCGTACGATAACTGCAATCGTGGGCTGACAGCGTACAGCGAATGAGGGTGCACCAAGTCCGTAGACTTGCATCGTTTTCCAGCGTAAATAAAATGGTTAATTAATGGCTTCCTAAAGAAACCACCGATATAGGACCAAGTTTGTTCCATTCTACGAATTTTTTTGCGATTTTTCCACCAAGTTTGATAAAAACGATTGTGCCGTTTCGGCTGCCCAGAACAGACACACACACAAACATACATACAGACAGACAGACAGACAGACAGACAGCTAGTCCTATAGTATATTAGATAGTTGATTGGTTCAAGAAAAATTTTCGTATAGCTGTCCATTTATTCATACTAAATATGTTGGCACTTGGTAAGCAGACCTGTTATTCACTAAAATAATGTTAAATATCTGGACTATCAAAATGCAAATGATTTCAAGGCATTAGCACTTCAGAGAGGATGTTAGAAAATTTTAAATGCTTTTTTTTTTATAAAAGGTCGAAGTCAAAGATGAAATATGCTTTCGAATGAAGTCTTTTCACATTTCTTTGTTTTTTACCAAATATAAAGCAAACAGAAACAAATGACACAATTGGTAATGAACTACAGTTTGCATGGCTGTATATATCCCAAATCATTTATATAACTGATAAAACTCGATATAAATACAGTATGTGCCCAGTCCGGGGAGGGGGTAAAACGCTCAGGGAAACTGCCACTGGACTTTGATGGAATTTCTCTCACATGGCACAACAGCCAGCAAACCTCAACTATCAAATGTCAACAGATGTCGGCGCTGTGGTACTTAACCAACAAAAACATTTCTCAATACCCACGAGCAGATTATTAATTACTTTATCCACTAACTTGGCATTGTCTATATTCAATACCGCGTTGTGACAAGATTTAAGTAACAGTATATGGTACAAGGTATTAAGAAGCGATGTAGAGGTTTAACATTTTCATCCTCTGTCATCAAGTATCAAGAAATTTGGTGCAAATGAACGAAAATCTCGGCCAATGAATCTGATTGACGAGTCAAGAGTCCAGCTGATCTGGCTCCGAAGTCCAGTGACTGTTCCTCTGAACGTTTTACCTTCCGCCGGACTGCGCTTATATAAGTGTGTATTTATATCGAGTTTTATCAGTTATATAAATGATTTAGGATATATATACAGCCAGTCAAACTGTAGTTCATTATATATTGTGTAATATTTTTGGTATCATTTGCTTCTGTTTGCCTAATTGTTGGTATAAAACGAAGAACCAATCAGCTATTTTCATAAAAGAGGGGCGTGGCTAACGAACCAGGTTCGTGTGGAAAGGGTAAAGTCGCACATACGGCCGTATTCAAGATCGTGCAGCGTAGGGTTTCCCAACGGCAATGTCTACGGTTGGTATTCAAGAAACATAGTGAAAGTTCACGGCGTGGTCAGTGTCTCTGGATATTCGTAGGTATTGCCGAAGAATTACTGGATTGTTCATGAAAGGAGGCGTACAAAGAGCAAGCCGTATAAACAAATACGTTCATGATCAGGCATTTCCTACCATCTGTATGTAGTAAGCGTTTGACTGTAATCGAAGAAAAAAATATTTTCTTAAATATGCAATAATGAGAAAATTTGACCACTTTTTAGGAACGCCACTGCTGTTTATAAATCTATACAGTATTGTTTATTTACGGGATTTATTTTACAACTTTCCAACCTGAACATGCAGATGATTACTTATTTGCTTGAAGAACGGTTTCTTTATGCTTTAAGGAGTATTTTGCTAAACTTCTGTTTGGAGAAATAATCTGAATATTGATGTGCATGAATGAATCGAAATGAGTCAGTATTACTCTCGTTCACCAGGAAATGTGCTGAGGCTGTCAGGTTCTAAAATTTCAAAATGAAGAACAAAAATTATTCTTATTCAACAGGATGGATGGTCTACACCAGATAACTGAAATTATAATGGCTTCATAATGTTCCTCGTTAATTAATCCGCGAATTTCTTCCAAAATATTACAGATTAACTTTTTAATGTTTTCGGTAATCATTAGGTTAGATGACAATAGGTTTTCTAGTGCAGTCCATCCGTATTCACATGTTGGGAGCTCTGGAGCAAGACGCACGGATTGAGAGTTCTAGAATACACGCACTACATTAGCAATGTAGTCATTCCTAGACTCCTAGAGCAGTGATTCCATACAAAGATACCCTACGATCCACCGTCTTTAATACGGCCGTTTGTCATTATAAGAGTAACTTTCCTGTGAGTCAACACCGTGACCAACGAAGGTAAATGACTACTATGAGAACATACATTTACTTAACTTGAACTTGAGGTCCTCCTGCACAGAAATATTAAAGAGACATTGAACAAAGAGACCAATAGACAGAGACTTAGAGTACGATAGAGAGAGAGAGAGAGAGCATGAAAACCAAACAGAAAGAAAATGACCTGCAGAGGACGCCTATGTGGAGATCCAATATACAGGTATGATCAAATATACATCTCAGGCCTTTGGTGGACTGTAAACCCGTGTTTTTAGCTGTAGGGAGGTGAAATAATAATAAAAAAAGCGTCAGTATGGGAACGAGAAATAGGATCACACAGAACACATCTCAAGGAGCTGATCCATTCTCCGAGCCCAAAGGATAAATTTCAGTATCTTCGCGGACACCTACTGTAGTATCATAACTGGCAATATCCATGACCTACTATTTAGGATCGACCGGGTTACTCACAAAGATGACAGTAGACTGCCAAAGCAACTGCTCTACAACCATTTTAAAATGGTTAACATGGTACAGGTGACCACCTGAAGAAGTAAAATTATTAAATTTAGACAAAACTTTTAAACGTGCAACTCAACTGGAATAAGTGAGAACACTACTCCAAACTGTGACGCTTGGACTACCTCACTCGATGTAGCCTTCCACACACAAAATTTGTGCTAACGGCAAGGCCAATTCCGTATTAGCCCCTCGAGCCACTTAAGAACTCATCACAGAAGGTGAAACACCATTTATAATATTCCTATCATTTTGTCATCTTTAGATGATCGTGATAATGACTCAGAATGACAGCAAAAAAACAACGACAGTAGACTGCTAACGCAGCTGCTTTACAGTCGCCTAATGAATGGTAAACGTAATGCTGGCGAGCAACGGAAAAGGTATAAGGACAGTTTTAAGACAGATCTGAAAAGTGCCAGATCGACCCCCGCACCTGGGGGATGATTACTCCACACCGTAACGCTTGGAGGATTACCACACAAGAAGGTGGCAATACTTTCGAGTTAATCCAACTGCATACCGAGCGTGGAATGGGCTACCACAGTACATGTAGCCGTCCGTTTAGATTGCAACATCTGTGGACGGTCCCGTATCGGCCTCTCGAGTCACATGAGAGCTCATCATCTAAGATGACACCATTAATAACTCATACTATTGTATCATAGCTGGATGATCGTCATACTCGATTCCATATGACAGCAAAGTAGTAGTAGTAGTGCGCTGTGCTCCACGATCTCGAAGTCGGCCGTTTGTCATTACAGGCATGACTTCCCAGTGAGTCAACGCTGTGACCAAGGAAGGTATATGATTGTTGCAAGAATTGTAATTTCCTTAACTTGAACCTGATGTCATCCAGCAAATAAATATTGAGAGGGATTGAAAGAGACCAACAAATAGACAGATAGAAAAAGAAAGTAGTAAACGAGAGAGAGAACGGGGAAATCGGTGAGGCGATAAAAATCAGATATCTGATCAGTTATTCTTCTCAGGCCTTTGACAGACAGCAGTCCCGTGTTTTTAGTTGTAAAATATATAATTAAATAAACGCATCACGTCTATCGAGCAATGGTCCTTATTGTTGTATGGAAGCAAGACATAAGTCACATAGAACACATCTCAGCCTAGACTCTGATCCATTCTCTGAGTCCACAGGGTCGACAAGAGAATAGATGCTAACATTCTCACGGACACCTGTAGTAAGAGCGTCACTCTGACATTATCCATGACCAAATTCTTGGACTGACCACTTGACCCACATAAGCGACAGTAAGCTGCCAAAGCAGCTACTCTACAGCCCTTTTTAAGAATGGTAAACATAGGGTAAATGGACACTGGAAGAAGTAAAATTATTAATTTTATACGAACTTTAAAAACATGCCAAAGTGACACTCGAATAAGGGAGAATATCACTCCAATCATGATGGGTAGAGACTACCGCGCTAGATATAACCCTCCACACACACAACATCTGCGGACGGCACAACCAATCCTGTGTTAGCCTTTCGAGCCACCTTAAAATTCACCAAAGAAGGTGAAACACCATTAATAAATGTCTATAATTTTGTCATCTATGGGTGATCGTCATACTGACTCCGAGTAAAAGCATAAAGAGAGGGGTTAAAGAGAGCTAGACAGAGTAAATGAGAATTTGGGAACAGATTATGAATGAAGATTAAACACACATTTTCTGACCACCTAAAGAAAAGGAAACAATAAGAAATACATTCACTCAGCATCTGTCCTTTGTTTTGGGTCCCCGGCGTAACAAAACTCAGTCACCGATTACTCCAGCTGCTCAACTGTTTAGACACAAACATGCAGCTGAATTATATACCCTTTATAGTGTACCCCAAGAATGCTTGAAGTTGCGTAAGATTTTAATGCGTGCGGATTGCAGCAACAAACAGGTTATCTGAGAGTCCTTTGTGAGGTGCACAGAACATTGATTGTGTGTTAAAGGAATATCCTTCCTTCCTTAGGCTTTAGTAAGCCCCTTTATAATATTTATACTGTATATGCTTGTCACACTTGCCAGATGCTTCTGGTGTCATTGTACAGGGGTACCTAGTGACAGCACTAGGATCCCGATTCCTCTATCAAGGAATAAACAATTTAAATTGAAATTGAATTGAACAAATCGACTCGTGTAAGAATTGTTAAAAGAATGTTGCTTAAGTTGTAAATGAAGTCGACATAAGAGCATGCAAATAAAACCAACCTGATTTTTATGAATATATTGATAATTGAAAACACATATTGGAATCTAATCGATCATACACCTGTAAACAACAATATTGTTATTATTTAAGCCCACGTATAGAGGAATATTGTTGTAAGTTTGTGATCGTGGTATATCACCAGGATCATCTAGTTTCAGTAATCGGTGGAAGCTGTTTGTGGCGCTTGAAGCACGTACACCTGAGGCGAACTGCGCCCAACTACCTGTGTGGTGTCATAACAAATCCATTGTTGTGTTATTGGGCAATGTTGAAAGTGAGGAACTTCATTAATAATTATGAAATTCTTTAATATTAATAATTGCTACATAATGATCATAGATCCGAAAATAAATTATTTTTTCTTTCTGATTATTTTAACATATATTTATGTACGATAAAAATTAGGATTAAGTAAGTGGTGCTTAGGGGTCGTGGTAGTTAAAGTCCATTTCTCCCTATGGTTCCCTGCCAAATGTCAGCATCTGTGCCAACACTGGCATTGAAGTCGCCAAGGACAACAACTTTATCTTCTCTGGGGATAGCAGTTAGCACTCTGTTGAGGTCGGCGTAAAAGGCCTCCTTGATGTCATTCTCTGTATCAAGGGTTTGGGCCTACGCACCAATGAAAAAGTCATGACTTGAGTGATTCATTGGGATTCGGAGCTTCATGAGGCAATCATTGATCCCAATAGGCTTTTCAGTTAGCCAATGTAGGATGCGTTGGCAGATGGCAAAGCCAACTCCATAAATGCGGTTTCTCTCCGCAGTAGGCTTACCCCTCCAGAAGAAGGTATAGCCAGACCCCTGTTCTGTGAGTTGACCCTCGTCTGGGAGCCGGGACTCACTGATGGCTGCTATGTCGATGTTATAACTAACCAGCTCTTTTGCCACAAGAGCGGTTCTTCTTTTAGGATGCTCATTTGTGCCAGTATCCAAAAGGGTCCTGACATTCCATGCAGTGACCATAAGAGATTGTATAGTTTGTTTTTGTTTGGATCTGTGATTTTGGTTGTGTTTTCGACCACATAGGGATGACCTTACTGGGCGCGGTTGCCCAGTCAGGTTGTTGTTTTTAAGCTGGCTATGTTTAGGGCACCTTTTCTAGCCCCCTCCCTATTTGGGGTGAACAGAGTGGCTCCTTGAAAGGGCTGCTCAGTCGTCACAGACAGGACCGGATTGCACTGCCTAGATTCCAGTGCATAAACGACCATCTAATCTGTGCCGCCCATGTGCAGAGTTGTGACTAGAGACTCCCGGCAGTTATCTCTGCCTGTCCCCGTCGCCACTCTTCCATCGCCATAGGACTTTTGGGGGTATAGGGGTTTTGATGATGATGAGAGGTATGATGAGCTGGATGATGGCTGCGCTTGAGTTGAATTATGTGTTGAGGCAGGAGCACAGGCTGCAACCACACATCCTGGCTCTCCCTTTTCCTGATCCAGTGGTGCAAGTGTTGCAATGACTAGGGAGAGGGAGAGTTATAATGGACTGCCGATAGCCCAGTTTGTTGGGTTTCACATTAGTAATCTGTCCATCAGACATTGCCTTCGTCTGCCAATGTAGTCGTTGGGTTCCTGTTGTGGTCACCTCTTCCGCCTACTGTATACTGCCGTTGGAATCATGTTGGAGCTCTGTAAGCATATCTGCCTGATGCGCGACTCCACTGCAGATTTTTGGTTCGGGGTTTACTTCCGTAGCCTCATACCTACCACGGTTAATCTGTAAGGCAGCGGGGCAATGGTCGATAGGCGCCAGGACGTATTAACATGCCAGTGTTTCCTATGTGTCGTTCCTCTGGGGCCCACTGGTACTCCGAGATTCCCTGCTGGTCTAGCCTGGGAGCACAAAGCTCCCAATTACCGTGTGTTGTCACGAGGAGACACAGCAGGAGTCTTGATGGTGAAGAGGCTATGTACTGGCGGGGGAAGACTTAGCCAGCGGCGGTTGCTGAAAACGAGAGGGAGCGAGCAGTGCTTACACCTTAACACTAACTTAATGCTGTCGCACTAGACGCATTTCACCTCCCTGTGTACACACACGGCTCATCTATAGGGCATCTGTGTGCCCTGACCCTATACGGGGACGGAGCACCTATAGAACACGTTCCTCCCCGTATGTGGCCAGGGCACATGGCACAACTGCGGCAGGGCTTCCAATACAGTATAATCCATGACTCAAATTCTTCACCTTGGTCTGAGGTCGTGTTCATTTGGTAGGATTGGTATTTATGATCGAGTGATGCGTTAAGTAAAAATATATCACGTAAATTTAAAGTAGAGAAACTAACAGGAATACATAGAAGACCTTAACGGAAAATAGATATTAAAATATGCTACCATATCATACCCACATAAGAAATGTCTTCCACCATATTTTAAATATTATAGATATTGCCTGAATCAATGGTGATATTCACAATGTAGCCCAGAAGCTTTGATAGTACAACTTATCAAAAAGTGTCCATAAGTACAAGTACCAGTACAATATTGATTAAAAAAAATACTTGAAGTGCATAGAACACCCGTATAAGGTAA
Organism: Homarus americanus; assembly: GCF_018991925.1. Taxonomy (NCBI): domain Eukaryota; kingdom Metazoa; phylum Arthropoda; class Malacostraca; order Decapoda; family Nephropidae; genus Homarus; species Homarus americanus. The sequence goes on from NW_024735554.1 coordinate 10,451,878, forward strand.
TAATAGTGGTATTAAAATTACTTTTGCAAGTATTTACACAAAATTGCCATTACAATTTCAAATGGATGATTAAACATTAACCTAATATCTTTAATAGAAAAAAATATTATTTTGAACTTCAAACTCTATCAAATTGTCAACATAGCAGTAAATTATTTTACACTTGCATGCAAAGTATATAATCCAAATAAATATAATGAATAACACATAATAAAGTAGAAAAGTTTTAAGGAAAAATGCCTTAAAAGCACCCAAGAAAAATCTGCCAAATCAACAAGGATTTTTTTTTTAATCTGAGGATAAAGTCTAGATACAAACGCCTATAATTGTTTTTAGAAATGCATTCAGAAACTCAGAAAAGACACTAAAGAAAACTTAGAAAAACATATAAATCCGGAAAACCTTTACTGTTATCGCCTTCTTGTACGCCGCGACCTCTGACTCCCACGTGGCTGCGTGACCTGTGACCTCGCCAGATATTTGTGGACGCACAATAATCATTTCGTTGTTATAAACATAGATAAGTGCCCGGGACGCCTCTGGCTGACAGTATCGTCCAGCCTCTTTGAGTGTACACACACTAGCTGTAACTAGGAGTTACTTGGAGTGATACAAAGAGTTAAATGGAGCTATAAGCCGGTACACGTGAGTGAAGGAACACGGTAATTGTTTGTATTATGGTGAAATGTTGTGAACTACATACGTGCATAGTGTAAGGCAATTTGGATAATGACCATATACAATAGTGTGTTTACTAACTGACGTATAATGTATACATGTAATGGAATGTAATCAGAAGTTAACCAGTGTCTCACTTCTCCAGGTTTGGACCATATCAACCAATAAGCGTTGAGTGAGTTCAGGTTGTGGGTTTCTCTCACCCTTAAGACGTGACTTCATCTAACTGTCGAACCATTCGGCAGTTAAACTTGCGAAAACGAAGAAAAACGCTCACGAAATAAGTAATTAAGAAGAAAAACAGAAACTGAAAGGTGTTCAATCATTTGTTCACGAAATCTCGTAAGAAAATGCCGAGAATTTTCTATATAAAGACTCCCAATAATAATAAAAACAACTAACCACGGAAATGCCCTAGGGAAAAAAAACGGACCTTACAAATATTCAGGAGAACGCATCCATAAGACTCGTGTAAAACGTCCAGGAAAAAAAAACCCGCCAAAATTGCCGAGGAAAACTCAGGAAAGTGTTCAGTGGATCCTTCGACATGATCAAGTGGTCCAATTTCCCTGGAGTATCACGCGGGGTTTGGGGTGGGGAGTAGAGGGGGATATGAATAGGAAGATGATGGTGAGGGATGATGTCAAGGAAGAGGTGGAGGAAGATAAGGGAAGGGAAGGTTAAGTGAGATGATGGTGATGGGGGAAAGATACAGGGTGAAAGGGAAAGGGCAAATTGGTGAGTGGCAAAAAAAAGGGGGTTGGGATGATGATAAATCGCTCCCCATTGTATAGTGGTCGGGAGATGGGGAAGATAATTTGTCCTCTCCAATTACCATTAAATGTGGGGAGTAATGGCGAGAATAGTATTGGCGGGTGTGGGTGGTGATGGAGAAGGTGGGTGTAAGTGGATGGTGGTGGTGGTAGTTGTGTTAGTGGGTGTTGGTGGTAGTTGTGTTAGTGGGTGTTGGTGGTAGTTGTGTTAGTGGGTGTTGGTGGTAGTTGTGTTAGTGGGTGTTGGTGGTAGTTGTGTTAGTGGGTGTTGGTGGTGTTGTGTTAGTGGGTGTTGGTGGTGGTTTGTCAGTGGGTGTTGGTGGTAGTTGTGTTAGTGGGTGTTGGTGGTAGTTGTGTCAGTGGGTGTTGGTGGTAGTTGTGTCAGTGGGTGTTGGTGGTAGTTGTGTTAGTGGGTGTTGGTGGTAGTTGTGTTAGTGGGTGTTGGTGGTAGTTGTGTTAGTGGGTGTTGGTGGTAGTTGTGTTAGTGGGTGTTGGTGGTAGTTGTGTCAGTGGGTGTTGGTGGTAGTTGTGTCAGTGGGTGTTGGTGGTAGTTGTGTCAGTGGGTGTTGGTGGTAGTTGTGTCAGTGGGTGTTGGTGGTAGTTGTGTTAGTGGGTGTTGGTGGTAGTTGTGTCAGTGGGTGTTGGTGGTAGTTGTGTTTACCATAATGTCAGTTTTTTCTGCTATGTTCTTGAGATGTTTGCGTATTTGTGACGCTGAATTTATTGATGAAGAATTGAAACACATTCGTTCCATTGCACAAAAACTTGGGTACCCTTCGGTGTTTGTTGATCATTGTTTTAAAAGGGCTAAAAAATCCTTTCATTCTACTCAAACCAGGCGGCAAATTCCTACACTTAAGAATATTTTGACTCTGCCCTATCGCAATGAATTTGTCCCGTTAGTTCGGTCCCTTAAATTACTAAATATTAATGTTGTTTTCAAGTATGACTCAACCATTACCAATATGTTAATCAAAAATAGCCCAAGTTTGAATGTAAATGGAAGTGTTTATTGTATTCCATGTAGCAAATGTAATTGTAATTATGTAGGACAGACAGGAAAAACACTGCAGCTCAGAATCAAACAACATAAGTACAATATCAGAACAGCATCTGAAAGCAGTGCCCTCTTCGTTCATGTTAGGAATAATAATCATCCCATTGCTTGGGAAAAAAGCTTAGAAGTATTCAAATCATCTTGTGTCACAGAAAGACTTCTGGTTGAAGCTAGTTTGATTAAGGAATTAAAATCAATAAACCTTAGTGATGGCCAGTTCAAAACTGATAATATGTTACATAAAATTTATTTGTCAGTGGCCCAAGGTTAAAAATGCTTTGAAAACCTTTGAGCTAGATGTAGGATAGTTATTTAGTGGGTACCTTATTTTTTACTTGACCTGACTAGTCACGTCGCCCCCCTTCACTTAAGCTCCTCTACGTGTGTTGGTGTTGGTGTGGGGATTAGTGGATGACATCATTATGACCTGACCTCATGTTTAATAAGGTCACCCTGTATATTTAAGCCTCTCTCTGTCCATGTAATCCAGTTGCCTCTGAAGATGTCTTGTATAAAGACGAAAGCTAAGGTGCTTCGTTGTTTCCCTTTTCCCGTGTGATTTTATCAAGATTTATCTTTTCCTGGATTCCTGACAAGCGTGAATTATGGTGGTAAGGAAACACAGAATGCAGCAGAAGTTTTATTCTCTTACGTTTCGCCATCTTTTCTTCCTCTGAGAAAATAATACAGTACAAGACAACTAACTAGAAGGCAAGTGACAGGAGTGAAGAAGGTACAGGGTGGATGGAAGGGAATTGTAGGAGTAGAAAAGGGTGTCGTGGCTTAACACAGCTTTCTTAAAGCCAATAGGCTTGTTCTAGGATCGTCAGCAGCGGCAGCAGAGGGTAGGGTGAAGGGTAGGATTTTCTTGGTAAGACCAACACCGCCACGAAAGCAACCTGAACGCCCCCCCCCCCAAAAAAAAATGCCAGGGGTTGCTCCCTTTCAGGTCTCGGCGGCCATACCATCACAAGAAAGATATAAAGGACGAAAGGTAGGTTAGTGGTAGAGTTGTTTGGAGACTATCAGTGACCCTGCGACCTTGGCACAACGCCTACAATTTTAAATTTCTTTGTAGCATTTTGTTATTTTTGCAGACAGAGTCGGACAGAGCCAATGTGCATTTTAATGTTGCGGTCCGAAACACACAAAAAAGTAAACAATGTAGGCGACACACCTACGTCACAATGGCGACGGTGTCGCCACCCCGTCATAAGTAGACCAACTAAAATTTATACCAAATGTCGCCAACAGCGCCCCGCTAAACACTTCGAGTGTAACTTCCTTTTTATATATTTTTTGGTGTCAACAGTGGCCTGAGCAAGACAAGAGTCACAACTTCACAAGATATACACAGTGCTCTTTGTGCATTAGTGCGGGTAATGAGGAAGTACAGTACACGAAGGTTTATAGACAAACAAGTAGCCGGTGAGGTGAAGAAACTGAAATTGACGAAGACAGCAAAGTATCGTCAAGTGTTTGTCAGTGTAGTAAAGTGTTTGCAAGTGTTATGAAGTGTATCAAGTGCCACAAAGTGCTTATAAGTGTCGTAAGGTAAATATACTGTAGGTGTCTCAAAGTGGTCTGATTTTGAATGCCGTAAAATGTTCATACGTGTTCTGAAGTGATCACATGAATCCTAACGTGTTCGTAAGTAACGTAAAGTGTTTATAAGTGTTGTAAGGTGTTTGTGCTATGAAGCTTTATAAGTCATGTGAAGCGTTTGTGTCATGAAGACTTATAAATGTCACAAAGTAATGTGGGCGCCAAAAACACCCCTACGTGTCATAAGAGTGGTATAAAGTGTCGTAAATTAGCATAAGATGTTTAATAAGTGCCATAAAGTGCCACGTTATACCATAAGATCCATGTAATATACTAAAGTTTTACAACGTGCTTTTAAGTGCCAGTAGGTCTGATAAAGTGCCATTAACTCTAATAAGTGTCGTATAATGTCGAAAGCCGTGGTCCACAATTAAAAAGTGTCATAAAGTGTCAGAGTTTCGTAGTCTTAAATAGTTCTAATGTGTCCATGCAACTTACAATAGTGTCCAAATGTGTCGAAAAGTGTTGTAAGGATGCTGTGAAGTCTCTCAAAGTATCGTGAAGTGTCAGTGATGTTGTTAAGTGTCAATAAAGTGCCATTAATGCTTTAAAGTCTCACAAAGTGTCGTAAAGTGTTATAAATTTCGTAAAATATCTTGAACTATCGCAAGGCGTAAAGTGTGTCATATGAGTACAGCAAGGTGACGTCAAGGACTGTGAGGTGTCACAGAAAAGTGTCACGACGATGCCAAGAAGTGACACTGTACGACGCCAGGGCTTCCGCTACCACCAGCACAAGGCAACTACTAATAATATTACTGTTTTATTCTTGACATATTGAACAAGTTCTCTTAGTCATTCATTTGGCATAAACTAATGCTTAAGATCATTGGTTCTGCCTTGGTTGTTCCTGTAAGTTAAGTGTGAATAACCATATAGGTGTGTGTTGTGTGTGGTATAGACAGCAGGTAATCTTAACTGGATTTTTCCTTTTCTTTTTTCCAGGTAAGTGAGTTAAAGCAGCTCTTCTTGAGACAGTAACACACCATGTTTAAGGTACGTCTAAATCATCATATTTATTGGTTATCATTTTATTTATCAGCCAAGTTTGGAGTCCTTCTCATTTCCCTTCCACCTTTGAGGACGTCGGTGTTCCTACCTTATCAATGAGTCAACGTGATGCCCCTACTCGTTCACGCAGACGTCGGACCAACTCCTTATCCCTACTCCTTCGTTGCTGTCGCCTGTGGTCCCGTCGCTGTCTATATGAAAGTCTCCCCCTCCCTTTCCCTTACGCCGTTTATGAGGGTATAGGAGTCCTCCACCTCCCACCTTCTTCCCATCAAAGCCTCAACTCTTCCATTCAATTGGGTAAGGTGATCACACTCACCTGTTGTAGAGGCATTCGTATCTCTCCTGGAAAGTTCTTGCTACATTGAGATGAAATAACCTCACCATGCTGTCATGGTTTCATTATCCTGCTTCACAGGTTATTAGGCAATCTGCTTCGTGTTTTGGAGGCATCATGTCCTCTTTATCAACTGTTGATTCGTCAAACAGGTTCCAGCCCTAATTGGTAGCAACCTAACCTAACCATTGGGATTGGAGCTTAGTAATAATGGAACCCAGTCCCAGTAAGTACTAATTCCAAAGAGACCCAATTTTATTGAGCTCCGATCGTAATGCTGAGGACTATAATGCCCCAGGGACGATTAGGTTTAAGGTCTTTTTGGGTAGACAACCATTTTATCTTGAAATTTTCAGTGTTGACTGTTACAACTCGTCATCAGAGACCACTGTTTTCGGTGAATTGCGTCTATTCAACCGTAATAGATGTGTGGAAGTGTTCTCACACTCATGCCTCAGTAACGTCCTCACACCTCCGGAGCATTCAATCACCTCCTCGTGTTTAAAGAACATCAAAATATTTTTCGGTACGACTTTCAGATATGCCACGTTTTAGTAATCTTGCGTCAAACACCATTTGTTCTCAGTTTTAAGAGCGCCGTTCCTTATTGGCCGGTGTTAAATTTCTTTCTTTCAATATTCCTCCTGGACCGAAAGTTTGGGGATATATAATTATAGCAATGATGCTGTCCGTCCGTCCGTCCATCCGTCTATCCATCCATCCATCCATAGATCCTCCCGTCTGTCCGTCCGTGATAGATTGTGTGTTCAATTCGATAACTCGCCACAGACGCGATGGGTTAATTACAGTATTAGTGTGAAAGGGAAAATTATGGCAGGGTCTCACTGGGCAGTACGGGACGTGTTGATAGATCAGTATTTCAGATAATCAAGGTCGTCTTCATTTTTTTTTGTAGGGGGGGGGGGCGGCTTTAGAAGACGATTTTTTTTGAGGGGGGGGGGCAGACCTGCTTCAGGTCTCTCATTATTTCTATTGTAGGGTTTGAATGAATTAGAAATTAACAACATTTACGGGAACGAATAAAGCCACTTTCAGTGCTCAAGGAGAATTAAAAATATTAATGAGGAATAATTGCCAGGGAAGAAATAATGACAAATACATTTTTAAATGGTTAACATAGAACATTAATGAGTTATATTTAGCCAGCAAGCTACTGTGGTGTGGAATCCTAGCCCGGAAGAGTCAAGGTCCAATCCCAACTAGGGTAAGCACAGGCGAATATGGTTACTAAGTGCCGTGAGCGTAAGCTTGATGTTGGTATGGTTTTCCACCATCACAGCCCAACCTTTTACAATCTATTAAGGCTATTTAGGATATCTAATTGACTAACCGAAACATCGACATAGTTTTCATAAATAACAGCATCATTGTATCATTTCCCAGTATAGACACTTATATCAGACATCCCTCACAACCCACTGGGTGGGTTTCGCAGCAACAACGGAACAAGAGTGCAAGCAAGTGGTCATAACTCGATCCAATCCAGTTCACCATATATTGACACTAAATGAACTTCTCATTAATGAACGAAACTCTGTGTAACAAAATAACATAAATTGTCACCATTTTCATATAATAATATTCCATTACATTACATTACTTAGTTTTTTACTTCTCAAAGTGATATGCCCAAGTGGAATGTGTATATTTATTATGTTTGGAGTAAAAGACCACAATTCAGACTTAAATTATCCTTCCTTATTATTCTAACCACCACCCGTAAGGAAGATGATATTCAAAAGCACAATTAATTTCTTCCTTTTATTTAGTAGCCAGTCCAGATTCCCTCCTTCTCTTATCACAGCCAGCAGTCTTGACCTGATGTTCCCGGTGTGGTTCCGAACAATGTCCATATGGACCATCAGCTCCATCGCTGACCTCTCCCTCGTCGGCTCCTAGGTGTTCATAATTTTCGAGCGGGTTCATGTCTGCCTCTTGGCTAGGCCAGTCCAACAGGTGGAGGTTCTCCTGTGTGAGGACCACTGCTGAACCAGCCTAGCTATGTGGAAGGGGCAGCGATCCTGGACAAATATTATAGGGCCGGGAGGGAAGGCAAAATTCCTCTCGCAGAGTGAGGAGAGTAAAAAATCATTAAGGATGTTTATCATCTTTCGGCACGAAGCTGTCCTTGAATCACTGTGACATCCCCGACGCCGCGGAGAGTCATCCACCCCTACACATTCGCCCTCACTCGGCCACTCCGTTGTTCTTCAAAGATTTTGTGCCCATCACATCTCCTTAACATAATGCAGACCTCATCACTTTGCTATATTCCTTACTTTCATGTAAAATTATGATTTGTTATTTAATGCAAGATATGCGGGATTTCAAAAAGTAATTTGATATACAGTATACTATAACTAACCACGTTACAGGTTGCAAACATAACTTTATGGGTATGCTACCTTGTGTTGTTTCGGCGCCACACATAGATACGGCCATGGTTGTTGGACGAAAATGATTTTGTCGTCGGTGAACACTTTTACTCCCGCCCAAAATTCCTCGTCCTTATCAACATACTGTCGAGTCAAGGCGAGCCTCGAGACACAGTGGGCATCTGTCGACCTCTCTGGTCAACGTTCATTGGTGGAATATCAGGTGCAAATTAGCAATGGCTTGTTTCGAAGCTCCAACATCTTGTTACATCATGTTTGTAACTAAAACAAATACATGGATAGGTTTTAAAACAGATGTTGTAGTGAATGAGATGCCAATGTATGGATCGTGGGTGTTGCCAAGAACCCTTGAACTTGTCGGCCTGCCTGAACAAGATGTTGGTGATAGTGAGGTTGTGTTCAGCACACTTGGTGAAGAGGAGTAGGCCATTATGAATACACTTACTCACTCTATTTCTCCCTATGGTTCCTTGCCATATGACTGCATCTCTGCCACCTCCGGCATTGAATTCACCAAGGAGCACAACCTTATTTTCTTTGGGGTTTGGGGATAGAGGTTAGCACTCTGTCACGGTCGGTGTAAAAGGCCTCCTTGATGTCAGCCACTGCATTCAGTGTTGGGGTGTATGCACTGATGAAGAAGGCATGGCGTGAGTGATTCAGTGGGACTCGAAGCGTCATGAGCCGCTCATTGACCACAACGAACCTTTCAGTTAGTCGACGTAGGATGGATTGGTGAATGGCAAGTCCACCTCAATAAATGCGGTTTCTCTCCGCAGACGATATAGCCAAAACCCCGTTCTCTGAGTGAACCCTCGTCTGGGAGCTGGAACTCACTAAAGGCTGCTATGGCGATGTTATACCTAGCCAACTCTTTTGCCACAAGGGCGGTTCTTATTTCAGGATGCCGATTTGTGCCAGTATCTAGAAGGGTCCTGACATTCCCTTCAGTGACCATAAGAGGTTGTATAATTTGTTTTTGCTTTGTTCTGTGATTATGATTATGTTTTCGACTGCATTAGAATGACCTTACTGGGTGCGGTTTCCCAGTCCAGTTGTTTTTTATACCGGCTATGTTTCGAGCACCTTTTTTAGCCCCCTCCCCTTGTGGGGTGAGCAGAGTGGGCTCCTGGAAAGTGCTGCTCAGTGGCACAGACAGGACCCGATTGCACTACTGCCTAGATACCAGTGCATAAACGACATTCTAATCTCAACTGCCCATGTGCAAAGTTATGACTAGAGATTCCTGCAGTCACTTCAGCCTGTCCCTGTCGCCGCTCATGTGTCGCCATAGGATTTTGAAGGGCTTAAGGGTTTTGATGATAGTGAAAAGTATGATGAGCTGAATGATGACTGCTTGTGAGTTGATTTATGTGGTGAGGTGGGAGTGCAGGCTGAAACCATACATCTTGGCTCTCCCTTTTCCTTTTCTGGTGGTGCGGGTAGCTGCAATGACTGGAGAGAGGGAGAGCTGCAATGGAATGCCAATAGCCCAGTCTGTTGGGCTTGGCCTCCGGAGCCTGATCATCATGCATTGCCTTCGTCTGCCGGTGTATTCATTGGGTTCCCATGTTGGTTTACCTCTTCCACTTATTCCACCGTTGGGGTCTTACTGGAGCTCTGCTGGCATGTCTGCCTGATATGGGGTTCCACCACAGATTTTTCCTTTGGGTTTTTCTCCCGTAACCTTATACCAACCAAGGTTAATCCACAAGGCAGTGGACCATTGGTTGGTAGGCGCCAGGGCTTGTCCACATGATAGTGGGTCTATGCACGATGACCCTGGGGCCCACTTTGGCTCCGAGATTCCCTGCTGGTCTAGCCTGGGGCCGTGAGGCGCCCAGTTACTGTTTGTTGCCACGAGGAGGCACAGCAGGAGTTTTAATGGTGAAGAGGCTGTCTAATGGCAGGGGAAGATTTATGCAAGTTGCTTCCATGTTCACCACGAGGGCTAGCCAGCAGCGGTAGCTGAAAGCGAGAGGAAGGAAATAGTGCTTGCACCTTATCACTAACATAATGCATTATTTTCTTTTAGGTTAAGTTGGGGTAAGGATGGAAGGGGCTTATGGCACAGCCAGACATGAAGGATAGAGTCACGACAGATAGTCGTGGGGGGAAAGGTTGGAAAAGAAATTAATGAGTTAATCAGAGGGGGGACGACACCCCTTGTTTTACATATTACAGAGTTTGTTGGCTAACTAAGTTAACCTAGGATTAGGATGAGGTTGCACAATGGTTACTTTGGTTGACAATGACTACTTTGATTTTATAATTAGATGTTTATTAAAATCTTATTAATGTATTACGTTATGGACTCACTAGACTGTGACCTTATATCATCTAAGTTTTAATCTAAGCTGGATCGTTGTGGCGGACATAGATGGGTCGCAGGTTGGGTTGTTGTAGTGCGGGCAGACTCGGTGGCCACCAGGCGTGGGGTCGCCCTCCGTTGATGTCTTCCCAGCGTAGGTGGCCTGGGCTGTGAGGGTCGTCCAGGAGCTTGTCCCAAACCTTCTTTCCTTGGCGATGGAACCTGACGTTGAGGGCCTCTGTTTTATTTCTCAGGTGGATGGTTTCCACTGTCTCGTGGTAGGGTGGCGCTTGGCCACTGGCTGACCTCAGACACTTGTTTTGGAAGCTCTGTAATTGTTGTAGTCTAGTCTTACCGAGCGTGACGAGTGGTACGTGTGGGTACTCCAACACAGGCCTCACCAGCGCCTTGTACAGGTGGACTTGTATCTTCTCAGGCATCAGTTTAAAACCTTTTAATTTGGCGGCGGCGACTTTGGCTTTCTTTAGTCTGTCCTTCACGTGGGGAATGATGCCCGTCCGAGAGATGATGAGGCCGAGCAACCTGCCTTGTTTAGAGTATAAGAAGAATATAAGAAAATAAGGAGTCTGCAGTAGGCCGGTTGGCCTGTGCATGGCAGCTCCTGTCGAGAGTTGCTACCACTCTCTATCATCCATGAATCTATCTAGCCTCCTTTTAAAACTTTTCAGCGTTCCAGCACTTACTACAAAGTTGCCAAGCTTGTTCCAATCATCTACCGCCCTATTTGTGAACCAGTTTCTTCGCATCTCCCTCGTAAACCTAAACTTATCCAACTTAAATCCGTTGCTACGAGTCCTTTATTGATTCCTGTCACCCACTTAAATACTTCTATCATATCTCCCCGCACTCTTCGTCTTTCTAGGGAAGGGAAGTTTTGTTTCTTTAATCTATCTTGATATGGAAGGTTTCTAAGTCCCGGAATCATTTCCGTCAATCTTCGCTGCACCGACTCCAGTGAATGACATCCATTCTATAATAACGGCACCAGAACTGAACAGCATAATCGAGGTGCGGCCTGACTAGCGCAAGATATAGTTGCAATATGACCTCCGCACTCTTATTACTTACACTTCTAGATATAAAACCTAATACTCTGTTTGCCTTATTTCGAACATTAACGCACTGTTTTCTAGGCCGTAGGTCCGGGCTTACAAGTACTGTAGGTTATGTATCTAAGCTACTGTGCCGAGTAGCAACCTTGTATATAAGCTACTGTGCCGAGTAGCACCTATGTATATAATTACGTGGCAACACTGCACGTGTTATGTGGCAACATTGCCCCGAGGCTGCCATATGGCAAGGCAGTCTCAGTCTGACTTCGTGGGCCGTGCATGACACACGCAAGTCACCACTTGTATTTCTCCTATCCGAATAAATGGACTTCAGTGCTACCCGGTGTTTCCCTACCCATCACTGCATTCTTCAGGGAACACTTGGAACCTTCAAGTACCCCTAAGTCTCTTTCACAAGTCGACTTCTTTAGGTTGTTGTTAAGGCTGTATACATTGACAGTATTTGTTCTTCCAATATTAAGTACGCTGCACTTGCTGGTGTTGAATATCATTTGCCATTTTTCTGACCATGTAACGGGCCGAATTTTCTTTTTTATAATTTACCCTTGCAGCTACTCTTCTCTGTTAGTATTCTATTTATTCATACACTTACCTGTTCCGTGTAGCATTCTTTCCAATGAGTATCCTGTTTTATATACTTATTCTTCTTCCATTCCTTACATATATACTTATTCTTATATATTCTTGCTTATATTCTTATATGTTCTTTATCACTATATTCCTTTTATATTCTTATATATTCTTATATAAGCAATTCTCTTCTCAGTTATGTATGTTCTTTATGTTAAACTTTCATGATGCATTTATTTAATAATTTCTATGATGTGTCGTCAGTTCCACCATGTACATACAGTATATGTCTTATCTTTCTTTTCTTGTACTTTCCAAGTCTTTCATTTCTTTCATATATATTATATTCTCAGTTTCAATGTTCTTACCTTTCGGAAGTATACTTTGTTTTATGTCTATTCTTATACATGGGTTAGTCTGGGGAACCATGTTACTCTTAGTACAACTCGTTTTATACTTACACAGGGTAGCTGCCACCACCCAGACTTTTCATTATATAACATAACTCATGGAAGGGTTTTGGGTAGTGTGGTAGATGTATAGGCACGTAAGTAAGTATTATTTTCTGGGAACCAATGTTTAGACGGAGTAGAGTGGTGATACTCGTAGATTACTAATTCAATATTTATGAACACAGTGAGTGGAGAAGATGCATCTTAGATTCACTCAGAAAAAACAGAACCGCAATTAACTTATTAAATCATCAAACACTTCAAGAACTTATTACCTCATTAAACACCTCCAAATAGTCATTACTTCATTAGACAATTGTGGTATTATTACCTTGGCAAATGAGCTTCCGTAACTAATATTCACGAGATATAACTGGACCCTCAGGTCTTACTTAAACAAGTAACAAATTACCCCTTCACTTCTTGATTAGAACATTATACTCTCAGGTTATTCTTTCATGGTTACTACAGATGAATACATAACACACTGGACAACTCCACAAGTATAGTAACATACAGTATTTCTTATCAGTTCACAAGGAACCACCTGGTACCTTGAACTCTCATTCAGTGGTTCAATACTTAACCCGGGATACTATATTTCTGCTCCATGCAAATAGATGAGGTACAATCTCCAGGTGGAGTCAGCTGGCACATTTGTTTACAGCGACCGCCAAGCTGAAGGCTCGCTCGCTAGGTGCACCCAGGGAGGTTGACTCGTGACAAACTGGCAGAGTGCTGAGGGCGCTTCCCGGGGGAATCGTGTCCTGGGATTCTAGACGCGCCCCCTTAGAGACATCCTTCAAGAACCATCTTGCCCATAGGTAGCTACCGACCCTCAGGAGATTGCTAACACACCCGCGTCTGGAGACGTGGAGGAGAAATCACAGAAGGAGTGATTTCTCCTCGCGCGCCTGCATATATACGGGCCTGAGGGCATATTCCTACTAGAAAGACAAATTCTACTAACAATAGGCCCTCTATTCAAGGTAGTCGTTGGACACCTAGCTGTGACCGTCAGTGTCACAGATCAGGCTAATTTTCCACATCTATATTTCAGATTTAAACAGAGACTGAGTTTGTCAGTAAAGAGGTGAAATGGAGTTATATATGTGTTCGCAACTCTATTGGCCTGACCGCAAACCACATCCCCGGTCAGACGGCCGTTAAGTCTTGGAGAATTTTGAGTTTGACTGTTCAGGAACTGTTCAGGAGATTAATGACTTTCTTAAATAGACAACTGACTCTAACTAAACTATAAACATCAGATTCTCTGATGTCGGGGCGACAAAATAATATAACTTCAGTAGCGATCAGAAACTCATGGGTATCCCCACGGACGACATAAAATACGCCACTCTAGCTGGCAAACTCATCACTCGCTTACTTGACCCGTCTTACTAACAATAAGGACAGTTGAAGCGTTCAACACCACTCACAATGGATCTTGAATGTTCCAACTGTCACCAGACATATCTAAGTTGACTCAAAATAAGGGTGTTCTCTCTCACATTCAAATTCATTTTATAGAGGTTGGTTTCAGTAAGTCAGAGAAAATGGGATAACGGAGGACTGAGGTGTCTTGAAGTGATGAGAAAACGGACTCCTCAGATGGAGGACTCAAAATAAAAGCAGAGGTACATGTTTTGTGGGCTATTGAGCGTAATATGAATCATTTGATTTTGGCGTTAACTGACGTGTATGACCGTGGTCGTTACAACCACACCTACAGTTTATATAAATCCTCCTGCAGTGCATTTGCATCCTGCCTTGAATTAATCTGCTGCCCTATTTTGGTGTCATTCGCAAACTTGCTTATGTCACTGCTGATCCCAACATCTAGATCGTTTATGTAGATTATAAACAAGACTGGGCCCTGTACTGAACCCTGGGGAACCCCACTGGTTACACAGCCCCACTCAGATTCAACACCAACCTACTCTGACCCTCTGTATTCTATTGGTGAGTCATGATTTTATCCAATTTAATACTATCCCCTCGATACCATGAGCCTTAAGTTTTCTCAGAAGCCTCTGATGCGGTACTCTGTCAAACGGTTTACTAAAGTCTAAGTAAATAACATCGTAATTTTCGTCATTATCTACTACCTCGAAGATTTTCCTAAAAAACGTCAGCAGATTTGTTAGACAAGATTTTCCCTTTGTAAATCCAATGGCGATTCCTTGCAGCCTTGGCGAATTTTCACCACTTTGGCGAACCTTCGTTGGCCTGGCAATGAATCCCGATGCCGGCGAAGATTCACCAAAGTAGTGAAGATTGCCCTAGCTAACAAAGATCCCCTAAGCCGGCCAAGATTCGCGAAGTTATTACCATAGAAAATGGGGAATGGGTGACTGAAGTATTTTGTTCCTGATTTCTACTCTTTTGCAACCCGGATGTCAATAGGTTCCCACATTCGCTCCTTTTGTATGACAAGAGGACTAAAGCCACTAAATGATATATTTCAAGCTACAATGATCACTGTTATGAGTCAAACCCCCAGCGTTGCTAATTACAACTGCCCACTCCACTCGCACGCTAGTGACTGAAATGGTAAGTGACTACCAACTTCCAGATGAGTGGAAATCCACTAGTCTGCTATAGCTAGGGGCGAGTTACTCGTGGCTAGTGGAGCCGTTGACACGACACATGTAAGGAACTAGTTAACGTCATTTCAGCATTGGAGCCTAGTAATACACCTCGTATAAACGCGCCCCTAAACTTACTCCTTGGTTATTCAGAAAATATTCATTCGAATTAAAAATATAGTGCATAGTAGTCTCACCCAGCCAGCTATTGGTGCACTGCCTGCTTCAGATGTTTGAAACTATCTCAGTACCAACCAGAACATGAAACCGATACAAATGAATCTAAAGGTTCGAAGTAACAGACTCAAATTCATACATCTGAAGCAGGCAGTGAAGCAGTAGTTGGCTGGAAGAGTTAACGAACTTTTGGGTGAGACTGTACAGTAAATGACTCTTCAATTTCATGACATATTTATTAATAAAGATTTACCATGCACTTTCATACAGAACTGGGAGACCTTCACACACCTTAGCTGGAATGATCTTCCACACAGACCCTGAACCACTGAGTGACCGGGTGTTAAGGCTGAACAAATGACTTCATCCTGATAGCGCCATCTCTACCTCTGCACTGATGCTGCAGACAGTATATCATATTTTCATATTCACATCTCAAATACAGTGAGGTAGTTTCCTAGACTAGTATATCATAACCCACTGTAGGACTGAAAAACAATAGGTGGTTAATTAAGTGACAAACCCACTGTGCATCTCCCATACATCAATCCGATCACAAAAATGTCATAAATAGTTACTATACCTCTATATGTTTAGGAACTATAAACCAGCCCTTGCCTACGTGGAAATATTGCTGGCCGGCTTGACGCAAAAATTCCCTTCATTAATGATAAATCCAGCAATTTCACAGCTGTGGCCACTGTCGCCCCCCGTGGTCACCGACGCCCCCCGTGACCCTCCCCCGTGACCGCTGCCCCCCCCGTGACCACTGCCCCCCCCCTTCCCGTGACCACTGTCCCCCCCCTTCCCGTGACCTGTCCCCCCCCTCCCGTGACCCTGCCCCCCCTCCGTGACCACTGTCCCCCCCTCCCGTGACCATTGTCCCCCCTCCCGTGACCATTGTCACCTCCGTGACCCACTGTCCCCCCCTCCCGTGACCACTGTCCCCCTCCCGTGACCACTGTCCCCCCTCCGTGACCGCTGTCCCCCCCTCCGTGACCACTGTCCCCCCTCCCGTGACCACTGTCCCCCTCCCCGTGACCCTGTCCCCCCTCCCGTGACCACTGTCCCCCCCTCCCGTGACCACTGTCCCCCTCCCATGACCACTGTCCCCCCTCCCGTGACCCACTGTCCCCCCTCCCATGACCACTGTCCCCCCCTCCCGTGACACTGTCCCCCCTCCCGTGACCCTGTCCCCCCTCCCGTGACCACTGTCCCACCTCCGTGACCACCTGTCCCCCACTCCCATGACCCTTGTCCCCCCCTCCGTGACCACTGTCCCCCTCCCGTGACCACTGTCCCCCCCTCCCGTGACCCTGTCCCCCCTCCCTGACCCTGCTCCCCCTCCCGTGACCACTGTCCCCCTCCCGTGACCACTGTCCCCCTCCCGTGACCCTGTCCCCCCCTCCCGTGCCCTGTCCCCCCCTCCAGCCACTGTCCCCCCTCCCGACCCTGTCCCCCCTCCCGTGACCTGTCCCCCCTCCCGTGACCACTGTCCCCCCTCTGACCACTGTCCCCCCCTCCCGTGAGCCACTGTCCCCCTCCCGTGACCACTGTCCCCCCTCCCGTGACCACTGCCCCCCCCCCTCCCATGCCCTGTCCCCCCTCCCGTGACCACTGTCCCCCCTCCCGTGACCCACCTGTCCCCCCTCCCGTGACCACTGTCCCCCCTCCGTAACCACTGTCCCCCTCCCGTGACCACTGTCCCCCCTCCCGTGACCACTGTCCCCCCCCTCCCGTGACCACTGTCCCCTCCGTGACCACTGTCCCCCCCTCCGTGACCACCTGTCCCCCTCCCGTGACCACTGTCCCCCCCCTCCCGTGACCACAGCCCCCCCCCTCCCGTGACCACTGTCCCCCCTCCCGTGACCCTCCCCCCCCCCTCCCGTGACCACTGTCCCCCCCCTCCCGTGACCACTGCCCCCCTCCATGTCCTCCCCCTCCCCCGTGACCCTCCCCCCCCTCCCGTGACCCTCCCCCCCCCTCCCGTGATCCTGCCCCCCCCCCCCCACCGCCCAGCCACTGTCTCCCCCTTCGTGGTCACTATCAAAAAACCCCCGTGGTCACTGTCACCCCCGTGGTCACTGTCACCCCCGTGGCCACTGTCGCCCCCGTGGCCACTGTCACCCCCGTGGCCACTGTCGCCCCCTGTAGCCACTATCGCCCCCATGTGGCCACTGTCGCCCTCCCACAAAGATAAACTAATTTATACTTCATGCCCTCATGGATCCAAGGGCGTGTGGGGGGTGGAGCAGAGGGCAATCTTCGTGTGGTGCGTTAATGAGGCACAAGACCCAATTAAATGGTTGTGATTTAGGAAGTCATGGTGATGAATATGTTCAGTGTTTTATCAGTCAAGGTCGAGAAAAGGAGTAATTAACACGTGATGATTTAACGGACAATACTGATTAAATATCCGCGATATTAAAATTCCTGTGCTGAAACATAATCAAGGAAAAGGCCATTATATCACCGTGAGAATGTATACAAAATAATGGGTTGGTGGTTTTAGTACTCCGGAAATATTTGAACGAAAAGCCACTTATTTTGTTCTCTTTTGCGAAATCTCTTTTTTTTTAAAACAGCACAACTACAACACTGTCTCCTTGTGCTAGAGTTTAAGTTAATATCAAGTGTGTAATGTTTCCTTTATCCTGTATATCTTTTATATAATGTGTATTCTTAACTATTATTTCAATCTCTATACATTTTCCAGCACTCACACTAGGCAGTTCTTCCAATCTCTACCCCATTCCTTCTTATTTCCCCTACCTATATGTTGTCCTTCTTCCCTTTCTACCCTCCCCCATCTTCTTCCTATATCTCCCTCCTCCCTCTCTCTCTTATGTACGACCTTTAGGGCGATCGAGAACTTTTTGCGGCGAGTGCATCTTCTCCCCCTCTTCCCTCGCTCACATCATACTTGCACAGCACACACATCCAACTCTAATTTCTTCCCCTCACCACCATTCCCACAATCATCAGGTAAATCCCCTTCTTCCCTTAATCCACATCCTCTTAATCCGACCCTCTCATCATCATCATCATCGTCACCTTCATTTCATCCAGGTCATTGCTCTCTATCTCCTCTCTTTTAGTTCATCCCTCTATTTCGTCCACATTTATCTCACTCTCCCCTCCGCTCTTTCTCTTATCTTTCTCTTCTTTCTTTCTTTTCTCCGTCTCCTCTCTCTTTCTCATTTTTTCCTGTGGATTTACCCTTCCCTTACTCTCCTATTCTATCATCTGTCACCTTTATCACCTGTAATTTAACATGGTTTCTTCTCTTCTTAGCATCTGTGGTAAAGATTTTCGCTGTAATCAAGTAAACACAGGATAGAATACATACTTATATACTCACACTCAAGTCCACTTTAAGCACTCTCACAAACTCATACACACACACATATGCTCACACGCAATTACACATGCACTCATATACTACTACTTTGCTGTCACTCGGAATCGAGTATGACGATCATCCTGCTGAGGTGACTAGGGAGGCCAAACCGGAACCGGCAGGGCCGTCCACAGATGTTGCATGTGTGGAGGGCTACGTCTAGTGCGAGAGAGGCGGTGACAGCGTCGCTCCGGCGCTGGCGCTTGTCTGCGTCGGTATGCAGTCGGGCTAACTCGAAAGTATTGACAACATCACGTGAGGTGCTGCTCCAAGCGTTACTTTTTCAGGCTTGTCTTAAGACGATCCTTACACGTTTTCAGTTGCCCGCCAGCGTTACGTTTACTATTCGTTTGGTGACTGTAAAGTAGCTGCTGTCGTCCATGCGGGTAACACTATGGCCAGTCCAGCGTAGTTGTTCATGGATAATGGTAACCTTGATGCTCCTACATTTGGTGTTAGCGAGAATACTGGCATTTGCTCTTTTGTCATTCCAGCTAACTCGGAGAATGGAACGTACACTACGTTGGTGAAAGTTTTCAAGTACCTTGAGGTGCCACAAGTAGGTGACCCATGTCTCGCTGCCATATAGCAGGGTGGGAAGACTACTGCCCGATATACGTGTAACTTTGTAGATATTTTCAGCTCCCTACAGCTGAAGACACTATTTTGGAGTCTGCCAAATGCTAGAGATGCACATCTGATCAGATGTTGAATCTCTTCATCGATGTCCGCGGTGGTGGACAGGTGGAAGCCGAGATACCGAAAGTGGGTAACATTAGAGAGGGTATTACCGTTAAGCTGGATGAATGATGGATGTGTGGTTGAACCAGGGGCAGGCTGAAAAAGAATCTGAGTCTTATGTACATTCACCTCAGGGCCGAAGTGTGCATACTCATCTGTAAAGGTGTTCAGGATTTCCTGTAGGTCGCGTTTAGCATGAGCAACAAGGGTGAGGTCGTCTGCATACTGAAGCTCAGTAATAGAATATGCTGACAACTTTGTTCTTGCCTGGAGTCGTCTTATGTTGAAAAGATCCATCTGGTACTCCCAGCTAAATTGGCACTGGTGCGAGTAAGGAAGGCAGTCAAGAAAATGAAAAAGACAGTTGGTACCAGTACACACCCATCTTTAACCCCGTTTGGATGAGGAAGAACTTAGACTGGGTGCCATTGTGCAGGACACTGCCGTTCATGCCATCGTGGAGTTGCCTCACAATGGCGATGAATTTTGGTGGGCAGCCAAAACGGCTGAGGGCTCACCAGAGGGCTTTCCTGTTGACCGAGTCGAAAGCTTTGGTTAGGTCGATGAAAGCCATGTAGAGGTGACGACGCTGTTCTCTGCACTTTTCCGTATCTGACGGGCAGCAAAGATCATGTCAGTGGTGCCAAGTTATGGTCTAAAGCCACACTGAGATTCTGGGGGGAAGTTTTCAGCCTCAGGAAGAAGTCTGCCAGCTATGGACAGCAGCGAGATCCCGCGGTAGTTGCCACAGTCTGACCGGTCTCCCTTGTTCTCATAAACATTCACGATGGAGGCGTATTTAAGAGCTTGGGGGATTTCCTCCGTTTCCCATATATTCTCCAGGAGAGAGTGGAGACGGCTGGTATGAAGAGGTCCTCCTGCTTTATACACCTTTGCTGGGATTCCATCAGGCCCTGAGGCTTTGTTATTTTTCATCTGTTTGATGGCAGTAGCTACCTCATCCAGGCATAAAGGATAGCTGAGGTGGGTCAGCTCTGGATGCTGAGGGATTTACTGGGTAGTCAGGACATCCACATCAGTGTTTCGGTTGAGCATTAAATGGTAATGATCTTTCCAGCACTGAAAGATGCCTTCATTATCTTTAATTTGGGAGTTACCGTCGGATGAGCGGAGGGGGCTGCTCCACGAATGATTGGTCCATAAATATTTTTGTGGAATTGAAAATTCGTGCATCTTGTGCTCATATGCAAAATTTTGTGTTTCACGTGCTTTATTTTTAAACCAGTCGTTCTTTAGATTGCAAAGTTCACACTGGGCCGCCGCTTTCTTCTTGCAGAAGGTATCAGCTTTCGTCCGAGACTGAGGGTTGTTCTTCCAGTCAGTTAAAGCAGCACGTTTATCAATGACAAGTACATTGATTGCCGGGTCATTTTAATCAAACCAATCCTATTGTATTCTTTCAGACTGGCCGAAGGTCTCTCTGCAGGTTTTTGTCATGACTGTGTCGAGAATATCCCATTCGGCACTGGGATTTGGGTTGTTTGTTGCCGGGCCATTTATCAGCCCATGTTCGAACTGCTCTCTAAAGGCATGTGCTACCGCTACATCCGCCAGACGCTGAGTGTTAAAACCTCTCCTGGAGGTTTGCTGCCTTCGCCGTTTTGGGGCGACATGAAGTAAGAGCTTGGATTTCACAAGCCAATGATCATTGTTAGCCTGTGTAGGATGCGTCGGCAGATGGCACAGCCAACTCCATAAATGCGGTTTCTCTCTGCAGTAGGCTTACCCCTCCAGAAGAAGGTATAGCCAGATTCCTGTTCTGTGAGTTGACACTCGTCTGGGAGCCGGGACTCACTGATGGCTGCTATGTTGATGTTATACCTAACCAGCTGTTTTGCCACAAGGCGGTTCTTCTTTCAGGACCCTCATATACATGCACGTACGCACACATACATTCACAAAAAGACATGAAAATAACACACACACACACACACACACACACTTACTTCAGCCTTCATAGGGTAAGGATGTGTGTAGTCGGCGCTGCTGGCTGACTCGACCGTGGTCTCTTGACCATGGAGACAGCTGCCAGCCCGGTCTGTCGGGCCTTCCCCTTCCCCATCTCCTCCCCATCTGGATTGATCAACATCCTCCCACCAACAGAACAGTGCAAAGATTGACAATCAACCCACAAGTGATAAACAAAAGTGACAATTTCAACTCGAAAGAAAGAAACAACTGTTAGAGTGACAATCGTGCTAAGCAGTCAATGTTGACCTGACGGGACCTGACACACCCAGGGTCCGCTGTACACTCACCACCACCAACACTGGATGAGAAGCGAAGAAAGACTCTAAACTACGTCAGGAGATAAATGAAGACTCCCTACTCCACCCAAGTGAGGAACTATGAATTCCTAAGTACATCACATGAGGAACAAGAACCATCTCCAACACCCTGTGTGAGCTGGAGGACCTACCCGGACCACGTGGTACATCTGCAGCTATAGTGAGGTAGCAGCCAAGACAGTGGGAAGGATTTTGTTGGCACCAATATCAGGTCATAAGACTGTTTACAAGACCAGCTCCCACAGTACCAGATCTATAGTTAATCTATATTTTGAGTCTATGTTTCTTATGTTTTTGTATTGAAAGCTGACCCACTCCCCGATTTCACCATATGTAACTTATCATCTCTGTTCATTGAATATTTTCAGCCTTCGGGCTGCCATGTTATCTTAATAAACCGTGAATTATTACTATTAGTAGTAGTAGTAAATATATCCTACATAATTGTTGTATCTCCCATATTTTTTGTTGTTGATCGAATGGTGTAATTACTGACCTACTTATGCGCTTAAAGACCTTAGTTGTTGAAGTACAGTCATAACATTGTAACAACAACAAGACTCATGTAAGGAAAACAAGCCTTAAAATCTCATCTTTTCGGTTCATTATTTCCTGAAGCTCATATTTTTCCTGTTCTGTGTAAAATGTGTTCTTAAGAAGCGAGGAGGAAGAGGGAGGGAGGGAGGGAGAAATTGTATGGAAAACGCATAATAAAAGGTAGACTTCCACTAGAACAACAAATATGAGATGTTTGTAAACAGCTATTAGTGCCGTTATAAATCAATCAATCAGAGTACCGTCCTCATAAAGGAGGGGTTGACGACCACGGTCTACCACTCTAAATGCTTTCGGGTTGTGTTTACCAATCCTCCGAGATTTTTTATTTCTCTGGGGACTCGGCTTTTAATTTCAGTCATCCATTCCAGTTTCTGTCTTCCCTTGGCCCTCCTACCTTCAATTTTGCCCAATAATATTTCTGTCATTATCTCCTCATCCCTAATTGTATAACCAACTATCTAATTTTTCTTTGATTGTACATTTCTAATATTTCTCTTCGTGTTTTTGCTTACCTTAGTATTTAATAATTTGTTTTCCTGTCACTGTAGCTTATTCTTAACATTCACCAATAACGTGACATTTTTTTCTCAAATTGAAGTTAATATCCCCTTTTATTAGGTCTTTTGGATTATTAACTGCTGTTTTTGCTTGACCTTTTCCTTTGATGATTTCTTTCCCACGTCTACTATCACAGCTAATGTTACTTCCCAAATGTACAAAATTTTCCACCTGTTCAAATTCCCTTTTGCCTATAATAGTTTTTATAACTTCTCTCATTAATAATTCTGATTATATATTATACAATGTTGGAGATAGAACACAGCCTTGTCTTACTCCCTCTCTAACTGTGAGCCAATTAGTAGGTTCTTTATTTACTAACACTGCAGTCTTCTGTGTACAGTAAAGATATCTTAATTTATAATATCTCCTTCACTAATGCCTATTTTTTCCAATACATATATAAGTTTAATATGTTTTACCTTATCAAAAGATTTTTCAATATCGACAAAGCAGATGTAAAAATTTCTTTGGACCTCTAAACTTTTTCACTAAAAATTATAAAACCAAGTAAAATTTCTCCTGTTTTTTCCCTTTATAAATCCATTTTGCTCTTCAGAAAACTCACTGTCTGTTCTAAATTGTATTTTACTTAAAATTATGGTTAAAAAACTTTTGTAGGCATAACTTATTAATTATTCAGCTAACTATTCTACACTGGGTGCACTATGAGGTTCCTTGATTTTGGGGTGACAATACATATACTGATTTTTTTGATCACTGGGAACGTCTCCCTTGAAGTATATAGAATTACATATGATCTTTTTATTTTTTTTTGTATTTGTTTTTTTAAACCTCACTTTTTCTTTTTTTTCTATCCATTTTCTTTAATATATCATTTGTGATCCTTTAACTTTTGGCCTCGTTCCTCTTTCTGTACTCTCTAACATTATTTCTTTCTAAATATTAAATTCTTACCCTGGTTATTGTTCATCAAGGTCTTCCTACAACATTAATGTAAATCTTATCGGTTTCAATTTCCTATTCTATCCCTGTTCTTGTTTTGAGCTTCCCTAAATCTCATTTGATTGTGATCTGACTACAACCTGCCCCTGGATAGGTTTGGTTTGGGTTCGGTAAGATCGGTGTATGGAGCTGCCTGGGCGTTGCTTCTATTACCCAACCCACGTGGTCCTCCTTCTGGTGCTTCATTCTCTTTCCTAACTTTGGCGTTAAAATCACTCATTATATATCTTAATACTTTTTTTCCTAAAACTTCATTCTAACTATCATTTGTTGGTGCATAAACTTGTATTATTACCAAGTCCATGGGTTTAGTATTAAATTTGACTAACAAAACACTGTCTGACTGCCCAATATCCCTTTACACCGCTGCTTAACTTCTGGGATACAAGAATACCAGCACCTTTCTCATGTTATCACCGCCTAAATATATGAAATATGAATATTCACGACTGATGCTATTTGAACTTGTCCCTCTTACCTCACTTAATCCCAGAATATCCCACTGCAATATTCCATTTCCCTACAAACGCATGTTATAAATAAGGGTCAATTATAGATAATAATATTGATCCATGTAACATATAAGGTCTATACAAATAATACAAATATAGATAAAGAATGTTAATGAAATATAAATAAAAAGTGTCGAATATTTCCGTGTTCATTCTTGAGCCACACACAGGGTGGTGAAATGCGTCTAGAGTGGCAGCATCATGTTAGTGTTAAGGTGCAGGCACTGCTTGCTTCCTTTCGCATTCAGCTGCCGCCGCTGGCGAGCTCTCGTGGCGAACAGGGAAGCAACATGCATAAGTCTTCCCCTGCCAGTACACAGCCTCCTCACCAGCAAGACTCCTGCTGTGCCTCCCCGTGGCAACACACAGTACCTGGGAGCCTCGTGGGCCCAGGCTAGGTCAGCAGGAGATCTCGGAGTAGCAATGGGCCCCAAAGGGACGGCGCATAGACCCACTGGCACGTGGACACGTCCTGGCACCTACCAACCACCGCCCCGCTGCCTTGCGGATTAACCTTGGTAGGTATAAGGTTACGGGAGTAAACCCCGAACGAAAAATCTGCGGTGGAGCCCCGCATCAGGCAGATATGCTTACAGAGCTCCAACATGACTCCAACGGAGGTATAGGCGGAAGAGGTGACCACCATGGAAACCCAACGACTACACCGGCGGACGAAGGCAATGCCTGATGGACAGCCTACTTAGGCGAAACCCAACAAACTGGGCTATCAGCAGTCCATTGCGACTCTCCCTCTCCCCACTCGTTACAACACTTGCACCACTGGATCAGGAAAAGGGAGAGCCAAGATGTGTGGTTGCTGCCTGCACTCCTGCCTCACCGCCTCACCACAGAGATGACTGCCGGGAGTCTCTAGTCACAACTCTGCACATGGGCGTCACAATAAGATGGTCGTTTATGCATTGGGATCTAGGCAGCAGTGCACACTGGTCCTGTCTGTGTGATTGAGCAGCTCTTTTGGGGAGCCACTCTGCTCACCCCACAAGGGAGGGGGCTAGAAAGGGAGCCCTGAACATAGCCTGCCCAAAAACCCAACCTGACTGGGCAACCGTTCCCAGTAAGGCCATTCTTATGCGGTCGAAAACACAACCAAAATCACAGATCCAAACAAAAACAAACCATACAATCTCTTATGGTCGCTGCAGAGAATGACAGGACCCTTCTGGATACTGGCACAAATGCACATCCTGAAAGAAGACCTGCCCTTGTGGCAAAAGAGCTGGATTGGTATAACATCGACATAGCAGCCATGAGTGAGTCCCGGCTCCCAGATGAGGGCCAACTCACAGAACGGGGGTCTGGCTACACCTACGCAGACACGTATGCGCACTTCGGCCTTGAAGTGAATGTAAAATAGACTCAGATTCACCTTCAACCTGCCCCTGGTTCAGACACACCTCCACCTTCCATAAATCCAGCTTAACGGTACTACCCTCTCTAATGTTGCCCACTTTCGGTATCTGGGCTCCCACCTGTCCACCACCGCAGACAAAGATGAAGAGATTCAGCATCGGATCAGATGTGCATCTCAAGCTGTAGGGAGCTGAAATTATCTACAAAGCTGCACGTATATCGAGCAGTGGTTATCCTCACCCTGCTATATGACAGTGAGACATGGGTTACATACAGGAGGCACCTGAAGGCACTTGAAAACTCTCACCAACGTAGTCTACGTTCCATCCTCCGAGTTCCCTGGGAAGACAAGAGAACAAATGCCAGTATTCTTGCTGACACCAACTGCAGGAGCATCGAGGCTACCATTATCCATGAACAACTACGCTGGACTGGCCATGTTACCCGCATGGACGACAGTAGACTGCCAAAGCAGCTACTTTACCGTCACCTAACGAATAGAGAACGTAACGCCAGGGGGCAATTGAAAAGGTATAAGGATAGCCTTAAGACAAACCTGATAAAGTGCCAAATCGACCCCCTGACCTGGGAGTCGATTACTCCACATCGTAATGCTTGGAGGAGCACCGCACGAGAAGGTGTCGATGCTTTCGAGTTAGCCCGACTGCAAACCGAGGTAGACAAGCGCCAACGCCGGAAAGACGCTGCCACCGCCCCTCCCGTAGTAGACGGAGCCCTCCACATGTGCAACGAATGTGAACGACGCTGCGGGTCCCGTGTCGGTCTCTTTCGTCACCTCAAAACTCAACAACCTAGGTGACATCCCTAATACCTCATATCATTGTATCATAGTTGGATGATCGTCATACTTGATTCCGAGTAACAGCAAAGTAGTTGTAGTAGTAGTTAGGTATACCAACTCCAGTACTCGAATATACAGAATGTTTCGGTTTTCTGCTTGTCTATTCTTACCTACATAACATATTCAGTTTCCTCTCGGGCTAACTCAAGTATCTTTACAAAGCTAGAATTTATCCCCAGACTGTGTTACGTGTCGGGCGAAAAATGTAAAACAAATACGAGATTGTTTGAGGTCAGGAAATATTACGTTTTCCGAGACTTTCACGTTCGCAGTGGTAATATTTTTTTTTCAGTTCTTCTAAACTCTTCCCTCAACTGATGGTAATATTCCTGGAACTCCACCATCCAGTAATAGCATCATGGTAACATTTTTCAGGACATTTAACCTTCACCACTTTCCTGATCTTCTAGCATGGTATATTTAACCTTCATGGTAATTTACCAGGATTTCCAGCATCTCACTCTCTCCTAATAGTAACAATCCAGTACTTTCACAATCCTGCATTCGCTTAGTTGTAACATTCCTACTACTCCAGGATCTCCAGCTACCTCTTACCCTCTCCTGGCGATAACGTGAGCCAAACGTACCAGACAAAAATACCACAACACTTTTTTGGGGGCGAAGGGGAGAGCTGCATTTTGTTCCAATGAAAATTATCTCTGGAAGACCTCAGATGGTTGAGTGCTGGAGCCGAGAGACCACTGCAAAAATATTCAGTGAGAGTTCTAGTGGAGAAGGAGGAGGATGAGGAAGAGAACTTGGAGATATTTAGGTGGAGAACATGAGGAGAATAGAGGGGTAAGGTCCAGTTGGAGGATATTCGTATATGTCTCAGTACCTGTTCCCTCTCCTTACTCTAACCTTTCCTACTTCCTTAACTTTCCACTTCCCACATTTTTATCTCTTCTCATATTACTTTTATTCCCTCCATTTCCTCCTCTCTCGCCCTTATCCTACTCATCATCTTCCTTCTCTTATTCCCCTTTTCTCCTATTAGTCGCTTCCTTTATCACTCCCCTCCTACTCTCAATTTTCTCTTCCTCTCTCACTCTCCCTCATCACCATTACTTCTCTCCTCCCCCCCCTGTCATTTTCCTTTATTCTCTCTTTCTCACTTTCTTTCTCTTTCATCATCACTCTCTCTCTCTCTCTCTCTCTCTCTCTCTCTCTCTCACCTTCATCACCACGGCTCCTCTTCTCCCTAGTCACCTCAGGGTTGGTGGCAGCGGAAGCTGGGAGGTTTTGGTGGTCAGAAATGTCACTTCGAATTTATAGCTCTCCGGAAATGTCGAGATGAGGAAATTGAATTTTGATCTCTTTCACTGGTTGGTTAAAGGCATCTAGTGGTTGGTTAAAGGCATCTATTGGTTGGTTAAAGCTTCTGGTGGTTGGTTAAAGGCATCTAGTGGCTGGTTAAGGCATCTAATGGGTGGTTAAAGGCATCTAGTGATTGATTAAAGGCATCTAGTGGTTGCTTAAAGGCATCTAGTGGTTGCTTAAAGGCATCTCGTGGTTAGTTAAAGGCATCTAGTGGTTAGTTAAGGCATCTAGTGGTTGGTTAAAGTTTCTGGTGGTTGGTTAAAGGCATCTAGTGGTTGGTTAAGGCATCTAGTGGTTGGTTAAAGCTTCTGGTGGCTGGTTAAAGGCATCTAGTGGTTGGTTAAAGACATCTAGTGGTTGGTTAAAGCTTCTGGTGGCTGGTTAAAGGCATCTAGTGGT
Source organism: Homarus americanus (assembly GCF_018991925.1). Lineage (NCBI taxonomy): Eukaryota > Metazoa > Arthropoda > Malacostraca > Decapoda > Nephropidae > Homarus > Homarus americanus. The sequence continues at coordinate 10,479,944 of NW_024735554.1, forward strand.
TGGTTAAAGGCATCTAGTGGCTGGTTAAAAGTATCTAGTGGTTGGTTAAAGGCATCTAATGGCTGATTAAAAGCATCTAGTGGTTGGTTAAAGCTTCTGGTGGTTGGTTAAGGGCATCTAGTGGTTGGTTAAAGACATCTAGTGGACTGGTTAAAGGCATCTAGTGGTTTGTTAATGCATCTAGTGGTTGGTTAAAGACCTCTAGTGGTTGGTTAAGGCCTCTAGTAATTGGTTAATGCATCTAATAGTTGGTTAATGACCTCTAGTGGTTGGTTAATGCTTCTAGTGGTCGGTTAAGACATCTAGTAATTGGTTATTTTATCTAGTGATTGGTTAAGGCTTCTGGTGTTTAGTTAAAGCCTCTAGTGGTTACTTAAGGCCTTTGGTGGCTGGTTAAGAACACTGGTAATTGGTCAAAGGCTCTATTGTAGGGATAAGGCCTCTAGTGATTGGTTAAGAACTCTAATGGCTGGTTAAGAAATCTAGTGATTGGTTAAAAATCCTAGTGATTGGTCAATAGCTCTATTATGTAGTTACTGCCTCTTCTAGTTGGTTAAAGGGAGTAAAGGAGGAAAAGAGGAATGAGGGAGGAGAAAAGGAAGGGAAAGACAGGAAGATTGGATGAAGGACAGGAAAGAGGAGGGCGGAAATGATGAGGGAAATGAATTAGAAATGAGAGGGAGAGAAAAATAGGGAGAAACAAAAGAGGAAAGAGATAGTGAAAGAAAAAGAGGGATAAAAGGAGAGACTAACAGATAGACAGACATACAGATATGAGAGAGAGGGTAGCAAATGCGAGGAGAGACAACAGAAAGGAGAGAGAGAGAGAGAGAGATAAAGGCGGAAACATACAGACGGAGAGAGAGAGAGAGTATCAGGTGACGACGAGGCCGTTATTGCCAAACTGTGAACAAGTTGTAAATTAACAAAAGTTTGAGAGGGTGTGTGAGCTATCTCACAACTTGACACCTACCAAATTTACTTCATAATACTCCCTTTCTCTCATGAGGCTTCACTCTCACACGAGGCTTCTTTCTCACACACAAGCCTTCTTTCTCACTCGAAGTTTCACTCACTTGACGTTTCTCTTATACACGAGGCTTTATTCTCTAAGAGAGTTCACTCTAACATGAGAATTACATCTGACACGAGACTTCTCTCACACATGGGGCTTCTCGGTCACACGAAGCTTTACTTTCATACCAGGTTTCACTCTCAAACGAGACCTCTCTCACATGAGGTTTCTCACTCACACGAGGCTTTTTTTTAAATAAGGCTTCTTTTTCATAAGAAGCTACTCTCTCATTCTTTCAAATAAAGTAATGTTTCACTCACACGAAGCTCCACTCTCACACGAGGCTTCACTCTCACACGAGGCTTCACTCTCACACGAGGCTTCCCTCTCACGCGAGGACTCTCTCTCACACCGGCCATCTCTCTCACGGAGCCATCTCTCTCTCACACAAGTCTTCTGTATCCCACTCTTGCCGCTCATTCCCTAACACAAGGCTTCTCTTTATCAATCACTCATTAATCACTCAGTCAGAGTTACAAGGTTACTCGGAGAAGTAATGCTCACTTTACAGTAGTAAAGTAAGCATTACAATATTACAATCAAAATTACAGTAGTACGGTGAACATTACAGTAGTACAGTGAACATTACAGTAGTACAATAAAAATTTTAGTATTACGATGAACATTACAGTAGTACAATAAATATTAAAACAGTACCTACCAGTGCTATTGTTTGGATCATGCAAGTTCCACCTCCCCACTTCGGTGGTTTGGTCATTTACGTGGAGTGTATCATGGCTTTGCCATCCGCCCTCGCATCCTACAAAGGCTAACTGAAATGCCTGTTGGGATCAACGAACGTCTCATTACGCTCAGAGTCCCAATGAATCACTCACGTCATGCCTTTTTCATCTGTGTGTAAGCCCCAACACTGGTTTAAGAGGTTGATAACAAGGAGACCTTTTGTGCCGACCTCAACAAAGTGTTAACCTTTATCCCCAGAGAAGATAAGGTTGTGCTCCTTGGTGACTCAATGCCAGAGTTGGCAGAGATGCTGACATTTGGCAGGAATCATAGGGAGAAATGGACTAGACAAATGTAATCCCAATGGCCTACTACCTCCTCAGCAAGTGTGCTGCACACAGCCTCACTATCACCAATACCATGTTTAGGCAGGCCACGATCCAAACACTGGCATCTCATTGACTACAACATTGTCAGAGAAAGAAATCGTCGAGATGTCCTCATCACCCGAGCCATGCTGGCTCAAACCACTGTGACACTGATCATTGGCTCGTCATATCCAAGCTCTCACTTCACTTCGCCCCAAAACGGTGAGGGCAACAAACATCCAGAAGAGGTTTTAATACTAAGCATTTGGAGGATGCAGTGGTAGCACATGCTTTCAGAGAGCAGCTCGAACGTGGACTAAATAAACAACCCGACAACAAACAACCCAAATCCCAGTGCTGACTAGAGTATTCTCGACACAGTCGTGACAAAACCCTAAGGAGAGGCCCCTGGCCAAATCAAAAGAATACACCAGGTCTGGCTTTCAATTCCACTAAAACATTTTATAGGCCAATCACTCATGGCACAGTCCCCCTCCGCTCATCCAATGGTAACTCCCTAATTAAAGACGAAGAAGGCATCCTTCAGCACCGGAAAGAGCACTACCATTCGCTGCTCAACCGAAACACATATGTAGATGTCCTGACTACCCAACAGGTCCCTCAGCATCCAGAGTTGACCCACCTCTGCTATCCTCCATCTTTGGATGAGGTAGCTACTGCCATCAAACAGATGAAAAATAACAAAGTCTCGGGGCCTCATGGAATTCCAGCCGAGGGGTATAAAGCAGGAGGACCTCTGCTTACCAGCCGTCGCCACTCTCTCCTGGAGAACATATGGGAGAAGGAGGAAATACCCCAAGCTCCTTAAGACGCCACCATCGTCAATATTTACAGAAGAAGGGGGACCAGTCAGACTGTGACAACTACTGGGGATCTCGCTGCTATCCGTAGCTGGCAAGATTATCGCCCGAGTCCTCCTAAACAGACTTCTTCGTGAGGCGGAAAACTTCCTCGTAGAATCTCAATGTGGCTTCAGCTTAGACCATCACGTGGCACCACTGACAAGATCTTTGCTACCCGCCAGATACAGGAAAAGTGCAGACAAGAGCATCGTGACCTGTACATAGCCTTCATCGACCTCACTAAGGCCTTCAACTCGGTCAACAGGGAAGCCCTCTGGTGAACCCTCAGCCGTTTTGGCTGCCCACCAAAATTCATCGCCATTGTGAGGCAACTCCACGATGGTATGACTGGCATTGCCCTACACAACGGCACCCAGTCTGAGTTCTTCCCCATCCAAAGAGGGCTAAAACAAGGATGTTTACTGGCACCAAGTCTCTTTTCCATTTTCTTGGCTGCCTTCCTTACTTGTGCCACTGCCAATTTAAACGGCGGTGAACCGGCTGGTTAATTCAAAGTTAACCAGGCTGGTACATTTATATTATATTGGGCTGTAGTAACGAAACCCAATTGAAGTTTCTGCTTTTATTAAAAAGTATTGTTTATATAATTCCTGAGTGTAGATCAACCGTAACTTCCACTATTTATGAGCGTGAAGAGAGAGGATGGCGGCTATGTAAATAGACCGTTTAATCACATCCGTTCGATGTGAGAGTATGAGTGTGACTAGCGTGGGTGCCGGCTTATTCCGAGCTGACCCATTTGCTGACATACAGTCAATGGGCCGCACCCAAGGAGGTTACCAATCACGTGATATGAGCATGACAACTCATAGCTATTGGAAAGTTACAGGGGATGAATTAGTATATAACTCAAATGTAAAGAGCCCATTTATATAATACTTATGTTGATGAGACAGGGACCATTACAGCAGGGTGGACATCCAATACCGGATGAAGCGTCTTTTCAACATCAGACGACTCCAGGCAGGAACAAATGTGTTGGCAACCTCCATTACTTCATTATGCAGACGACATCACCCTTTTCGCTCACAGTGAATGCGACCTACAGGAAATCCTGAACACTTACACAGATGCGTATGCACACTGCGGCCTTAAGGTGAATGTACGTAAAGTTCAGTTTCTCTTTCAACCTGCCTCTGGTTCAGCCACACCTCCACCATCCATCCATCTTAACGGTACTACCCTCTCTAATGTTACCCACTTTCAGTATCTCGGCTACCACCTGTCCACCACCGTGGACATCGATGAAGAGATTCAACATCGGATCAGATGTGCATCTCAAGCCTTTAGCAGACTCTGTACCCATGTTTTCAGCTGTACGGACCTGAAATTATCTACAAAATTGTGCGTATATCGAACAGTGGTCCTCCCCACCCTGTTATATGGCAGCGAGACATGAGTCACATACAGGAGGCACCTCAAGGCACTTGAAAACTTTCACCAACGTAGTCTACGTTCCATCCTCCGAGTTCGCTGGGAAGACAAAAGTACAAAAGCCAGTATTCTCGCTGACACCAACTGTATGAGCATCGAGGCTACCATTATCCATGAACAACTACGTTAGACTGATCATGTTACCCACAGGGAGGACAGTTGACTGCCAAAGCAGCTACTTTACAGTCATCTAACAAATAGTAAACGTAACGCTGGCGGGCAACTGAAAAGGTATAAAGAATTGTCTTAAAACTAACCTGAAAAAGTGCCAAATCGACCCCTTCACCTGGGAGACGATTACTTCACACCATAACGCTTGGAGGAGCATCACATGAGAAGGTGTCAATAGTTTCGAGTTAGCCCGAATGCAAACCGAGGCAGATAAGCGCCAGTGCCGGAAAGACGCTGCCTCCGCCCCTTCCGCACTAAACATAGCCCCCCACAAGGGCAACATCTGTGAATGACCCTGACGTTCCGTATCGGCCTCTCTAGTCACCTCAGTGCTCACCAACGAAGGTGACACCCTTAATAACTCATATAATTTTATCATAGGTGGATGGTCGTCATACTCACTTCCGAATGATAGCAAAGTAGTAATAGTGTGTGTGTGTGTGTGTGTGTGTGTGTCTAAAACAAATAAAATTCTCTCGTCTTCAATATATATATATATATATTTTTTTTTAAGTATTCTGGCAGGCGATGATGTATTGGTCACTTATACCGCACTCCGGCACAATTTACTTGATATATGAAGCAGACAGTGGCATACACACCTCCTTCCATTCTCCTCCTCCTCCTCCTCTCACCATTGACAAATTACCACCAGCATGAATTATAAATGGTTGGGTATACAGGCTGCTTATATATATATATATATATATATATATATATATATATATATATATATATATATATATATATATATATATATATATATATATATATATATATATAGATAGATAGATAGATAGATAGATAGATAGATAGATAGATAGATAGATAGATAGATAGATAGAGAGAGAGAGAGAGAGAGAGATTCAAATACAGGTAGACATTGCATCTTCATAACAGTATACCTTGAATTTTGAACTTGTATTCATGAATATAGAATGCACCTGTACCGTAATGTACCTGTACTGTAATGCACCTGCAACCTATTCCACCTGTACCGTATTTCACCTGTACCATAATGTACCTGTTTTGTAATGCACCTGTACCGTAATGCACCTGTTCCCACATGCACCTGTACCACAATGCACCTGTACTGTAATGCACCTGTACCGTAATGTACCTGTACTGTAATGCACCTGCAACCTATTGCACCTGTACCGTAATTCACCTGTACCATAGTGCACCTGTACCTGTGATTTATATCTTAATCTATGCTTATATTTGTAATTCAATATTGGACTGCAGTGTAGCGTACCCTACTGTGCTGTATAAATTTATAGAAAAAAAACGAATCCTACCCTAGTACAGTTTAGGTTAGGTTGGGTTACGTTAGGTTAGGTTAGGTTATTATCTCCAAGTCTTTTCCAGCTCCTCCAAATGTTTCCTAGTGTCTTCCAATATCTCCAAGTTTTCCTCAGTGTCTCCAAACCTCCCCTATCCCCTCCATATGTTCCTCATGTCTCCCAGTATCTCCATGTTTGCCCCAGTATATTCCCGGCATCGTCCCTAAAAGACAATATATCCTTATGCAACTCACCTGTACCACCTTGTTACAGGTAAATTGCCGGGAAAACCTCGGAATAAACTCCCTAACTGGCAACTTTATCAGGTAAGTTGCCAGTTTAGGCTTCTTATAGGCGATTATAAATCTTCCTTTCCTCAATAAACGTCAAATATCTTCATTCTTTTTTTTTATTAGGGGGAAAGAAAACTTATAATTTCTCAAAGTGAATATTCCAACGTATGAGTCAGTGTCAATTTGTTGAGTCGAGATTTCGTTATGTTTGTGAATATCTGATAGAGTTTGACTTTTTCAACAAATTCGTTCACTGGTTCGGTGTTTTAATTGAGGTTCATGGTTCGTTGTGTCTATAGTAAGAATACGTGTGAAGCATTAATAATAAGTCTTTAGGTTCGTTGTTGCTCATAAACAAGGTTAAGTTACCGGCCCTATGATACTATCAGTACCTGTTAACTGCTATACCTGTAATTTGATCTGTACTTATATTATGTTTAAGTAAAAAGCAACGATGTTCAAGACGCGGCTCTTTGAACCGTGATACTTATGTTAATAATAAGAATAAGATAAGAAGAAGATAAAGAAAAGGTGAACAAGTGTAAGAGAGAGAGAGAGAGAGAGTCTAAGCAATTATGAGACAAAAAGAGAAAAGGTGTGAGATTAATTATGCAACAGAGCAAACGAGCAAGAGAGAGAGAGAGAGAGAGAGATGCCTAACCACACTACTTAACTATCTATATCTCAACATCTTCATAAACATTATAAGTTGCAACACGAACAATGAGATTAAAACTTTCCCCAGATAAAGGACTGAGGCTTTACGTGGATCTGAAAGTTAGATTTTTCTAATACTTTCTAATGCTTTCTTGGAGAAGTAGAAGAGAAAATATTCACGGGAGAGAAAAAGCTCATTCATCTTATACTTTCTAATCTTATAAAAATGGAAAAGTAAGAGAGAAAGTTTCCTGCGGGTTGGTAGAGTCAATTATTGTACTTTCTATTATATGTTTTGCTTCTTTATAATATGTAGTTAGTGGAAAGTTAAAATAGAAAGTTCACAGGAAAAGGCAGGATAACATCGTGTACTTTCTCATACTTTCTTGACGGAGAAGCAAAAGAGAAAGTTGTGAGTGTGAAACAAGGATCTCATCTTGTGTGTAAATATTTGACACTTGACACACACACACACGTACCTATTTTCCTTGACGGTGTTATCATACGCATTGTGTGTTATCTCGATAAGCTATCTTTGTACTTCCAGGTGCTATCCTAAAAGAGAAAACACTTCACTTAAATTTAGTGATTAATGCTTACCATGTTGGAAGCGTGTTATACTAATGTGAATTTAAGTAAGTTTTAACCCCACAAACTCCATTTTACAAACTCTGGCAACGACAAAGAAAACTAATAAGCATATTAATGTCATTCACAGCTTATATCTCTTTAAGTTATCAGTATTGCTTTAAGCCGGCCAAGACTAATGTCATATCCATTATGATTGGACGCTGTGAATCATATCAATGTCACATTTGGGAGAGTTATAGACCAATTAGAATTGATTTATGACAAAGGAGTCCCACGGATTGGTCGGGGGATACAGAGAGAGAGAGAGAGAGGAGGGAGGTGAGGTTACTAGTGTAAATAAGTTTGTTGACACACGTTAATGAAACTTATTAAATATTGCAGAAAGGCGATATAAACATACTGATGCTAAATGAAAATGATGATGATGACAAAAATGATGATGATGACGATGATGATGATGATGAAGATGATGAGGTATACTTGATGTTGATAGCGTGAGCGTCCATTATTAATTTTTGGCCACAAGTTACCTCCACCTGCTATGACTCTATGAATATCATGAATATATTACTGCCAAGACGAGGTGCCACGACACTGAGGTTATAGTTCACGAAGAGGGTACGAGAGATAAAGAGAGAGAGAAACAGAGAGAGAATAAAAGTGAGGGAAAGAAAGAGAGAGGGATTAAGAGACAGAAAGAGAGAGGCAGATTAAGAAAATTGAAAAGAGAGAATAAGATGGAAAGAAAATAAGCAAGAAAGAGAAAAAGGGAAAATATAGAAAGAAATTGAAACCAGAGAGAGAGAGAGAGAGAGAGAGAGAGAGAGAGAGACAACTACTCCACCTTGTTAACACGACGTCGAGTGGTTGAGGCGAGCAGGAGAACGTGCTTGCTGTTGATGGGTGACGCTGAGCCATGTGAAGACCAACAGAGTGCAGACCAGGCAGACAGGCAGGCAGGCAGACCGTCAGGCAGACAGGCAGACCGGCAGGCAGGCAGACAGGCAGGCACATCACCAATGAACATCTGTTACAGCAGTTAGAGAGAATGATCGAGCAACGAGGGGGACGAAAGACCTGCATTCACTGTATATTCTGGCCGAGAGAGAGAGAGAGAGAGAGAGAGAGAGAGAGAGAGAGAGAGAGAGAGAGAGAGAGACCAATTCTTGTTCTCTATTCTAGCTAAAAGAGAGAGAGAGACCTGTACTTGCTCTATATGGCCATAAATGTCTTACGATGGTGATGACTTGCCCTAACAGACTACAGCCAGTATGAGGTAGAGATAATACGTTCACATAATGAAGAGGGAAAACTGCAGAAAGCTTTTAGTGAGGAACACATTATGCAGCAGCGAGTGACGTGAGTTCTGGATGATAAAGACTCTGATGCCTCTTGTGTTTTGTTTCATTAAGTTATACCGTCAGATGGAGAGGTCTGTACGTTAGGTTTATATGTGTACGTTAAGCTCGTGTGTGTACAACCAAGTGATATATTGTACGTGAGGTCAATGTGTGTACCACCATTTGATGAGTGTATGCAGTTTGTCACTGTGCCAAACTGAGTGCCAAGACCTGAAGGATATACGAGTACATTACCAGGCACTAAAATCTGTCTCCATGAACCATCGTCTCAGATATAAAGAAATGCAATACTGGAATTAAAAATCATATCGTCTCAGTTAACACACTCGCTAACAGCTGATAAAAAAGAGCTAAAGGAAGAAGTTATTGAGATTGAGGGAGATTGTGTAGGCTGGCATCTCTACAGGCACAAGGGATATTGACTTGAATTCCGTGCGTTGAGAAATAATTGAGATGCAAGTTATGTTAGCAATTTAAGAAGGGAACTCAGCAAATACTGACCAGGTAGCGACTCGCAGATGTTGAGGATAATTCATCAAGAACGGAAGAAATGTGGAAGTGTCTGTTGTAGGAGAGTAAACAGAATAATGCTCTGTTGTTTAGCTCTTAGAAGCGATGCAGGAAGGCGGAAAATGAGGTACAGGTACTGAACAAGATCTCTGGTTTTGTCCCTGACCTAATGAAATCTAGAACCGAATCACCTGAAGCTTATCCCCCCAGTTTATTTTTTTCACCTTAAGATTTAGCAAATAAGCTGACCAAACCTAAGTATAACCTACCCTCACCTTACCTAACCTAACTCAACCTAAACTTAGAATAACCTAACCTAACCTAGCCTAACCTACCCTACCCTACCCTACCCTACCCTAACCACCGCAAGTATCGTTCGTGTGTTTAATTATAATTGGGTAAAATTAGCTTTGGGTGAGCTAATCTTCGGGTAATCTGTAGTAACTTATAATAAACTCACACTTAGTAAACAGACTGAAAGCAGTGTTCATTATTGTTGTTTTATTCAGATACTTCAATATACAAGAAGTTTCAAAGACCAAAGTTGAGCTGCCATTAGTTGACTGACCCCTTGAGTACTTGAAGGGTTTAAGTTATCGTAGTCGAAGGATTCAGTTATTGTACTCAAGGCGTTATCGTGTTCAAGAGTTAAGACGTCGTATTCAATGGATTAAGTTATTGTACTCTAGGAATTAAACCATTTCCAAAGAGGCCTATGTAAGACCCGGAAAGGACGTAAAAAGACTCTAAGGAAGCGGTGAACATTGACCTTCTCCCACCCAAAACTCTGCTTCGACTAACACATTGAAGGATCTCGTCATCACCTACATAGCCTATGCTCCCTACACTCCATGTAACTCGGAACAGGATTGGCATTGGTGTATTTCAACTAGCCATTTTAACATTATACAGACACTACACCTTTCTAATAAATATCTGTTAAATTTTCTTGTATGATTATTGAACTTCCTAAAGCGATTTATAGTTCATAGGATCTCAAACTAAAATATGAAAAAGCAAACATAATTCTTCCTCACATCTTAAATATACTCATAATGAAGCAGTAAAAACACATGTATATCAGCCTCACACTTCCTATACTCAATATAACACAGTAATAACATCTATATATCAGCCTCACATACTCAACACTAAATACCACAAATCGTCCAAATGACCGTAAACTCCTCCTGGCAACAAATCGCTTTATGCAACAGTTATTGTTATTTTACCCGAGGAGGAATAGCCGCTGCCTGCTGTGTAATTAGTCTTCAGTTCGCTCAAACATACTCGCAAATTAATCCCCTGAATTTAAAGTTAATAAAAGCAAAGTGATGGATGGAATCAGGTTGACTGTGGGATGACAATGCGTTGAGTCTCTGTGACCTATACATGTATAATGGCGGCAGGTCATGAGTGTTCTGGGGTGACAATATCCTAGTTTATTGATGCAAGAGATGTATCATTATTAGTTATACCTACTACTGTGGTCACATATATCAGCAATACTTAAAGCTATATATATATATATATATATATATATATATATATATATATATATATATATATATATATATATATATATATATATATATATATATATATATATGTGATATCCAGAAATTTCAGAGTAATTTCAAATGCCCCGCCATGAGTGATACTGAGCGTTCAAGGTCATCTGAGGGGAGGGAGCGCTGCCTGCTCGTAGCGAGAGATTGCGGAACTAGGCCTATATGATATTAAATGTGATTTACCGAATTAATAATGATGCGATTCATGAAGTTAAGGGACTATTATTGAATTTGAAATTATTATAGATCGTTTAGCAGTCTGAATAATGTTACGGGTGTCCCAAGGAGTTATTAGTTAGGCGGTAAATATATCACGTAGGACCAAGCTAACGCCTTGAGGAGACGCGACGCTGGCTAGGCCCAGTCCCGGAGAGCAGTCACACAGACAAGACGTTCCGCGCGTCCATCAGAAATAGTCACGTGGCCTAGTCACCTGTGCTGCGCTATTGCAGTATAACAAGTAAGTCTCATTCGATCTCAGACAGGGTTAGATAGGGCAGTGGTAAAGTTAACTAGAGCTAACAGTGAGTTCATTTCAGGGTTTCCGTCAGAACCCACTGGAGTTGACCGGAGTTGACTGCGAGAGATTGACTGCCGTTTGAGACTGCCGTTGATGATTGAGGGTGGCGATTGTCGCCATTGGACCGATCAGTGTAGGCCTGTCACTGTTTAGCGGGGTAGCAAAGGATCTCTTGAGTGAACGAGTGCTCCCGACAACTAACACGACACGGGACCAGCATCAGCAGTGGGTGATCAGTTCTTACCACTCCGGTGCACAACCCCACATGTCCCGAGCAGCTAGTGAAACCCTCTTGCTAACGGGAAGCTAAAGTTTCTCTCAACTGCGCAAGGTCTGATTGGCTCACTCTCTTCCTGCCCATGGACGCACTGGGAGTACACTGAGGCTATCTGAGTATATTAATGGTCACACACTGAGACCGTGAGTCTAGGACTCTAGGAGATACCTAGAGGAACATTTTATCTTCCTTATCACGGGTGTAGTTAACACCATTCCTCAGACTGATATTATCTTGACGTGTGTAGTTTAATATTTCTTAAATAATTTTGATAGTAGTGTTTTTTTGAATGTTTGTGCCATTAAGTGGAACCAGAGTGATACTGTGATTTGATTCTTTTAATGCCTCTAATTCTTCATAATTCTGATCTCAGGTATAACCTTGTTCCCCAGAGCAGTGGTTAGGTTAGGTTAGGAAGTGTACACCTGTTGGGGTGCTATAATTTTGTTGAGTGATATTATTTTGCTGAAAGCCCTTAGGGCCTATTCATTGTAGAGTATTTAATTTCTTATCTTTTATTACCATTCCTCAGTGACTGATATTATTTTGTGAAAGCCCTTAAGGCCTGTTCATATGTGCAATTAACATTTCTTAATACTTTAAATTTATTGTTGCCTGTGTTTCTAATAATTTCTATGTCATGTATAACTTTTATTCCCCAGAGTAGTGGTTAAAGTTTAAGTTAAGAGGTGCGCATATTGGTGTACCATTATTTGATTGTGTTTGTAGTGTTGGAGGGAATATAAGTGTCTAAATTTTACAGTGTGTCTCATTCATCCCAGTCACAGACGCTATCCTTCCACGGGTCACGGACAGTTCATTTTGTGTAGTAGATTTAAGTGTTCTTGTGCTGGTTCGGGATTTTTCTCAAAGGGGCGCTTCCACTGCCTTTACCATCTATTAAATTTTAATAAACCCCAAGTCAAGTGAGAAATTAAAGTCCAGCAAATTCCGACCGGTTACATATATATATATATATATATATATATATATATATATTTAAGCTTTTTTAAATACGCCCAAATATCAAGTTAAACTTTTGTAGGGTAACGGTATTTGATTCTGGCCCCAGACGATTTCATTCAGCTGAGAGACAAACACCTCCAAAGGGTTAAGACAACATAACTTCTCTCTGCGGACGTATAGAGCGACTTGTCTGAGCAGATGGCAGTGTTTCTAAATGTGTGGAGCTTCCAGAGAAGACTGCTCAAGTACTGGGCAGGTCAAGGTTTCAGGATAGACTACAGATGTCTTTGTCTATGGTGTGGAGCTTGGTCGGGGTGGGGAAACTCTTAAGGTTAGGAGCCACAGCGGACTTACGAGAACTCTTCACGGGCCACCTATTATATCCAAAGGTAATAATAATATATGCGGATTTAATGGGTATGGCTGCTACCCTAGAACATCATCCCAGTACAGTATATGTATAGTATCTCAAAAAAAAGTATCTGTCCACACTGTGTGAAACATTATGAAACCACGGATTGTAGATATTGGGATATGTATTTACTTTGGTATTGTATATAGTTTAACAAGTGTAAAGCAATGTGTATTTATTTCTACGTAATTAATATGATGTTCGGTTACCAAATGTAGTAGGATCAGTAGGCCACATAGCCACGCATACCAACCCTCCCGGGACATCACGACTTGCATGTAGCATTTCAGAAGTCATCGGACCCATCCTTGCAGATACTTTTTTGGGGGTACTATATATTCAGTCACCCACAAAAGTCATGTCGTCTCTCCTGCTGTTCCACAAACCCCCAAGATTCAGACTCGTGAATCCGAGGCATTTATGAACAATATTGTATCAGTGTCTGCTGCTTCGGATTCACGAGTTTCGTGAAACCGCAGGAGAGGCGACAGGACTTCTGTGGGTGACTTTATAATCACAGTAAAGACACGTTGCAAAAAAATAAATTTTAAAAAGATCGAATCAATATAAAAAAAAAATCGCGGGCCATCTTAACACCTTCGGTGGCAGCGGTCTCCAGCTTGCCCAACCCTGGCAGTCTTAGTTCGCCCGCTACAGTGTTGAGTAACATTAACAACGTCGGACAAACAGATGAAGAGCTGGGCATTCAGGGTTGAAATCTGTGCTTAAAATATAGTTAACTTAATAACCTAACTAACTTTTGATAAATAATATAGTATCGAAAACTATAATCAAAACGCAATTATTAATCATCGAAGAGTTTACTAATATCATACCCATTGGAGTTTGATAAGTAAACTCCAGCATCATCCTAACTAGAATGAACTTTAAGATTATTGTCATGCACGGTCATGGAAATTTCCTCTCCTATCTCACACTGTATTCCAGATCTTGAAAAAGTAGTAATTTAGTTCCGTAAGTGTAAACAAGGTTGAGGTAACTGATGAGTTTTTTTTAGATATCAAGATCCTCTCTATATGTAAATGAGGTGAAGGAGGAGGAATAATAACAATGAGGGAGAAAAGATGGCACGGAGAAGTCGGGATTAGAGTAATGTTATTGTTACTGAACTTATAAGGTTAAGTACGTAGTTATATTGATGTGGGAATACCAACTTTATGTCAAATTGAAATCCGGGTCAACACAGTATTATTTCTACTGGTCTAATGGCGCGCTTGAAGGTCTGAGAGGAGCAAATTTAACCCTAATGTGCCATAAGATGCGGAAAAGGCGACCTTGTGTTATGTTGAAGCCAGCGTCAAGGGAACATTATGTCTATGGTTTATAAAAGGTTCCATTAAAGCAACGTATGTATGTTGACCTTGACTCACACACACACACACACACACACACACACACACACACACACACACACACACACACACACACACACACACACACAGGAGGCCAGAGAAAATTCGTGACAAACAGAGATAATTGAAAGCTATTTTAAGACAAGGGACTAAGGCATAATCTAGTCTGCTCCCCAGAATGTTTGGGACATGTTGGCCAAGACTCTGTACGAGGTGTGAACTGGTAATTTTATTGTTTTGGTTTTACGTAATTCCTAACTTTTCTCGATAAACGCAATATAAATATTTCGTTGTTTTTTTTTTCTCGGAAATTGGTGATTGTGTAAACGTGAGTGCTTCCTCCTCCAAGCATCATGGAGCCTTATTATTTTATTTTATTTTTTTTTTGGGGGGGGGGATATTTTTTTTTAAGGAAAGTTGGCGATGGTCCTCTGGTGTTGTTTTTATTCTCGTAATAGAATTAAACGCATTGTAAATTAGTTTATCATGATAGTGCTATGTCTTTGTATATATTTTTTCTTAAGGTAAGTAAGTTAAAAGGTATTTAAACCCAGGAAGGACTACCGCGTATGTAAGGCCTGTTTTAATTAACATTTTGCAGACTAACATCTCGAAAAATTGCCTCTCACTGAAAAACTCACTTCCTCCACTGGGTGATAATACCACCATTTTCCCACAGTGACGCAGGGTGACTAGACAGCTTGCGATTTCCTTATTTTCAACGTTAAGCAGGAAGTGGCTTACACCTTCCCCTGGCAGGATGCTATCGACAAGTGCACGTGACTCTGCATTCATTTACCGGTGAACACACTCGGGCTGATGCACTGTAAGGGATCTTAATACTGTACAAACTGATATTTTGCTTCATATATGTTTGCCAGTGTACGTGAGCATCTAAGCAACAGTCATTTCGAAATTTGGTAAGCAAAATAATATCCTTTAAATTAAGATTCAGTAAGAAAGTATTTTAATTAATCCTTACATATTTTATTCCATGGTTAACGCCAGACTCTTTGTTCAGCTGAGACACTTCCCTGTCCCCTAACTTAAACAGTTTTTTGATCCCATCACGAGTTGGTCCAAAACACTCACCATCACACAACATAAACATCGGTGGGTGGACCAGCGTCTGGGTCTGTCTTTCTGTATTCATGCATCACTTTGAGAACCTTGACAGTAGAGTTATGTTTTACTTTTATGCGCGTCTTTTAGCATATCTTGTGTGTGTGTGTGTGTGTGTGTGTGTGTGTGTGGGTGTGTGTGGGTGTGTGTGTGTGTGGGTGTGTGTGGGTGTGTGTGTGTGTGTGTGTAATAATAATAATAATAATAATAATTAACGGTTTATTGAAAGAGCATGGTAGCCGGAAGGCTGAAAATATACAGTTACATAATTGGGGAATGGGTCTCTTGATTTACAAATAATACACAAGTAACATAAGTGATACAAATATGATATATAATAACTTGGTGGGGAGAAGCTCAAACTACAGGGCATTTCAACATAGTGACAGTGCAAAAAGTAAGATTGACTGGGAGTGAATACACTGGTTGATTACAAGTTATTGATAAGTTTTACAATGGTTGGGACTGGGCTGTTCTTATAGTGATCAGTTCGTGCTCGTAGGGGCTGGATGCGGTTGTGGTGTCGAACAGCAATTCTCGGACGAAGGATCTCGGGTGGTAGTAGAAGCCGGTGTCGAGGATGGTGCAGAAGCTCCTCACCAAATTTGCAGATGAGGTCGTGGTGGTGTTCAGTGAAGGCGCTTCTTGATATGTGGAATAGGAAGGGGAGAGAATAATCTTGCATGCCCTCTTTTGCACTTTTTCTAGGTGTTTACGTTGTGTGGCATTTAGGGAGGAAGACCAGGTAGGGGAAGCATAGGTGAGCTTGGGAAGTATGAATGTTGAGTAAGCACTAAGGAACTCGGGGGCAGGAACTCCTAGGGACTTGAGTCGGCGGAGAAGGTGGAGACGGAAATTGGAGGATTTGACAACTTCACTGACGTATGGTTTCCAATTTAGTTTGTTGTCTATGGTGACGCCGAGGAGCTTAGTGGAATCTATAACCTGGGGTGTGTTGGGACCTAAAGTAATGGAAGGGGGTGGGACAACGTTGGAGGAGAGGTTGATGTGAATAACCATGATCTTGTTATGGTTGATAGTGACGTGGTTGTTGGTGGCCCAATTTTAGAGACTGTTCAATAAATCCTGAAGGGCGGTATAGTCGGGAGCAGAATTCTTGTCACTGATCCCGATGGTGGAGTCGTCGACATATTTCCAGCGAGCAGGTGTGTGTGTGTGTGTGTGTGTGTGTGTGTGTGTGTGTGTGTGTGTGTCTGTCTTTGTTCTAAAATAAACCTCAACTCTCAATACGAAAGACAAACCTAAACCTACAATAATAAAACAATATTAAACCAACACTAAACTCCCTCATCAAGAGTTTTACCTGGGGTCTCCCGTACCACTGAACATACCTGGGTTACTAAGGTCTCTGGTCCTGGTGAAATTATTAACCCTCGGACGGAAAACAACAAAACGCAGATAAGAAGAAATCATTAACTAAATCCTCTGTTATTTTTTGTGGTATTAATCTGTATTCTCTGTATTTTTTTTTGGGGGGGTATTCCATGTTTAATATTTCTTTTATGTTGGAATATTAATCACTTTTTTGTTTCTCTTTGGCTCTCTTTCTCTACTTTTCTTTCTGTTTATCTTTTTATTTCTAACTGTGCATATATCTAATTGCCTATTTATCTATTTTTCAGTTTATTACGTTAATCGTTAATTTATCGTTTCGTACATATATATAATTTTTTACTCTCTCTCTATGATCTTCACTAATTGTTTATGTATCTCTTTTCTTCCTCTATTTGTTTATTTATTTATATATCTAGCTATTTTTTTTTATTCCCCCTCAATTTAAATCTCTTTCATCCCCTCTTTTTCCACTCTCATATTCCTCCCCTCTCTCCCTTTATCCTGTTTTTTCCCTACTTCTACTCCTCACCTCCCTTTTTCTCCCCTGATTCTCTTCCACGTCCCCCCCTCCCTTCCTCTCCCTTTCCCACTTCCCTTCATCTTGTCTTCTTTCCCTTCCTTCCATCTCCTCTCCACCTTCTACATCCCTTCCTCAATTTCCTTTCCCACTCCACTTCCCCTCCTACCTCCTTTCCCATCTTTCACCATGTACCTTACCTGATCTCACTTCACCTTTCCTCCCACTCCACCTCCCCTCCCTCTCCAACTTCCCCTCCCTCTCCAACTTCCCCTCTCACCCCCTGTTCTCACCTCCCCTCTTACCTTCTCTCTCCACCTCTCCACCCCCTCCTCTCCCCTCCCTTGCCACACTCCCGAGGCAGGTGTTACCCTGTCACCCTGCCCTCACCCCTACACCTGAGTTTTACCTGTCAGGGGAATTAATTGACTCCCTTCACCTTGTGTGTGTGTGTGTGTGTCCAGGTGAACCTTCTGACTCACGTGATTGGATTTTGTGATTATCTAAATTTTTCGATACTTGATATTGGATGGGGGTTGTGTGAGGGGGGCAAGAAGGTGTGTAAAAGGAGGTAGATACAGTGGTTTGAGTGGTGTTTGTGTGTGGGAGGGAGCAAGGTTGTGTGGGGGAAGGAGGGGTGGTAGATGTTTGTGGTTGAGAGGTGTTTGTGGGAGGAGAGGTGTTTGTGTGTGGTGTAAGAGGGTCAGAGGATGTTTGTGTATGGAGGTGGAGAGGGTGTTTGTGTGTGGGTGAGGTGGGGAGAGGGAGGAGGATGTTTGTATGGAGGTGGAGAGGGTGTTTGTGTGTGGGTGAGGTGGGTGAGAGGGTCAGGAGGATGTTTGTGTTTGTGTGGGTTGAGAGGGTGTTTGTGTGTGTGTGGGGGGGGGGGAGGAGGATGAAAAGGATGCTTGCGTGCGAGGCTTGAGATGGGTTTGTGTATGGAAAGGGGAGTGGGTGGGGGTGTTTGTGTATAAGAGGGACCAAGAAGAGTTACTTGTGTGAGTGTGTGTTTAAATCTTAAGGTACTGA
Organism: Homarus americanus; assembly: GCF_018991925.1. Classification (NCBI taxonomy): domain Eukaryota; kingdom Metazoa; phylum Arthropoda; class Malacostraca; order Decapoda; family Nephropidae; genus Homarus; species Homarus americanus. Next base: position 10,498,398 of record NW_024735554.1, read on the forward strand.
GTCCGTTCTTGATCGTGGCACAAACCGTCAACATAGGGTCGAATTTTGGGGACAATATTTTAATTTTCCAAGGGGTGTACGTCTTGTTCCCGGGATCACTGGCACCCTCTGTGACATTTCAATGAAACCCAAAATTTGGTCGTATTAATTTATTTTGCTACGACGTTCATTCATAGTGTATATCATTATATTAAACCAAACTTCAGCTTTCTTTTGACGTCAAAATCATATATCTGTCATAACTGGAAAATTAATTAATGCCATTTACAAATAATAGTCTTAAGAAAAAGTAGAAATCTTAGCGGTAGTCAATGCAGTAAACCATTTATAAGATGATCATTTTGAGCTACCACATTGCCTTATCATGTATAAGTGTCTCTAATAATAGATCAAATTAGATAAAAAAAAATGTCATACGAGGTCCGACGCAAAAATAACGAGACTGACCCTATAACTCGGGAACCAATAGTGGGAGGGGAGGGACAAACAGACGGTTATTGAACATGTTCTAACCTGTCACAGTGTGACAAGGCTCAACTCGATTGCTTCACTCAGCACAAGTGGACACGTGTTGAAGTATAGACATGATCTTACGTTCGGTCGGAAAATGTCGGACTGCAAAACTGAGCAACGAGTTAACATCAAGTTTCTCGTTAACTTAAGAAATCCGTGACGGAAACTTTTCAATTATTGGCTGAGGCTTACAGTGAAGATTGCATGTCTCGTGCACGTGTTTTTGAATGGCACAAACGATTTTTCGAAGGCAGAGAAACCATGAAAGATGATGACCGTCCAGGCCGTCCACGCACAGTAATTATCGATGACAACATTGAAAAAGTGCGAGATGTGATTCGAAAAAAACCCGTAGGTGTGGTGTTCGAGCAATAGCTGAGAAAGTTAATTTAGACAGGGAAAGTGTTCGACGCATTCTAACGGAACAATTGAACATGACAAAGGTTTGTGCAAAATGGTTCAAAAAATGCTGTCAGATGAACAACGCGCCAACCCACAACACTTTGTCTGTGAAGCAGTTTTTAGCCAATAAAAACATCACTGTGCTTGATCACCCACCCTATTCGCCAGACCTGACTCCCTGCGACTTCTACCTCTTCCCAAAGATCAAGTCCGTGCTCAAAGGAACCAATTTTTTTATCGGTAGAAGAGGTGGAAGCAAAAACGACGGAGTTCCTCAACAGCCTTACAGAACATGATCTGCGGAATTGCTTTGAACTGTGGCAGCATCGTATGCAGATGTGTGTCAACTCAGAAGGGAACTACTTTGAAGGCGATCACAGTTGATTTTCTTAATTTGGTAAATAAAAACAGTTACAGCATCAGTCTCGTTTTTTGTGTGTCGGACCTCGTATATATTTGATTTTTTTTCATATACATAGTCACAAAAAAATAATAGTTTCCAATATCCAAATCCAATTTAAAAAATATTGTTGTATGATATATCACCTTGACAGCTATGTGCATGCTTTAAATCATATTTTTTTAATAGATTACTGTGTGTATCACTGTCACCTACCTTACAGACAGCGTTTTCATCAATTGAATCATTACTTTCAGGGTCAACGTCTTCATCATTGGGAGTAATCCGTAGTTTGGCAATGTTGTTGTGGCACTACTTCTTCATCATACCATAAAGACTCTAGTTTATCATCAACTAATGACCAACCATGGCCATTAGTAACTTCAGGGTAGTCATGATCTGGAATATGAGCTCTTGTGTTGGATTAAAGCTCATCATTAAGAGTTCTGAGCTCATCAACTTTAGTTACCCTCGCTCGACCATAGTTCGCACAGGTGAAGGCATCAAGACCCTTAATGAGCTTCTCAGTCACACTCCAGGAGACTCCCAACCCCACTAAAAATGAAACATACTTTAGCATTTTCAATGTCTTCAATGGTCGGACTTTCCCAAGTCCCTTGAAGGGACTAGTGCTGTCGCATCCGGTATAACCATTCAGAACCATCAAAGCTGTGTAGTGTAGATCTGGGGAAATTCGCTGATGTTCACTAGTCTTCGTTTGTTGTAAGTTCATGTATCAAAGAGGAATGTGGCATCATTCACAATGAAGAAGCATGTAAGGATATCGCTATCTGGGCTTTTCACCCGCACATGTCTGTAGCTTTTGTTTCTACAATATTTAGTATACAAGGTTACCCTTGAGTCTGTTTCTTCTTGTGAAGGGATTTATAAACTTTGTTTTGGGGATAATTTTTACAAACAGTGTCAAATCTAATTGTTCACTAAAAGCATTAAAGTGTGTTTTTGTTGGGAAGGGGAAGGGGAAGAGGAAGGGAAATGGGAAGGGGAAGGGGAGGAGGAGGAGGAGGAGAGGGGAGGTTGTGTTTGGATGGAGATGAATCTGTTAGAATATGGGAGACTAAAAAAAATTAAAACAGAACTTCCCAGAGAAAGAAAACTTCAAACAACAAACAATTTCCTGGGGATTAAGAACTCAACAACTAAAAATTAGGACCACAGCTTTAACGCTTATTACACCGAGCACCAACACGTATTACACGGAGCACCAACACTTATTACACGGAGCACCAACACTTATTACACCGAGCACCAACACGTATTACACGGAGCACCAACACTTATTACACGGAGCACCAACACTTATTACACCGAGCACCAACACTTATTACACCGAGCACCAACACGGTTACACCGAGCACCAACACGTATTACACCGAGCACCAACACTATTACACGGAGCACCAACTTATTACACCGAGCACCAACACTTATTACACTGAGCACCAAATACTTATTACACGGAGCACCAAATAATTTATTACACCGAGCACCAACACTTATTACACCGAGCACCAACACTTATTACACCGAGCACCAACACTTATTGCTACACTGAGCACCAACACACTTATTACACCGAGCACTGTAACACTTATTACACGGAGCACCAACACTTATTACAACGGAGCACCAACACTTATTACACTGAGCACCAACACTTATTACACCGAGCACCAACACTTATTACACCGAGCACCAACACTTATTACACCGAGCACCAACACTTATTACACTGAGCACCAACACTTATTAAGCACTGAGCACCAACACGTATTACACTGAGCACTAACACTTATTACACGGAGCACCAACCTTTATTACACCGAGCACCAACACTTATTACACTGAGCACCAACACTTATTACACGGAGCACCAACACTTATTACACCGAGCACCAACACTTATTACACCGAGCACCAACACTTATTACACCGAGCACCAACACTTATTACACCGAGCACCAACATCTTATTACACGGAGCACGTAACACTTATTAAGCACGGAGCACCAACACTTATTGGCTAATTTCGAGCACCAACACTTATTAAGGCACTGAGCACCAAATACACTTATTACACTGAGCACCAACACTTATTACACTGAGCACCCAACACTTATTACACGGAGCACCAACACTTATTACATACCGAGCACCAACACTTATTACACCGAGCACCAACACTTATTACACGGAGCACCAACACTTATTACACCGAGCACCAACACTTGTCATACACCGAGCACCAAATACTTATTACACCGAGCACCAACACTTATTACACCGAGCACCAACACTTATTACACCGAGCACCAACACTTATTACACCGAGCACCAACACTTATTACACGGAGCACCAACACTTATTACACCGAGCACCAACACTTATTACACTGAGCACCAACAACATTTATTACACCGAGCACCAACACTTATTACACCGCCGAGCACCAACACTTATTACACCGAGCACCAACACTGCTACACCGAGCACCAAATACTTATTACACTGAGCACCAACACTTATTATAATTGAGCACCAAACACTTATTGCTAACGGAGCAATCAACGCTTATTACACCGAGCACCAACACGTATTACACGGAGCACCAACACTTATTACACCGAGCACCAACACTTATTACACCGAGCACCAACACTTATTACACGGAGCACCAACACTTATTACACCGAGCACCAACACGTATTACACCGAGCACCAACACTTATTACACCGAGCACCAACACTTATTACACCGAGCACCAACACTTATTACACCGATCACCAACACTTATTACACCGAGCACCAACACAATACTTTATTCTCTATTTAAACCAATTTTCTCCGGGTTCGTTACAGCCTGGTGAGAACAAATCGTCATTATCTGTGTAAGTGGTAAATGTTGGTTGACTGTAGGTGGCTGCTGTAATGATTGTATCCATGTAATGATTATAACTGCAATGCTATTTAATTCTGGTATCCTGTACTTTAGGATTTAGTTAAGATATGTCTGGTGAGGTGAGATAAGGTAAGAATAGGTTTAATAGATTTTTAATAGGTTCTTTTAGGTTAATTTAGGTTAGGTTATGTGATTATGTTTCATTATACATGATTAAGTTCGGTGAGGTTAACTTAAATTAGGTTAGTAAGGGGTGAGGTAAGGTTAAGTTATATTAGTTAGGTGAAGCTAAGTTAGGTTAGATTAAGTTAGGTTAGGTTAGATTAGGTTATGGTTAGATTAGGTTAGGTTTTTGAATAAGTCAGTTGTTCTTAAGACAGTTTTAGTGTTTATGTTAAGGTGAGAGGCAGTGACACAGACCAGGTGGCAGAGGGTTACAACACACCTGCCTGAGTCAATATTGTCCCCGCCGCCAGCCTTCACCTTAATTGTTACTGACAACACCTAATTTGATTATACCCGCTGTCAGTATTGCCACCCCTATGTCTCTGTCTCTCTCACCTTCTCCAAGTACACAGGGTATGTTTCTGGTTGTTGTTGTTGTTATAATGCTATTACTGGTCTTCAACAACTAAGGTCTTTAAGCGCGTAATGAGGTTAGTAATTACACTACTACATCAACATTTAAAAATCATGCGAGATAAACTCTCTGTGTTTGGTAATAGGTTATGACAGACAGACAGACAGACAGATACAGAGAAAAAGAAAGAAACAGAAGAGAAAGGGAGAGAGACAAGAGAGAATAAGGTAAAACATTAAGCAAACGTAAAACATTTAAGTTATCTTCACCAGAGAATTGTTTACCAACAACTCATCATAAAGTACAACAAAATTTAAATTGTACAAAATAATTTCCACTATAAATTTTTACTCAATTAACATTCCTTGACTTTTCCTGTATTGCTTTTATGAAAGGTGTTCAATACCACGGTAAGAATTATAAATTTAATAAAAATGTCTACATCACTAAACTTTATATATATATATATATATATATATATATATATATATATATATATATATATAAATAAATAAATAAATATATATATATATATATATATATATATATATATATATATATATATATATATATATATATAACAACCTCACCAGCAAGGAATCGAACCTCGACCTACTGGGTGTGTTATATGGACTAAAATATATATATATATATATATATATATATATATATATATATATATATATATATATATATATATACAGCATTTAAAGTTATCTACGTTACTCAAAACTAAAGTAATCTGTGACAAATTAGCATAAACTTGATTATGATAATTAAAAATACTAGAGTAAATATCTCCAAGGAGGACGCAACCATGTAGTCACTCGAGGCTTCACGAGTTCCTTGGATGAACATATCAGAATCCCCCCAAACGTCTTGTAGTTTCCAGTACACCACAATCACTAAATATAATTGGAAAGAATCGGAATAATAAAATATTATTATATTTTAAGAGGGAAAAAATAATACATTAGAAGTATATGGTGGAGGGTGACGACCAGGATCAGTGGAGGACAAAAGAGTTAAAGACGTCAGTGCAAGAACGTCTTAAATGACGTCAGTGAGACTAAGTTACGTCTCTCGGTAGTGCTGCTGTCTCTATGTTTCCTCTAAGAGCATCACATACGAGTTAAGCTGAGTCTTTAGTCTTTCAAAGATTATTTCAAGATGGTTAATTCTGTGACTCTTGGAAGTTTCCTTCTCATTTGTTTACGACGTGACTCTGAAGGCTTGACGTTCTTTTATCTTAGCTGAAGCCTTTTTCAGAACGCCTCAAAAGAACCTCCCAGGGTTATTGGCTGGAAGACTCTACTTGCATTGTTTTCATCAGGATAGCGTATCTAAGAACTTCCAAAACTCTGTCCACCTATACTTGTCTACATAAACCACTAATATCACCATAGGCCACCGAAGACCCTTGCAGAAATTCTTCAGGAGTTGTTTTTTTCCTAAAGATTCCATATGCTATAGTGACTTCAAGATATTACATCACTAAACTTCATGAACTATTTGCAAGTTGCATTTACTGGAAAAGGCTTTCTACAATACTGCCTTCAAGGATAGAACATGGGTGAGCTTCCAGAGGTCCTCCAAATTTATTTGCTGGAAGACCCCAACATGCACCACTGGCCTCACTGCAGTCTCTCTGGAGGGTACTTCTGGCAGGTCTCAGAGACTCTTCCAGCTCAATTTGATGGAAAAATCATCTCACGGTGTTAACTCCAGGATGTCCTCTCCAGGTTTTCATTCAGAACGGCTCGAGAAATTCATTCTTGGTTGGATTACTGGAGAGTCTTCATCAGCCATTGCGTTCATCTGGTGGGTTCTTCAAGAAATTCCAGACTTTTGAACATGGATTCTTTAGCTGATTATATTCCTCGTTTCTTCATTGGTTAGGTCTGGGAAATAAATCCTTTGATCAGATATGACGTCAAAGCTGCAGCAGAAGCCGGAGCTTTAGATGTGGGTTGAAAGTGTCATTTTATATGTAAAAGTTTATATTAATTCAAAGTTTCGTTTTATGGTTGGTTCAATAAATTCTAAATTGTTGGATAAAATTTAAATAACATCTATCACAATTTAGCATCAGTGTTCAACATTTACCTGTGAAGGTACTTGTTAACGACAGATCTAAGCTCCACATTACAATAAAGTTCATTGTTCACCTTGAAATTCAAAGGTTCAAAACAGCATTGAACAGGAACCCTAAGCGCCAGGTTCATTAGAAAGAACCTCAACTTCAGGTTCATTAAAGTGCTAAACAAGAACATCAACCACAGACTGCAGGTTTAGACAAAGAACCTCGGATACAGGTTCATCAGAGTATGACGTAAGAACTCTGGGAACAAGAAGGAACATGTCCATAAGTTCAACGAAAAGTTTCAAATTAACTATTGAAGTCATCCAGTGAGACGAGGACAGCAGGGAAGGTTTGGTCTCAAGAGGGAGGTGGATAGTGGGGAGGAAGGACGTGAGGAGGAGGGAGGAAGTAAGGAGGGGGGGAGAGGAGGGAAGCGTGAAGTGTGATAGAAGAGAAGTGAGGATGAGGAGGAAGGGGATAGAAATGAAGAGGAAGAGAAGGGGGGAGGAAAATGAGGAGGGCGAGAGGGAAGGGAGGAAGACAGTGGGAGTTGAGGCGTAGGAAGTACGACAGGGGAGGGAAATGAGGAGGAGAAGAAGGAGTAGGAGGTGAGGAGGAAGTAGGAAACGAGATAATTCCGGCAGCACAGGATGAAAGAGAGTCGGGGGAGAGGAAGTGAAGACTAGAGAGAGAGAGAGAGAGAGAGAGAGAGAGAGAGAGAGAGAGAGAGAGAGAGAGTAAATTAAATAAATGGAATAAATGAAAAAATGGATGACTGGTTGACCGGCTGGATACACTGCTGAATGACTGACTGACTGCTATTTCCTGGTTGGCTGACTGGATGGCTTGATGACTGGTTGCACTGCTGACTAACTGGCTGGGCAGCGTGAAGGCTGAGTGGTTGGGTGGGTGTGTTGCTGATTGGGTAGTTGGATAGCTCACAGGATGGATGGGTGGCGCTGGGTGGGTGTCAGGGTGGGTGGGTGGATGGTTAGGTGGCAAGGTGGGTGGCTGGGTGGAGGTTCTCACCTTTGAGCTTTAACCTACGCTCCTCTGCGACCTCCTCCTGTATAATAGATTATGTTTGACCTCTCCTTCTAATACTTACCTCTATCTATCTATCTATATATCCTTATATCTATCTGTTATTGAAGATATAAAAATATATGGATAAAAATAGACAGAAGGAATACATAGAGGAACATTCCATATTATTACCTAACAAATACATACCATTATAGACATTCATACATTCCTGAATTACACCTAGTACACATTATTCATAGTTTATTCCTACATGTAAAAAGAAACATAAGGATTAATGTAAAGTTTATTAATAAAGTCACTCTCGATATAATACACAGTAATGATAAATATGTAGTCATGATGTGAAGGAAAAATATGTTACTTCCTCACTGAATAACGATTGAGATATTTGATTGGTAATAAAATATATGTATTTTAGTTTTTCATAGAGGTGAGGAGACTAATTAGCCACACAATCCCCTCCTACATCGTCAGCTGATTAGCCCAGTCCTAATGGCCACCACCAATCCTATTAGGGGTTAATCTTAATGGCCGAACCCTAATGGATTCCAGTCCTAATGAGCCCCACTCTTTTTTAACCCCTATCTTAATAACACCTAATTTTAGTGAACGCCATTTCTACTGGGCCCCTAATCCTTGTGCCAAGTCTTCATGGCCCCCAGCCCTATTACGTTCTAATTATTCCTATAGGCACGAGGCAGTGTTAATGGATGCCAGTACTGTTCTAATAAACACCATTAGTCGAGTCTTATCAATGTATTGCCTTTGTTTATATATACATAAACATATATCACATATCGGGAATTGTACCTCATATACGGATATATATTAACAATTATCAGTTAATATGTAATTTATAATGAAATATATCCATGTATAAGTTAATATTGTATGTATCTTCAGGTATAAATGAATGTATAATCACTCATTAGTTTACGCTTCAGAAATAGATTAAAATATTAGAGAATCACACTTATTTCTTAATATATTTTACGTCCAAAACGTTACATTTTCCACAGAGCTTCTCGTTTGTGGCAAAAATACATCTTTTCTGATCCAATAACTTGATGCCAGAGACACAGGCTTTCAAATTTAATAAAACGACATTTTTAGCACAAGTATTGAAGCTGAAGAATAATTTTACATATACGGGTATGTATTTTTGTTTAACTTCTTTTTGTATGAGTTTTATTTTTTCGGGGTTTGTTTTGGTTTTTAAAAGTTTATTGTTGGTGTTGTTATTATTTAATGGTTTTTTTTTTTTAAAGATGGGATTAGTGTCCTGAATTATCTGTGTGTTTACTCTCTCTCTCTTTTTCTTTTCAAGGCGGGGGCACCAACAGAGCAGAACAAACGCCTCTTGACTGACAAAGCCGTAGCCGTTCATATCCCTCTTCAACACACTCACTTCACACAGACAGTCACTCAGGGTACAAAATTTGAGCACTTTACACACACACATTAGTTTCCACCGCTTTTTTTTTATTTTTAGAATAATCATCAATTTACAGAAGTCACTCTAATTAAATAGTCGAAAAACTGACTCCATTGTACTGCTGTAATCTCAACTGTAATACTGCACTGTTATATTTTATTAATCTCTGTAACTGAAATATTTTGTATCTCAATTAGTGTTGTTGTGATAATGTAAGACTAGGTAATGGTGCGTACTGTTTTGAAATGCCTTTATTTATAACTGTATCTGTATTATATACGCACTGTACCTGTATTTGTAGCTGTGCATGAGTTTCTATAACCTATATCAATAATTGTATTTGAAACTGTATCTACACCTGTGACTGTAGTTTTAATTGTACCTATTGTTGCGGCTGATTTATCAATATGTATTGTACTTTGATCCTGTCCTCGTATTAAATTAACATACCTGTACCATTACTTCTTGCTGGCGTATCTGTATCTGTATTTTTCTACCTGTACCTGTTAGTACTATATAATTAGTTCCCTGTACTTGCAAATGCATACTCGTATCTCTCCTCTATCAGGTACACTTCCAATTACAAACTTTTGTTACCTGCGACCTTCTATGTTAATTTAGGATAAATAAATCGGAAATGTATATTTAGAAAATCAATATCAGATTATAAACATTCTTGTACTTCAATAAACACATGAGAAAAAATAAACACCACGGATGTACCACAGAAAAAAACATAATCAACATTAGTAACTTTAACAGCCCACGTCATAATGTTTTTTCATTCAACTTTTGGTGGAGAAAACATTTTTTACACCCCAGGCCGCACCACTGACCACTGGCTGTTATTTCTGGCGACTGTCAGTTTTAGAGAGAGAGAGAGAGAGAGAGAGAGAGAGAGAGAGAGAGAGTTGATGGGTGAATAGTAAAATAGTGAGAGTGGTAGAGGGAGAATAATGGAGGGAGAGTGATGGAGGGAGAGTGGTGAATGGAGAGTGATGGAGGGAGAGTGGTAGAGGGAGAGTGGTGGAGGGAGAATAGTAGAAGAGTGGTAAAGGGAGAGTGATGGAGGGAGAGTGGTGGAGAGAGAGTGGTGGAGATTGGTGGAGGGAGAGTAGTAAGACGGAAAGAGGTAGGAGGGTTTATTTCCTCACTCAGCCTCACGTAACCTCTCATAGCCTCAAACAATCTCACACTGCCTCACGCAACTTCACTCAGCCTCACACAGTCTAACATAGCCCAATACAGCCCCACATAGCCTAACACAGCCTCACTCATTCTCACATAGCCTCACACAACCTTTCATATCAGGCCCGGGGGCTGTGTACCAGACTTAGCCCCCAGTCTATGTTAATGTGATGTTAATCTGTGTTAATGTGGTGTTAATCTGTGGTTAACTGAGCGTCGGGCGGGCTAATGAACGACTCCTGGGGGAACGTGTTGATCAAGGTAGCTGCCGGCCATCACTCAGTTAAGAGAAGAGAGCTAAACGCCGCACCCACTGTTGTGTATTGCATTGGGCCTGAGTGCTGGTAGAGGGACAGACAGACAGACAGACAGACAGATAGGTAGACAGACAAACAGAGAGATAGAGAGAGACAGAGAGATAGACAAAGAGACAGGAATACATCAATACAGAGAAATAAACAGTCAGACAGAGAGACAGACAGACAGACAATCAAGGAGACAGACAGAAAGACAAAAAATTAGACAGACAAACAGACAGATAAAAAGGATATAAACATTTGTTATCTTCTGCATTGAACAAAATGAGGTGTGTGTGTGTGTGTGTGTGTGTGTGTGTGTGTGTGTGTGTGTGTGTGTGTGTGGGTGTGGGTGGTGTGTGTGTGTGTGTGTGTGGATGTGTGTGTGTGTGTGTGTGTGTGTGTGGGGTGTGTGTGTGTGTGTGGTGTGTGTGTGTGTGTGTGTGTGTGTGTGTGTGTGTGTGTGTGTGTGTGTGTGTGTGTGTGTGTAAAGCGTGACGTATTATTATAAGCTACACCACTAAACACTTATCCTCTCATTCCAACATAACCCAACCTAACTAACCTAACTAACCCACCTAACTCTAACCTAACTAATCCCAACCTAACCTACTAACCTCACCCCTCACCTACTCCACCTAACCTAACCTAACTCTGAACCTAACCTAACCTAACTAACTAAAATCACACCCTTGAGGACTGGATATGTGTGAATCCCTTGTTTTTGTTGTTGTTTTTTTAGGACAAGTTATTTAGGATATGGTTAGCCTTACAAGATCAATAAATTCAGAAATTATCTATGTAGTTGTTTATCTAATCATATATCTGGGTTTTTTTAATATTCTAATGAAACTAAAAAATAAAATTGCTTACTTTAATATTTTATGAACCTCGCTGGAAAGATCTTGTCCCAGGGGATTTTACCTTGGAAGTGATTTATTTTCTTTATAAACTTTACATATCTTTATAAAATGTTAGATCTTAGTATTTGCAAGTTTAGGAAATATACAGTATGTCCTTGCGTTAAACTATTTCCGGGTGCATTTATTTCCGGGGTAATTTTTATTTCCGGGTCCGTTTTTTTCCGTTTAATTATTTATTTTTATTTTTAGAATCTATTTATAATACGTGTTGCGTGTTATTTCCGGGGTACTTGTTATTTCCGGGTCCGTTTTTTCCGGGGTTTTTTTCAGGGTCTATTTATTTCCGGGGTTCTTGTTATTTCCGGGGAACATGTTATTTCTGGGGTCCATTTATTTCCGGATTTCACATATTTCCTGGGTCCACATATAAGCAATTTTGACTCCCAGTTGTCGACCCAGATAGAGTCGTTATGTGTTTGTTTATTAAATATTTGCCCTAGGAGAAAATACTGCAAAACTTTTCACAGTGTCTGGCGCAGCACGAGGGAGGAAGAGGAGCAATAAGAAGAGGGAGAGGAAGTAGGAGAGGGAGAGGAGAATGTGGTGGATAGGATAGAGTAAGAGGAGGAAGAATACGAGAGACTGAAAGAGAGAGAGAGAGAGAGAGAGAGAGAGAGAGAGAGAGAGAGGGGGGGAGGGGGTGAAAGAGGATGAAGAAGAAGGGTGGGAGGAGGAGGAAGAAGAAGAGGAAAGGTGTGATAGATATGGAGGGTGAGAGAGGAAGAGAAGGAGATGGTGGTGGAGGATTAAGAAGAGAACGAAGTCTCTCTCTCTCTCTCTCTCTCATGCCCCACAGAACCATGAGAGATAACAGAGAAAGATAGAAAAAGGATATCTCCTCTTGACTCACTCTCTCTAGTTCTACATCCTCCCCTCACCTCTCCCCTCCACTCCCATCTCCCTCTCCCTATCTCCTCCCTCTGTCTCTCTTCCCCTCTCCTTCCTCTCCCCTTCCCCCTCGACCCTCCCGCTTCCCCCTCCCCTTCTCCTACCCCCTCTCTCTTTTCCCCTCCATCTCCCTCTCTTCTCCTTCTCCCTATATTCCTCCTTCCCCTCTCCCTTTCCCCTCCTCCCTATTTCCTTCCCCTTTCTTCCCCCACCTCCCTCCCATTTTCCTCTCCCCTTCTCCCCTTCTCCCCTCTCTCCTCCTCCCCTGTCCTCCCTCCCACTTCCCTCTCCCTTGTCCCCCCCCTCCCCTCTTCCCCCCTCCCCTTCTCATTCTCCTCCCCTCATTCTCTTCATCCTTTCCTTCTCCTCCCCCTCCCCCTTCTTCATTTCCCTCTTCACCATCCCCTCTCCTTTTCCTCCCCCTCTTTACCTTTCCTATTTCCCCTTCACCTCAGGAATAAAATATGACGGACAGAGAATGTGTTATTGTGAGAGCAGGAATAAAAGTTATCATTGCAGCGACTAACAGTGAAACGTTGCTGTTATACTGGTGATTATTTTTAATGGGCGAGAAGTTCAGTAGGAAATAGCAGGTCGTTGTTGTTGATGATGGTGTATGAGAGGTGAGGATGTTGGTGGTGGTGGTGGCGAGTGAAGGGTGTTTCTGTGTGTATACTACTGTACATCCATTACGTCAGGACTACAGATGAAAGGAAATGTTATATTATAAGTGGTTGGGAGTGTTTGGTGTAAGATAGAGATGTCCTTTCTCTCATATTGAACAGGGTCATCTATTATTACAGTGTTCTTTGTCTGTGTTAATGTTAATAGCATACAACAACAACCTCCCGTTTTAGCCATATTTTCTCTACCATTAATTACTTAACTATCCTATTACAAAAGTATCTACCCTATCTGAGTTAGTTAAGCCACAGATCTATGCAGCATTCAGTGACTGTTGCCTCATAGTCCATGTCTGCGACTGTTGTTGGTTTAGAGGCCAAAGATCTTGTTCCCCTGAGACACAGCAGAACAGACCTGAGCAATGAGATTGATAGGCGACACCTCAACCACACCACGACGGAACTTCTGGGTTACTGTTTATATTTTGATAACACTTTACACTAGGTCCCATCCCGCCCAATTTCGTGAACCCCAAGTAGTGAAGTTGCTGAGGGCCACGTTCTGGATTCTCTCTGAATAAGGTCTGTTCTTTTCGCTCTCGTTTTTCCTGTGTGCAGCCTCTAAAGTCAGGTCACGGTGATATGCTGCCGGGGGATCGAATATCCTGATAACAAAGAAGTCTCGCTATCACCTCGTCCAAAATCCTCGAGCATTGACGTCCACATTAGCTTCGTTAGTTGTGTTGGCAGTCCTCCAACACAACTAACGCGCTCCATCCAGTGGGAGGAGGATCGGTTCCACACAGACTTTGCGACATATCTTCTTTAACATATTTGCTGTCAGGTCCCTTACTTCGTCATGCCTCATGCAAACGAAACCTCCCTTCTTGCACACCATGGCATGATTGATGATGCAGGATGTTCCACACATGCATTGGCCGGGCATGCCTTCCTCTGGCCAACTGTACCTTAGATCAATGGTGTCTGTGAATTCATGTTTATTAAGGCTGAAGCCCTTTGCTATTATCGTTAAAGATGTTCGCCAGTTTGAGTCGCCCACCTCCTGTGCTACCTCTACCTCTTTTTCACGATGTCTGATAGTTGTTGCATCAGGAGTTGAAGTTTTTTCCATTTGGGTGTGCTGCCGTTCTGTCACAATGGAACGTCGAATTTTGCATAGTTTCGGCGGTTTCTATATCACTCGCGGCATTTTGAGCTACTTTGTACTCAACTTAACAGAGTTTTGATGTTCCGTGGTTGCAAGCTCCTCTGGATTAGTAATTTACACTCCTCCTTGCCTCGGTAGTAGTGCAAGGTGACCTTTCTGATGGAATAAGGTGGTGGCTTTTCACTAGTGTTGGAGCAAATTCGTTCCTGATGGCTTCTTCTACAGTATAGTAGAGGACGGAGGAGAGGTCTGATGTCAGAGGTAGTACGCTTCAGGTAATTCTAGTGATGTTTCACTCCCTGGGCGAATGTAGCAAACTCTGCAAGTGGCTCAGTCTTAGCAATTTCTGACATTATCTGGATTTCCTTGCCCTTGTCGTTTACCTTTCCATGTATGTATTCGGTCTTCAAATTCTGCGTGCCGGTTATTACACCTAGGTGTCTTTGGCCTTCCTTTGTTATTTTGCCATCACTTACCTCGTTGAGGTGTTGCCTATCATTCTCTTTGCTCAGGTCTGTTCTGCTGTGTCTCAGGGAACAAGATCTTTGGCCCCTAAACCAACAACAGTCACAGACATGGACTATGAGGCAACAGTCACTAAATGCTGCATAGATCTGTGGCTTAACTAACTCAGATAGGGTAGGTATTATTGTATTAGGATAGTTTGGTCATTAAATGGTGGAGAAGGTATGGCTATAAGGGGAGGTTGGAGGCCATAAAAAACTAAAAGTTACTTCTGCTGCTACTACTTCTAGTCTTCTAACAACAACAGCAACAATAATAATAATAATAATAATAATAATAATAATAATAATAATAATAATAATACCTGGTAATAATATCAATAATAATAAAGTCCTTCCTACAGCATCCACACCAGTCTGTTAATGTCTCTTCATCATCAGCAATAACATAAATACTTCTTTGTAATATCATCATTGTGAAGCAGCAACATAATTCGAAAACTCGTGTTAGCTCTAGTCGTATAATTATACGTAAATGTTTAACAACTCGTGTACGTTAACGTTTCGGTAATTCGCACACCATCATTAGGGCCTAAAATACTGTACAAGAGGGAGAGAAACATAAACTACACTTAGGATAATAGTCAAAGTGAGTTATAATAACGCCACCTCTGAATATTTTACTCGATGATTAATAATAATGGTTACCCCTCTTGTAACGAGGATGGCCGGCCCAAGGGCCACCTAGGCGTGAAATTTTTTAAGGTGTAGAAATTGTCACCAACACAACAACCACACCCTGAGTTAACGAACTGCATGAACCAGTATCAAAGAATAGTCCGAGAAGACCGGACAACTCGCCAACTGCACTGGCTAACCATTACCCCGGAATACGATCTTTAAATCGATTAACATCCAGGTCCTCAATTACTGCTGGATAGTCAGAGGCAAATGGCGTAAAAACACTTGACCACAGTTTCACCCTGCCCGGGGATCGAACCCGGGTTCACTCGCTTGCGAGGCGAGCATGCCGACCATTACACCACAGGTGTAACCTAATACCTAACCTAAATTAACTTAACCCAATCTAATTTAACTCCAGGTCTCGTTAGGGTGTTTAATTCTCTGGTGAAAATATTTTGGGGTACCTACAGTAATCTTCAGGTGATCTAATGTGTGTCGAAACATCCAGCATAAGACTCACTAGGAGCATCAAATGTGTATCGTGAATGGAATTTGTGAACCATCAGAACTGTGTCAGTGATGAAGGTCGTGTAATGTTATTTTCAACTACAACAAAGCGCTTCCATCCTCAAGAGAATCTTATTTTTCGATAAAGTTTTCGTGATAAATCCAGGTATACAGAATTGCAATTACCATTCCAAAGTTATAAGATATTAATTAAGTATGAGTTTCATGAGTGTGAATCAAAGGGACTTAATTACTCAACAAACTTTATGACACCTAACATTCTCCTCAGTCTAATCTCGTGGCTCCTCTGTTATTCTCGCCGTCTCACAGAGGATCAGTTTTTAGCACTCAAATGTATATCCACCAACAGCATCCTTGTTATCTCACTCACAAGACCTGACAGACACAATACGGCTGTGGCAGATAATTATAACACTGAAATGATGACAATACAAGGCGATTCATCACTAATTAACTCACTATAAAGCTCGAGAAATAATGATTAATTTTTTGTAAGATATTAGAATTAACAAAACTAACGATTCCTTTAATACCTCCGGATATTTACTGGTGTAATCGATAAATTCTCATCATCTATGCAACAATATCACCACAACTTAGCAACAAAACACATCACTTCTGCCTTAACCCAGACGTGCAGCTGATCCAGAAATATTAATGAATAAACTATAACAATAATAAACAACATTTACCCATTAAATATTACCGAGACATTTATCAAGAGTAAGTTAAATAAACCGATAGATTCATCACCTACCAACAGTTCTCTTGGGTATTATTTATGTCCCCATTATTTCCCCCGGAGACAGATTCTCTATTTGTTACCGACCGCGAAAAATTATTCTTGAGCTTTACCGAAAAACAACAGATTAATTTTTGTTAAGTTTATTTTCAATACAGAAATATTACACCTAATTGGTTTGCCATGATGTGTTAGATCGCAATAGGTCAAAATTATCATGATCGCTTTCTTTTATAAGTGCACCATGCGGCGTTATTTAGCACCTCTTTCTAGTTCTCAGTGAATGATGTCCCTGCAGCTTACTGTAATGGAATGCAACATTTCCATAAATCAAAATGAATTCCCTATTCTACACTTCAATAACTTCTCCACAACATCGCGCCACCCAACACATCCCTCTGCTCACAACATCACCGCCAGTACCGAATTCATCGTTGACCTGAATGAAAATCAATTTATCATAGCACAGTTGAGCTCCTCGTCTGTCGGGTTCAGTGAAAGGACTCAAGGCCACAATACAAGGAGGAGGAGGAAGATGATATTCGCTATAGGACGCTGAAACACCACCACCAGCTAGGGAGTGTTGTGTTACGTTCAGTTTACGCCACCTGTTCTGTACTCTCACTGTGATGTGATTCTTGTTTACGTTTTCATATATCTGTCTGTCTGTCTGTCATATATTTATATATTTATACATCTATTTACTTAACTATCTATATATCTACTTATCTATCTATCTATCTATCAGTCTATCCATCCATCCAAAATCTCTCTCTCTCTCTCTCTCTCTCTCTCCTTCTCTAACCTAACCTAACCTCATGTATACTAACATAAATACGATAAAATTACCATGTTTTAACCAACTCCAAGATACACACACACACACACACACACACACACACACACACACGCGCGCGCGCGCGCGCGCTCTTCACGGATCATTATGCTACTTAGTCATATTACCTCACCTCAAACTCTCCCAATAGACACCGCCACACCCCGTAAAAGTACTTTGAAAGTCGGGGAACTACTATAACTACTGTAATTCAGAGAAAATACCACTTGAACCCCCCGGAGTCAAATTGTCCTTTGAATTCCCGAGCGAGGAAATAATTCGCCCTCGATTGGTCAATTTCGGGAGTTGGAGTTCAGCCAATCTGCCGCGTTTTCAGGTTTCTGTACTTTTGGCCATACTTCAAGGAGGCTTTGCTCGTCAATCATCACAATTTATCGTTATGAAATACAATGACGAGTTAATCTGGACTTTACAATATCTTTTTTTGAGTAATATTTCCGACAGAAATTAAGCGCATGTTGCTTCACGTTGTCTAGTCACCATCATCACCATCATCATCATCACCATCATCATCATCGTCATCATTCTCTGCATTTTCTCGGTAGTAAATTTGACTTCTTATAGTATATCCCGGGTTGATCCAGCCACAGTGCAGTGGTCAGGGCTTGTCCTGTCTCTTGTAAAGAAAAATATAATTTGCATACACAGTACATGGGTCTCGGGTATAAAATTCAAGAGATCACTGAAGTAGACAAAGTCCTCTAATCTCAAGAACACTGACCCTCATTAGGTGATTTTAGACTCTGTAATAATAAGAACCTTCCTCACATGACGACCCTGAAGACTGTCGCTAAGGATATACAGTATAAGACTAAATCGAGGACTCCTGCCACCCTCAGTGTCGTTGTAACATCCCTCGGCTCTTCCGACTACGAGTATAAAATAGAACTACATTAACTTGACGACATAGAACTGACCATTTGTGTTATTAGAGACAAACTTGATGTAATAAAGGAAGAGGATATACAAGTTGCTTCTGGGGCTTTATTTACATCAAGAGCTATAAGGAGGTGATTCACTGTTTGCCTTACTGTAACCTCGGATATCCAATGTGCTGATGGTACCTCTCTCTCTCTCTCTCTCTCTCTCTCTCTCTCTCTCTCTCTCTCTCTCTCTCTCTCTCACACATAAAAAATTCCCCATCAACTTTTTTGGGTCAATATAAGAACAAGTCATCATGCTAAGTATACACATTCCCCACCATCATCTTGTTTCTTCCTCCTCACTATATTAATGTACAGACACACACATATCCTCCAACCCAGCGGCGTTCATCAGGTAGAGTTATGGCCGTCCCTAGTATCTGGCAGCGAGTGGAGTAAGGGCGACCCCGTATCTCACTAACACAGAAGGAATGAGATGTGTTTATTCTTTGGCCCTACGAGATGTCTTTATGTCAAGTGAGTATGAGTGATGGTAATGATCGTGGTTGGTGATGGAGATGAGGTTTATGAGTGATGGTGGTGATAGTGGTAGTGATAGTGTGATGGTGGTGAAGGATGATATTTGGTATGGATATTTGATATGTTTTGTGATGGTATATGGTATGGTGTGATGAGGTTTATGAGTGATGGTGGTGATAGTGGTAGTGTTGATGATGAGGTTTATGAGTGATGGTGGTGATAGTGGTAGTGATGGAAATGAGGCTTATGAGTGATGGTGGTGATAGTGGTGGTGATGAGGTTTATGAGTGATGGTGGTGATAGTGGTAGTGATGGAAATGAGGCTTAAGAACATAAGAATGCTAAGCAGGTCAAGGAGTCTGCACAGGGCCGGTTGGCTCTGTGCAGGTGCTCCTGTCGAGAGTTACTACCACTCTCATCTCATGAAATCTTATCCAGCCTCTCTTTGAAATCTCTTCTGTGAGTTCCAGCACTTACTACAAAGTTAAGTGTTGTCTCCACTGTCTACCACCCTATTTAGAACCAGTTTTTCTCATCTCCTCTCCTAAACTCCAAATCCTATCCATCTCTTGAACTCACGTCTCCCTATAATAAAGTACCAGAACTGAACCGCATAATTGAGGTGCGGCCTGATTCAGCTTTATGAGTGATGCAGGGTGGGATAGAGGTTTATGAGTGATGATGGTGGGGATAGGTGGTGGTGATGGAGATGAGGCGTAAGGAGTGATGGTGATAGTGGTGGTGGTGGTGGTGGTAGTGGTGGTGGTGGTGGTGATAGTGGTGGTGGTGGTGGTGGTGGTGGTGGTGGTGGTGATGAAGATAAAAATATTAGTGGTGGTAGTGGTGGTAGTAGTAGTAGTAGTAATCGTAGTTGTGGTGATGGTGAGAGTCGTAGCAATGGTGATAGTAGTAGTATTAATGGTGTTAGTGATGGTGATAGTAGTAGTATTATTGGTGGTGAAGATGATGGTGATAGTTGTATTACATTTACACTCTACGGATCTATTTATATTACAGTCTATTTATCTATCGCCTTTTCTAGTGGCGTAACAACCCAACAAGAGACTCGCTATAACATTTAATAATAAGTAAAAGGGGTTATTATTAAGGCGTTTGTATTCTGGTAAACATATGAAAACACCTAAAGACACACATCATTGGCCCAGTCGATTTATAAAGTACGACTGACCAAAGTTCTTTATCATTGGGTGTCATCCTTAGCAAGAGCTGTGTGTGTTTTCAGCTGATTATGTGGAGATTCAATCGAGTTTTGGATGCCGTACTATCTGCCACGTGTATCCTTATTTCCATCAAAGTGAACTTACACACATTAGTTGTCAGGTGAGTCAAATCCATTTATCCTTTGTGCCAACAGTGTCGTGTCTAGACCTTCTACTGGGTACTGTTTATGCAGCAGAGTGTGTGAATCATCTATAATCCTATCATTCATCTACTGGTTGTTTGTAATAATGTGTTTGTCATTTTTAATGCGCTGGAGATCAGGTTTCCTTTTGACCTTAACTGTTGAGTCTCTGTCTCCGTGTTAGCTTGTGTTATAGTCGCATTTGGTTGGGCATTTTCATTCATGTTTATTTTCAATCCTCTCAACAAACAACTTCAAGCTGTGTAGATTTTTCTTCTTCTTTAGCTCAAATTCTGATGATGATAGCACACAAATTTATTATTCAGTATCTTTACAAAGTGAAGAGACCTTTCCGTGGGATCAGTTATCTTCACTACATCACCATTCAGGGTTTTTTTCCGTTGTAGCACAGCTTGTTATTGTTAAATAAGAATTTTCATCCGTGGTTATTTTCCTAAGGGACGATAATTAAAATATTGGCCCGGCAGCATCAGGCAGGGAACACTCGCCATTTATTAATTTTAGGCTTAACTTCATGTAGTATTGCTAGAGATGTTATCCTATTTCAGGGTCCCCCCCCCCCATGAGGATAATATGACATTTGTCGAGGATAAAGAAGAAGTAAAAGAAAGACTAACAGAAATTGAAATTGCCATGTTAAAACAATGCCAATGTTTGAACTCGTATCAGAGCTGCAGTTCTAAGCTGGGACAGTGTTACCGTAGTGTTGGGTTCCTAATTTATTTTAAACACTTCCGGAATAACTACAGATATTTATGGTGGTCGGTTAATTCAACCCTGGTTAACTCAACCTTTGTCAAGTCAACCCCTATCAACCCAACCCCCTGTTTGTTAATTGGATCTAGAAAAGCAGTAAAGGCGGTAAAACTAGAACTTGAAATAAATGTGTTCATATACCCTTTGGGGATCGGGGGGGACCATGGTCGATCATTGGGGGACGCGGCTCCAAAGGTTTAATAGCCACTGGTGTACATGCACAACGAAAATTTGCTCTCTCCCTTTTATGCTTCAAACTATCAGGATATGTTTGTTGGTTTGAAAAATTAAATATATTCTCGAACAAATAATGTTTGTTTCTATGTACACCCATTCCCGTGGGTGATTGCGATTTATTGCATCAACAGTCTTACCAATCAAAATAGAGTGTTTATTAATCATTCAATACAGACAGCGATCGCTACTCTCCTGTGCTCTTCCCGAGTTTCCTCTAATAAAGGTACACAATTTCGACGATAACTTTAACTACTTACCTGACAGCAACGGAACTTTGGTGCTGACTGTAGAGAGGTGCTGAATGATCTACCAGTATCTCAAATGAAATCTAGGGTCAGGTAAGGTGTGGTCTGTCAGACTAATAAGAGGGTCACTCGGGAATTAATTAAAGTTGGATAAGGTCTGATGTGTCACGGTAAAGGTTGGTAAATATTTCCTTATTCGTTAAAAGAGAACGAACCTGACCATCGATGTTGTCTGATAGTTCATGGACACTTGACAAAAAAAAAAAGAAGAAAGGTAAATGTAATAAATATGTATTCTGAACAAGATAAGACATCAACAACTTCCACAGAAGAATAGACGAAACTGCAGTGGGTCTATTATCCCATACTAGGCAGCCTTGTTTATACTCAACCTTCATCGCTCACATATCTGTCCAATATATATTTGAAGCTTCCCAGCGTGTTCGAGTTAATGATGATGTTTAGTAACTTGTTCCACTCATCCACTACTTTATTTCCAAACCAATGTTTACTTATCTCGCGTCTAAATCTAAATTTGTTTAATTTAAAACCATTTATAAATGTTTGTTCCTGGTTAAATAGTTTAAGTACCTTCGTTATATCACTTTTGTTTAACCTTGACTTTCGTTTACACACCTTGATTATATCGCTCCTTACATAATGTTTCTCAAGGGAGTGCAAATACAAATTTAATCTGTCTCCGTACTCAAGGTTACTAATGCTCGGAAATGGCGTTTTCATTCTCCTGTGAATGGTTTCTAGGGAATCAATAACCATTCTGTAGTACGGTGACCAAAACTGAACCACTTAATAAAGATGGATCTGTCGCCTCGTATGACGGGGAGTGGAATTCCAGGGAAGTGCATATTATTCAGAGAGAGTGTACAGTATATCACACGTATAACATAGACTGGGGGATTGGATATTATATGTATATATAATATACACTGAGAAGTGTTTATGTGTATAATTCTGACTGGGGAGGGGTAATTCAGGGTAGTGCGAAATATATGTGACATTAATAATAATAATAATAATAATAATAATAATAATAATAATAATAATAATAATAATAATAATAATAATAATAATAATAATAATAATAATAATAATTAACGGTTTATTGAAAGAGCTTGGCAGCCAGAAGGCTGAAAATATACAGTTACATATTTGGGGAATGGGTTTCGAATTACAAATAATATACAAGTAACGTAAGTGATACAAATAAGATATATAATAACTAGATGGGGAAAAGCTCAAACTACAGTGCATTTCAACATAGTGACAGTGCAAGAAGTAGTATTTACTTGGAGTGAATACACTGGTTTATTACAAGTTATTGATAATTTTTACAATGGTTGGGACTGGGCTGTTCTTATAGCGATCAGTTCGTGCACGTATGGGCTGGATGTGGTTGTGGTGTCGAACAGCCAATTCTCGGGCTAGGGATCTCAGGTAGTAGTAGGAGCAGGTGTCGAGGATGGTGTAGAAGCTTCTTACCAAATTTGCAGATGAGGTCGTGGTGATGGTCAGTGAGAGTCGAAAGGGTCAGTGTGTTGAGCGCTTCTTGATATGTGGAGTAGGAAGGGGAGAGAATAATCTTGCATGCCCTCTTTTGCACTTTTTCTAGGTGCGAGAGATGGCCGGGGCTCTTAGTAGAACTGAAAATTTGTCACTGTTGCTCATTTAATTATCAACAACTCGTAGTTAACTAGTGTGTTTACTCTCTGTTTATCTTACTTTTGTATTGTTTTTGTTAAATGACCTTCTCCCCACTTTGTTATTATATATCATATTTGCATCACTTATGCTACTTGTATATTATTTGTCAATCAAGTGACCCATTCCCAATTATGTGATTTTTAGCATCCCTGGTGAGTGTATATTTTCAGCCTCTTGGCCACCATGTTCTTTCAATAAACCGTTAATTATATTATTAATATTATTATTAATATTATTAATTCATTATTATTATTACACACACACACACACACACACACACACACACACACACTCATACAGTATGCAAGGTGAATATTAACATTCACATTTCTTCCCAACTCTTCGTATCAATTCAATATGAACACTAAACTGGGTCGCCAAATAATTTGACACACTAACGAGATAAAATGGAAAAATAAATATTGGAATTCTCTCTCTGAAAAAAAAAGTGAAATTGCTGACTGGTGGACGACTGTGGAAAATAATCTAGTTTTGATTGGCTGATGTTGGGAGTTGGATCTGAGCCAATCAAAGCCTGAGTTAGATGTGTCTCTTGGTAAAATTCTTGTGCGAAGGAGGAAGGATTTTCGTGCCGTGTTGAAAGGTTGTCCTGTTGTTCTGAATCTTTCCTAAAATAAGAATGATGTAATTACTGTTATTCTTCGTAAAGGATTTTCAGTTGGGATGATTTTTTCAGTAAGATGGATGATTCGTTGCCCAGTGTCCCACCTCCCTCCACCTCCCCAACATCTCCAACATCCCTACTCCTCCAACATTTGCCCTCCACCTCACTACCCCCAACACCTCAACATCCTCCATCACCACACCTTCCTAACATCACCACCTACACCTCCCCATTACCACACCATAATTCCCAACACTACCCCCATTTCTAACCCATCCCCCCTTCCCCACCAACACCCCTCCCAACCTTCTCTCTCTCCCTACCCTTCCCCACCCATCCCTACCGACCCTGCCCGACAAGTGAGGAAGGTGGGGAAAGAGAGGGGGAGGGGAGAAGGGGTCTATTGGCCTCATTGGTGTCAGAACATGTTCCAGAGGTGTGTGTCATAAGTAAGCTATTGGGAGTACTAATATTGGCTGTGTCACTGCTCGTCCAATATTTGATTTGTGTGGATATTAATTCCCTCGTTTACTGTAATGCTTTTTTATGGATGTTATCTGCAGT
The DNA here is from genome assembly GCF_018991925.1 of Homarus americanus. Taxonomy (NCBI): domain Eukaryota; kingdom Metazoa; phylum Arthropoda; class Malacostraca; order Decapoda; family Nephropidae; genus Homarus; species Homarus americanus. The sequence continues at coordinate 10,523,076 of NW_024735554.1, forward strand.
TAAGTAGGTAGGTATATGATTAGTCAGTCAGTCAGTCAGTCAGTCAGTCAGTCAGTCAGTAACATATGTATAGACACATACACCACTGACCGCTGTACTCTTAGGTAGGAGCAACAAAGGCCAACCAAAATAATAAACAAAAGAGTTTGTGACCCATTTAAAAATAGCTTCAAACAGATCCCGGATAGCCTGTGGTAGTGGTCAGAGAGAAGCTCCTGTATAAACCAAAGTGGATGATATAACCGATACACAGCCACTGGGTCCGCATCTATATATACAATTTATATATATATAGCCTATATATATATATATATATATATATATATATATATATATATATATATATATATATATATATATATATATATATATTCGCATGGAGGTTCTCTGTTAAATAGTTTCCCATGATATAGAGGAAATGATACTGTATCTAGTGTTGATGTTTGCTTGAGGTGAATTTTTAACACATTCTTCAATACTGTAAAAACATTTCCTTTCCGCACCAACATTTCATCGTTTCTCCTAAAGGTATATCCCATCTGGCAATGTTCAACTTCTTATGCACGACACCACACAACCATGATCACCCCAACGAAATGGTTATTGACGCAAAATAGAAAAAAAGTGTGTGTGTGTGTGTGTGTGTGTGTGTGTGTGTGTGTGTGTGTGTGTGTGTGTGTGTGTGTGTGTGTGGTTGAAATACGAGATAAACTTTTTAATACGCACATTGACATTACACACACGCTCTTGTCACCATAATGAGTCAACTTTTGCCCTGGAGCAGTTATTTTGCCCGAGACGACCTGTGTTAACTTGTCTGACTCAACCCGTCAGCTCACCTGCCTGGGCTCAAATGTCGCCTCACCTGTCTGGGCCTCAACCCACTGGCCTGGCTCAACCCGCCGCCTCACGTGTCTGGGCTCAAATCGTCGCCTCACCTGTCTGGGCTCAACCCGCCACCTCACCTGTCTGGGCTCAAATCGTCTCCTCACCTGTCTGGGCTCAAATCGTCGCCTCACCTGTCTGGACTCAACCCGCTGCCTCACCTATCTGGGCTCAACCCTCCACCTCACCTATCTGGACTCAACCCTCCACCTCACCTATCTGGACTCAACCCGCCGCCTCACCTGTCTGGGCTCAACCCGCCGCCTCACCTGTCTGTACTCACCTGTGATGATCAGCTACACACGTCAAACATCTTCACTGCACTCGAGGAAAGTGTTACCTGGCGCTAGTGGGAAGTTTCTTCAGTTCTTACCTCGTTATGTGACCTTAACCTTTGACCTCTTGATCCTCCAATATATCAGAGATCTAAATGTTATATTGCAGAAATGTTGTGCTTGTGTTGATACCAAAAAACATAATTGGTTTTAGGTACAGTCTAAAGAAACAAGAATCTTCTTTGGGGAATATATTGCGGACAAGTTGAATCACCTGACGGACGAACCTGTCTACAGTTATGTCACAAACAGTTGGCTGGTCTGTGGAACCTTGGACAGGGTAGCCAGTTATACTATTGATCTGCATAATTACTTATTTTCTCCGATGATAATTAATTAAAGGGTATATGTGTCTGTATTCCACAACTATAATCGTAAGTCTACTGTTTCGAACCATCATTCCTTGAACAACTCGAGGCTTGTATCTCGTCCGGTGTATCAACTGACCAGCTGTAGTCACGGTTATGTTTTCAGTATAATCCACCAGGTTTAATTATTCATCGGCCAAAGGTGGGAAGATATTTTTGTTTCTTAGACTATACTGTTCCATTTACTGTATTTATGTTATGAAAGTATTAAACAACGTGGAGTTTACCTAACAAGTAATTTTTCGGCTAATGTTTTCGAATTTGAATATTCTAATGGAAACTGTGGAGGGTATTTTCCATTAAGAGAAATAGCTATTATGAAAGGATCATCTTAAACCACTTAAAAATAATATATTGAAATAATCAGCCCCCCCCCCCCCCCATCAACATAACTCCCACTTGTTGGGAATAACGACCTAACCATAAAGAGGCAAGAGAGTCATTTAGACGCTCAGTCGAAGTGTTATAAGGTTGTAAATCCCACATTCTAAGAGAGACGGAAAATTGTATGTAATCTTTCTCAGTACCCGTGAAGCGAGTGGAAATGCATTTTTGAGGATTTTCTCGGGGAAGGTAAAGAGAGAGATGGGGATCTGGCAACATTTTTACTTCCCTCGATAATGAACTTCCGTATTTTATCACGAGAGAACGTATCCGGGATCACCCCACGCATAACGATGGCCAATTATCTCCGAGAATTGAGGCAGATTGTGAGAGAATTATGGCTGATCATGAGAAACAGGTACAGACCGTGGGATAAAAATTGTACCAGATTATTTGAAGATCACATGAGAGCTGTAGTAAATCGTGGAAGACTTGTAGAACAGCATAGAAAATTTTTGCATATCATGGGGAAGTTTTAATGGATTGCGGGAAGATTTTAAGAGACTGTGGGGAAATTTTCGCGGATGGTGGGTAAATTATGGCAGATTGTGGGAGAATTTTGCAGGTCCATGGGAAAATCTTAGCCGAGTGTGGGGGAAAAAATATGACGAGCGATATTTTGCAGCGTCCTCTAGTGGGAACTCATCAAAATAGAATGGATTTTTTATCTCTGAGTTGAAACGGGAGGAATATTTGGTATTGACACTAAAACCTGGATATTTACAGTTATTTATGTAGTGTTTGGGTCGGTTTATTAAATAGTGGTTTTTTTTTTTTTGGTACTTTTATGATTAGATAATTATTTTGTAGTACTGAAGATTAAATACGTAAATGACATGAACACGTTAGCATAGAGATACACACACACACACACACACACACACACACACACACACACACACATACACTAATATTTCCAGACCGGTATAAGAGAGCTGGGAGACGACTGTAATCTCACTGATGCTCCTCAGATGAGCCAGAATGTGATTTTTGAAGATTCCATTTGGAGCAGCGGTAGCGAGAGTGATAGGGAAATGGGATGGCTTTACTATGTTTACATATATCCGGAAGAGATTTGGTGGAACGGAGTGGAATTCGATAAACATATAAAACCCACTTAAACGGCCCAACTTCCCGTATATCGAGGAGTGATTCTATAAGATTACCATCACAGGTCTATCATTGGTAACATATATGATATCAACGGAGTGGAATAAACATATATTTATTTATTTTTCGTATATCGAGTAATGATTTCGTAAGATTGAAGTCACTGATATAATGGTTGTGTATCATTATTCTATCTACAAGTATCCGGAAAATATGTTTTTTTTTTTTTTTTTTGGAAACGAAGATAAAATTCGATAAACACATAAACCCGCTAAAACGTCGCCAGGTTTCGGTATATCGAAGAAAGATTAGGAGATATTTATGTGCTGTATACAGGTGTTGGATGGGTGACATAAATCGTAACTATTACTTTGATGGGAGAGAGAGAAAGAAATAGAGAGAGAGAGAGAGAGAGAGAGAGAGAGAGAGAGAGAGAGAGAGAGAGAGAGATAAGTGGTAAATTTTCTCTGCTTTGCTCTATAAAATCCTGGACCTGGATGCATTTACATATTTAAGTCACTTTAAGTCTTTGCTGGTGCTCTTAACTCTCTCCTAGCGCACTTAAGTTATTTGTCATAGCTAGGACCACATGCACAAAGCATATAAAGTGCACTGTATTATTTTGTGGTCTTATAATACAGGTTCCAGATTCACAAAAAGTCTACGTTAACTTTATCCTATTGATGGTAAGGGAATGTATCTTATCAAAGCTATGGACTCAATGTAATATTAGTACTATTTTAGATGTTATTTCCTGACAGTGGGTGGGTGGGTGGTGGGTGGGACGGTGGGTAGGTGAGTGAGTGGGTGGGTGGGACGGAGGGACGGTGGATAGGTGGGTAGGTGGGTGGGTGAGTGGAGTGGGTGGGTGGGACGGTGGGTAGGTGGGTGGTGGAGTAGGTGGGTGGGAATGGGGAGGTGGGTGAGTGAGTGGGTGGGTGAGACGATGGGACGGAGGTGGGTGGGTGAGTGGGTGGGTGGGTGGGTGAGGGGTGGGTGGGTGGGTGGGTGGTGGGACGGTGGGTGGTGGGTGAGGAGTGGGTGGGTGGGACGATGGGACGGTGGGTAGGTGGGTGGGTGACTGGAGTGGGTGGGTGGGACGGTGGGTAGGTGGGTGGGTGAGTGAGTGGGTGGTGGGACGGTGGGTAGGTGGGTGGGTGGGTGGGTGGGTGGGTGGGTGAGTTATGCGCTTAGGCTACAAATTCACAGACAAAATTAATTTCATCCCAGAACTTATAGCTCAGGGAACGTTCCTTGTCAATTAAATATTCATACCATTTTAGACTTGATATTTGAGCAGTTTCTTAAGGTATATAATTAGGTAAACCTTAAGTCTCCAGGTTAAAGGACAAGTCAGCGTCTGGACCTTTAAGAGTTGTGTCTCAGCTCCAGAGTTGAGAAGGTTACATCATGTTTCTCAGAAGGAGGCTGTTGGCCTGTGACCTCTCAGCCTTAACATATGACCTCTCAGCCTTGATCTGTAATCTGTGACATCTCAGGCTTGACCTGTGACCTCTCAGCATTGATCTGTGACGTTTGACCTCCCAGCCTTGACCTGTAATCCGTGACCTCTCAGCCATTACCTGTGACATTTGACCTCTCAGCCTTGACCTGTAACCAGTGACATCTCAGGTTTGACCTGTGACCTCTCAGCATTGAACTGTGACGTTTGACCTCTCAGCCTTAACCTGTAACCTGTGACCTCTCAGCCTTGACCCGTGACGTTTGACCTTTCACCCTTGACCTGTGACCCGTGACCCGTGACTTCTCAGTATTTTTTAATCCTCTCTGAGATCCTCATAACTCCCCCTTCCCCTTTCACCCCTTCCCTCCCACTCCTCCAACCTCATCCTTTCCCTTTCATCCTTCGCCTTTTATCCCTCTTCTCTCACTGGCCTCCTCTCGCCCTTCCACTCTCACTCGTCCCATCCCACTCCTCCTCTCTCACCCCTTCCCTCAAACCAGTATTCTCAGCTTCTCAGTTCTATGCATATATATGTGTTTAATTTACATATTCACATACCATGACTCTGCTTGTACACTCACTCTAGATTTACATGATCTCCTTATAGTCTCTCTCTCTCTCTCTCTCTCTCTCTCTCTCTCTCTCTCTCTCTCTCTCTCTCTCTCTTAACGTCAACAGGTGTCAAAATGTCCAATTAACTTCTTAGATGGAGAGACAAAATGTTCTGCAAGTGATCGTAAAAACTAGTTAATTACCTTTTAAGCCTTTATGTGTACCTACTATATGAGTGCCAGTTACACGAGTACCAATTACACTCGTACTAACAACACGAGTACCAATTACACTAGTACTAACTACCTGAGTACCAATTACACTAGTACTAACTACCTGAGTACCAATTACACTAGTACTAACTACACGAGTACCAATTACACTAGTACTAACTACACGATTGCCAATAACACTAGTACTAACTAAATTAGTTCCATTTACACGAGTACCAATTAACTAACAAGTGTTCACAATTACCTTTTAAGTACCTACTACAGAAGTACCTAAACTACAAGTTCCTATTACTCATCTACGCTTCACAAGTACCTATTACATACCTACTCTACAAGTACTTTACAAGTGTCTATTATTCCTTTAAGCCTTCATAAGTGCCTATTAGGTAATATTATTCCCACTTTTGGCACTTAAGCCTCTGGAAGCTCGTCCTCAAAGTTGAAGAGTCGTTAATGAACTCTCCCCGGGGTCCCAAGTCACTGGGAATGTTACAACGAGGTCATTCCAGATTTATGTATGACCAAGACCCTTAAAAGAGATTCCAGTGAATTTGATGCCAAGGAGCTGGAAGTTGCAGGACTTTTCCCAAGCTTAAACCGGAATAGGGTCTAGAGGCACGTTCGGTCCATTCTAAGGAGATCAAACGGGCCCCAGTCCTACTAGGCCCTAAAGTTCCACTGCTAATGCTTAGGGTGCGTTTGATTATGTTAGGGTAGGTTAAATTATGTAAGGATATAGGTTAGATTAGGTAGATCAGTGAGGTTAGGTAAAGTTACTGTAGGTTAAGGAAGGTAAGGTAAGGTAGAGGTCTGTTAGAACGGTGGCATATATAAACCTTCTGCAGATTATACTAAGGTTATGGAAGCTAATGTAAGTTCTCTGTACTGCTTCATCGTTGTTATGTTAATATAATGAGTTAAAAGAATAAGATAAAATCATGAATTTAATCTTTGTTTTTTCCTTTTCTCATAATAACGGAATAGTCTCCATTCACTGAGAATTTTCTAGTGAAGGCGTTGGTTTGTACTTAGAGTATATTAAAATATTATTTACACACACACACACACTCACACACACACCCACACACACACTACTTTGCTGTCACTCGGAATCGAGTATGAACATCATCCAGCTATGATACAATGATATGAGTTATTAAGGATGTCACCTTCGTCCGTGAGCTCTGACGTAACTCGAGAAGCCGATGTGGGTCAGGCAGGGCCATCCACAGATGTGGTACGTGTGGAGGTCTACATCTAATGCGTCTTTCCAGCGCAGGGGCTTATCTGCCTGGGTATGCAGTCGGGCTAATTTGAAAGTATAGACAGCATCTCGTATGGTGCTCCTTCAAGCGTTACAGTGTGGAGTGATCGTCTCCCAGGTGAAAGGGTCGATTTGGCACTTTTTCAGGTTTGTCTTAAGACTATCCTTATACCTTTTCAGTTGCCCGCCAGTGTTACGTTTACCAATCGTTAGGTGACTGTATAGTTGCTGTTTTGGCAGTCTACTGTCGTCCATGCAGGTAATATGACCAGTCCAACATAGTTGTTCATGGATAATGGTACATAGCCTCGATGCTCCTATAGTTGGTGTCAGCGAGATTACTGGCATTTGTTCTCTTGTCTTTCTAGAGAACTCAGAGGATGGAACGTAGACTACGTTGGTGAAACTTTTCAAGTGCCTTGAGGTGCCTCCTGTATGTGACTCATGTCTCCCTGCCATGTAGCAGGGTGGGGAGGACCACTGCTTGATATACGTGGAACTCTGTAGTTAATTTCAGCCTCCTACAGCTGAGTACCCGGGTACGGAATTTGCTAAAGGGTTGGTATGCACATCTGTTCCGCTGTTGAATCTATTCATCGATGTCCGCAGTGGTGGACAGGTGGGAGCCGAGATACTGAAAGTGGGTAATATTTGAGATGGTAGTGCCGTTAAGTTGGATGGATGGTGGAGGTGTGGTTGAACCCGGGGCAGGCTGAAAGAGAATCTGAAAATTACGTACCTGGACATTCATCTCAAGGCCGAAGTGAGCATACACATCTGCGTAGGTATTCAAAATCTCCTGTATGTCGCTTTCACTGTGAGAAACAAGGGAGAGGTCGTCTGCATAGTGAAGTTCAGTAATGGAAACTCCCGACACATTTGCTTCAGCCTAGAGTTTTTTATGTTAAAAAGTCCCTCCATCCGTCTAAATTGAAACTGGCACGAGTAAGGAAGGCAGACAAGAAAATGGAAAAGAGAGTTAGTGCCAGTACACATCCTTCTTTTACCCCCGTTGGAAGAGCAAGAACTCAGACTAGGTGCCATTGTACAGGACACTGCTGTTTATGCCATCGTGGAGTTGCCTCACAATGGCGATTAATTTGCTGGGCAGCCAAAACTGCTTAGGTTCCGAAGAAGGGCTTCCCTGATGATCGAGTTGAAGGCCTTGGTTAGGTCGATGAAGGCCATGTACAGGTCACGACACTGTTCTCTGCACTTTTTCTGTATCTGGCAGGCAGCAAAGATCATGTCAGTGGTGCCACGTGATGGTCTAAAGCCACAATGAGATTCTGGGAGAAAGCCTTCCGCCTCAGGAAGAAGTCTGTTTAGGAGGACTCGGGCGATAATCTTGCCAGCTACGGACAGCAGCGAGATCCCGCGGCAGTTGCCACAGTCTGACTGGTCCCCCTTATTCTTATAAATATTGACGATGGAGGCGTCTTTAAGAGCTTGAGGGATTTCCTCCTTTTCCCATATATTCTCCAGGAGAGAGTGGAGACGGCTGGTAAGCAGAGGTCCTCCTGCTTTATACATCTCGTCTGGGATTCCATCAGACCCTGCAGCTTTGTTAGTTTTCATCTGTTTGATGGCAGTAGCTGACTCATCCAGGGATGGAGGATAGCTGAGGTGAGTCATCTGTGGGTGCTAAGGGACCTGCTGGGTAGGCAGGACATCTATATCGGTGTTTCGGTCGAATGGTAGTGTTTTTTCCATTGCTGAAGGGTGCCTTCTTCCTCTTTAATTCGGGTATTACCGTCGGATGAACGGAGGGGGCTACACCATGAGTGTCTGTCCCATAAAATCTTTTAGTGGAATTGAAATATTCAAGCATCTTATGTTGATCTGCTATCTTTAGATAGCGTAGTTCGCGCTGTGCCGCTGTTTTCTTCTTGTGGAAGGTATCAACTTTTTTCTGCCAGTCAATTAAAGCTGCACATTTATCATAGACAAATACGTTGATTTCACGGTCATTTTCATCAAACCAGTCCTGGTGTATTCTTTCGATCTGGCCGAGGGTCTCTCTGCAGGTTTTTGTCATAACAGAGAATATACCATTCACCACTGGGATTTAGGTTGTTTGTTGTCGGGTACCGCTAGATCCTCCAGACACTTAGTGCTAAAACTTCTTCTGGAGGCTTGTTGCCTTCGACTTCCTGGGGCGACGTGAAGTGAGAGTTTGGTTCTGACGAGCCGAAGATCAGTGTCACAATGGTCGGAGCCACGCATGGCTCGAGTTATGAGAGGACATCTCTATGATCTCTTTCACTGACAGTGATATAGTCAATGAGGTGCTTGTGTTTGCATCATAGGTGCTGCCACAACCCCTTGAACTTGTCGGCCTGCCTAAGCAATTTATTGGTGATAGTAAGGTTGCGTGCAGCAGTGCAGCACACTTGCTGTTGGAATTACACTTGCCTACTCCGCTTTCCCTATGATTCCCTGCCATAAGTCAGCATCTCTTCCAACTCTGGCACTGAAGCCTAGGAGCACAACCTTAGCTCCTCTGTGGAGAGAGGTTAGCACTCTGTCAAGGTCTGCGTGAAAGGCCTCCTTGATGTCATCCTCTGCATCCAGTGTTGGGGCGTATGCACTGATGAAAATGGCATGACGTGAGTGATTCAGTGGAACTCGTAGCGTCATGAGGCACTTTTTGATCCCAACAGGCATTTCAGTTAGCCTATGTCGGATGGATTGGGGAATGGCAAAGCCAACGCCATAAATGCAGTGTCTTTCCGCAGCAGGCTTACCCATCCAGAAGAAGGTATAGCCAGACCCCCGTTCTGTGAGTCGACCCTCGTCTGGGAGCCGGGATTCACTAATGGCTTCTATGTCAATGTTATACCTAGATAGCCATTTTTCCACAAGGGCTGTTCTTCATTCAGGACGCTTATTTTTGCCAGTATCCAGAAGGGTCCTGACATTCCATACAGCGACCATAAGAAGTTGTATAGTTTGTTTTTGCTTTGATCTGTGATTATGATTGTGTTTTCGACCGCAAAAGGATGACCTTACTGGGTGCGGTTTACCCAGTCAGGTTGGTTTATTTAGGTAGGCTATGTTTAGGTCCCTTTTCTAACCCCCTCCCCATGTGGGGTGAGCAGAGTGGCTCCTTGAAAGGCTGCTCAGTCGCACAGACAGGACCGAATTGCACTGCCGCCAGGTCCCAGTGCATAAACGACCATCTTATCTGTGCCGTCCATGAGTGGAGTTGTTACTAGAAACTCCCAGCAGTCATCTCTGCCTATTTCAGTCGCCACTCGTCCGTCGCCATAGGACTTTTGGAGGTATAGGGGTTTTGATGACGATGAGAGGTATGATGAGCTGGAAGATGGCCGCATGTGAGTTGATTTATGTGGTGAGGCAGGAGCGCAGGTTGCAACCACACATCTTGGCTCTACCTTTTTCTAATCCAGTGGTGCAGCAAACTGCAACGACTGGGGAGAAGGAGAGTTGCAATGGACTGCTGATAGCCCAGTTTGTTGGTTTCTCCTTAGTAGTCCGTCCATCCTGCATTGCCTTCATCCGCCGGTCTAGCCGTTGGGTTCCCAAGTTGGTTACCTCTTCCGTCTATTCCTCTGCTGTGGTCTTGTTGGAACTCTGTAAGCATGTGTGCCTGATGCGGTGCAGATTTTTTAGTCGGGGTTTTACTCCCATAGCCTTATATCTAACAAGTTAATCCGCAAGGCAGCGGGGCGGTGGGTGGTAGGCACCTGGGCGTGTCCACATGCTAGTGGGCTTATGCGCCGTCACTCTGCAGCCCACTGCTGCTCCGAGATCCCCTGCTGGTCTAGCCTGGGGCTGCGAGGCACCCAGTCAGCGTGTGCTGTCACGAGGAGGCACAGTAAGAGTCTTGATGGTGAAAAGGCTTCCCTGTTCACCACGAGCGCTAGCCAGCGGTGGTAGCTGAAAGCGAGACGAAGCAGGCAGTGCTTACACCTTAACACTTACATAATGCTGCCACACTAGACGCATCACACCACCCTGTCCACACACACACACACACACACACACACACACACACACACACACACACACACACACACACACACACACACACACACACACACACACACACACACACACACACACACAATACAATGTAAACTCATTTTACCAGTGCGATAAGGAAGGAAGAAATGCTGACGTCCACACATAAAACATAAAGGAATAATGGAAGGAAAGAAGGAAGGAGTGAGGAAGGAAGACTGGAAAGGAAGAGGAAGGAAGGAGGGAGAGAGTGAGTGCTGACGTCAACACAATACACTCACCACAAGTCTCCCACCATTTGTTACTCTCTGTGCCGTGAGTGTGGAAACATTGTTTTTGTTTTCTTTTGCACTCTATAAGATAGTCTACTGTGGCACTGCTGGGGAGGAGGAAGAGGAGCAAGAACTGGAGGAGGAGGAGGAGGAGGAGGAAGAAGAAATGGAGGAACAGGAAATTAAGGAGAATGGTGGAGATGCCAAGGGAAAGGTGAAGAAGAAGAAGAAGATGACACCACCTTATCCATCCCCTCGGGTATATAAAAAAGTAATCTCATATTTTCAACCCACTTTAGTACTTTCCCAGGCTAATTTAATACTTTCTACGTAACTTAATACTTTCCCTTATCCAGACATACACAGAAAAGTCTTACTTTCACGTAGAATTTATAAATTTTTTCTCCTCATCTTCTTATAATATATCCTGTTAACTTTAGTACTTTCTTATATCATGATATTTTTTAGGTTTTCCATAATATTTCCCATATTTAAAACTTGAGAAAAAAGCGTCACACACGATAGGTTTCCATTAATCAGTTCAGGAAGTTAATGTGGTAATGTAACGCAGTTAATGATCCACAACACTTAACCTAACCTAACCTAACCTAACCTAACCTAACCTAACCTAGACCCAGAGCAACTTACAAATCTTCACACACACACACACACACACACACCCAGACCAGACAACACAACTTCACACACACACACACACACACACACGCCTCTCCTTCATTAAGTATGCAAGATACCGACTCACTAATTACAAAAAAAAAAAATCCCAGATATAACCAGTTCCATTTTTATTTCTTAATTTTTTTCCCCCAAGGATTCTGAAAAGAGAAAGAAATCCTTGCAGGACTCTTTCACTGAGATCCTAGGTGAAGGACAATAAAGATATAATTAAGGCACTTACACAGCCATCCTATGTCCTGCTACCACCGCCTTGGGAAGGAGTAGAGGAGGAAAGGGGGGAAGGAGGTAGGGAGAGAAGGGAGTGAGAAGAGGGGGAGGAGAAGGAGGAGGAAAGAGAGGAGAGGGCAAGGGGATGAGAGAAAAGAGTGAAAAGAGGAGGAGGAGGAAGTGATGAGGGGAGAGAGGGGAAAGGAGAGGAAGAGGAGGAGGAGATGAAGGGAAAGGGGAAGAGGTGAGAGCAGAGAGAAAGAGGAGGAGGGGGAGTAGAATTAATTGCAGGGAGAGGGGAGAAAGGAATTACAGAAGGAGGAGAGAGGAGAAAAGAGTAAGAAGAGGAGGAGGTGGAAGACGAGAAGGAGGAGGACGAGGAGGAGGAGGAGGAGGAGAAGGAGGAACGTCAACACGCATCTGTCGCAGGAATTACAATAAGGAGATGTGTGTGTGTGTGTGTGTGTGTGTGTGTGTGTGTGTGTGTGTGTGTGTGTGTTGTGGCGCGGTAGAGATATAATCAATAGTTTGTCATTACTGATTACTGAATAATAATATTTCTCAATTATTTCCCCTGGTTTATGACTCATTTTTATTTCTCAGTTTGTATTCCTCAGATTTAATTATAACTCAAGAATATTTTCCAAACATTCATTCTCACCATTATTTCTCATCACTGGATTTGAACCATTAACAACATTATTTCTTACTTTATCTTGAGAAATAATATTGTTGATGTAATGTAACTTAAATTCATCTTACTTACTTACTTACTTTGATTCATATTGCTTTAAGTGTCATATTTAAGTGGACATCACCTTCGCTCATGAGACTTACTCAACATAAGTGGTAGTGAGGAGGGAGAGAAAGAGAGAGATTAAATAGAAAGTGAAATAGAAAGAATCAGAAAAAAAAGACAAGAAGAGAACGCCAGAGAAAATGGAGGGAAAGAGAGACAGTGAGAGAGGGAGAGAGAGAGAGAGAGAGAGAGAGAGAGTCACCATCTAATACTAGAGATTCGGAAGGAGGAGAGGGAGGGGGAGGGAGGAGGGAGGGAAGGAGAATGGGAAGGAATGAGGGAGGGAAGGATGGAAAGAAGGAGGATGAAAAGAGGAGAAAAAGAGGAAAAGAGAGGACGGAGAGAGAGGGAGGGAGGAGGGGGCGAGGGAGGGTGGGAGGAAGGTGTAAACATGAGCCAGGAGGTGGGAGGGGGACGTGTGGCAGGTGAGGTGGATGTCAGACCGACGCCACTCACTCCCCTGCACAGTGGTGGACATGGCCGAGGTGTGTAGTCCTCAGCCTGGCACTCCCTCCTCCTCCTCCTCTTCTTCCTCCTCCTCCTCCTCCTCCTCCTCCTCCTCCTCCTCCTCCTCCTCCTCCTCCTCCTCTCTAACACCACCACCATCACTAACAGGACCAATGCTATTCACCGTCGACAAAACCTTAGAAGAATTCGTACATCCTCTTCCACGACGCAACAGAGAGTAGGAATGAAATAAGGTCTTGTTTACGTCGTTTATATCAATTCCGATCAAGTCTAGCTGGAAGGTGGACGTCTATTTTGCGTCATGGTAGAGTAATTTATTGTTGTAATACGTTTTTTATTGTGGTCTTCTTCATGGTTGTGTGTGTGGTTTGTATAGGTGGTGTTGTAGTAGTAGTATTATACGACCTAAATTAGACTCTGGTTAAGGCGAACACAAGATGGATTATTTTACTTGGTGTATTAAACTGGTATTAAGTAATTTGTTGCCGTTGGTAATTCATCAAATGTTTATTATAGAAATATTAAAACTGCGTGACCTTCAGGGAGGAAATATTTATCGAGGAAAACACAAAAATATCACTACTTACATTGGGACGATATGTCAGGAAATAAATAATTGATGAGATGGCAACTGTAACCGCGAGATGACGACAAATTGTGAAATGTAGAAGTACAGAATTTTCCCCGAGTAGGAAAATATATTTCATATTAATGGCCGCAGGAAATGTGTCCAATAAAATATATTAATGTAATAAGTTAAGTTCTTCATCACTAAAACGCCATTTATAAGATAACATAACTTATTATTCTTATAATGACTAAGTAACTATTGTCGTTAATCTTAAATTTATTTTAATATTATAATCTCTTATTCTATTTAGTGAGAATTATTTTATCGATAGATCTTATCTACAC
>NW_024735554.1:10539518-10544518 GCF_018991925.1 Homarus americanus
TTAGGTTAGGTTAGGTTAGGTTATAAACTATGACAAGAGCACAGTTGATATGAAAAAGGTACAGATAGACAGACAAACACAGACAGACAGAGAAGTAAGAGGAAGAAAAAAAGAAAGTGAGAGAGAGGATAAAGCAGAAATGATAAAAAGTAGATAGACAGACAGACACGGAGAAGAGAAAAAGACAGAGAGACTGAGGTAGAAACAGTTAGACCGACATAAAGGGAAAGAGAGAGAAAGAGAGAGAGAGAGAGAGCTGGTGAAAGAAAATAACAAAGAGAGGTAAGAACGTGAGGGAATAAGAGAGATCGATAAAGATGAACAGAGAAACACGAGAGAACAAAGAGATGATCAATACAGACAGACACAGAGACGTGTTGTATGGTGGTGGAGAATAAGGAAGAGAGAGAGAGAGAGAGAGAGAGAGGAAGGAAGGAAGTAAGGAAGGAGAAGAGGGAATAAGATCAACCAATAATGGAGGAACATAGAAACACGGGAATAAAGACGAGAAATACTCAGGTACGCGCTGTCCAGGGTATTAAAGATGGACTGTTCGTACGGCGGCAGGTAATGGTGGAGGGAGGGCTGAAGTGGAGGCTGGAGGGAGGGTAAAGGAAGGGAGGGAGGGAGGGAGAGGGTAGATGGAGGGAGGGAGGGAGGTCTGAAGTGGTAGCTTGGGGGAAGGGGAGGATGGACGGAGTGTGAAATGCTGGTTGGGAGAGAATGGAGGAAGGAAGGGAAGGAGGGAGGAGAGGGAGGAAAGGAGGGATGGAGGGAGGGTGAAGAGAGGGCCAGAAGGAGGGAGGAGAGGAAAGGTGGGAGGGTGGGGGGAGGGGGGAAAGGAAGGATGGTAAAGAGAGGAAGGAGGATGGGTGAAGAGAGGGAAGGAATGAAGGAGGAAAGGAGGAGGGAGGAAGACACCAATGCTTAGGTGGCAGTAGGGCTGGAAGAGGGAATCCTTAGTTAGATGTGAGGGGAGAAGGGAAAGGGAAGGGTGGAAGAAAAATAAGCGCGAAGAATGACGTGAAAGGTGCAGGGAGAGGGAAGGGGATATATATGGTAAAGAAAGGAAGAGAGAGGGAGGAAAATAGACAGAGGTGGGTGAAAAGGGAGAGGACGTAGGAAGGGAGAGAGGAGAGGTAAAGAAGTGAAGTACGGTTGAGGAGAGAGAACGAGGATGGTGTGGTAGGAAGAGAGGGTGAAATAGAAATAATTGAGATAGAAAATGAAAAAGAAGAATAAGAACTAGTGAATGGAAATAAAAAATGAAGAACGTGAAATATAAAAAAAAAATCATTAAAAAAAAAAGGTCATTCTAGAGTGGAAAGCGTTTGAGGAATTATTATTATTATTTTTTTTTGCATATAAGGAGACAGAGAGGAAGAGATAAACAAGTATAGAAACTCACAGAAGGATAGGTTTATAGATAGACGAAAATGATAAATAAGAAAGGTAGAGAAATTACCACTAAGCCTCCATTAACGAACAGGAATTTCGCCATCAACTCATTAATTAATTCCTATGAGTGAGAAAACTGTTGCATCTAACCATTCATTCTGCCTCTGTAATATGACTTTTAGACTAGACGAAAACAAGGATATTCCTGGTGGTAATCATTAATAATAATTACATGTGTTGGAAAAAATCTGATCTAACACATAATGAGCAAAGTTAAACAGTGAGGTAGTCTCTATCACATTTGCGCTGATTTTACCGTTGAAGGGTCTGAAGTTAGTCCATTATTTAACCCACACCTGAATTAATAGCATATAGGTCTGGGGTCTACCACCTCTAGCACAATACTGAGGCACACTAGCCACTGTACACATATATGAATCATACACACTTAAATAAGTCATAAAACGTTCATACCAGTGACGTGTTTAAAATAATGCGACCCTTTGAAATTTAAAGATAATGATGTTTTTAATGTCTTATAATAATCATTTCTATTTGATATTAATGATATATATAGGGTGTCTCTGAGATATATATACATACTGTTTTACATTTTAACATGGAGGTCGCGTGATTTTTTTCATTACAACCGCAACAGTATTCTCATTTGTTGATGTGTGATTAAGGACAACGTTGCTATTATAACACAACCATTCACGCAATCTCCACGTAAATCTGTAAACAATGAGTATGATTTTTTTTCTGAGACGCCCTAAAGAAACCGTGTTCTACTAATTTTACCTCATGAAAGATCAACACAAGGTCAGACTGCCATATAGAGTCCAGGAGATGAACTGTGGAATAAACTACCTTTATGAATCATATCAAAATAAACAGTTTGAGGTTCCAGGAGAGGTTACATGAGTCTCCTCCTCCC
Organism: Homarus americanus; assembly: GCF_018991925.1. Classification (NCBI taxonomy): domain Eukaryota; kingdom Metazoa; phylum Arthropoda; class Malacostraca; order Decapoda; family Nephropidae; genus Homarus; species Homarus americanus. The sequence goes on from NW_024735554.1 coordinate 10,541,854, forward strand.
ACTTCACAGGTTGTAACTAACCTCTATAGTCTATATTATACTTTCTAACGAATGAAATCTTTGAGATCACCTGAAAATTAGCTCCTCCGGCTTATTTCACCTGATGATTAAACACTAACGCTAACTTAACCTAACCTAACCTAACCAGTCTTTGTGTTTTTGTATAATTTCACTAGAGTAACATTTATCACATTTAATGAGTCAGTTTATCTACTTTTGTATTGCTAATCCGGAATATAAATTGTCTTATAAACTACAAGAGACATCAGATTTTGCTCTCCATTCATGAAGTATTTTTTACAATGACCAGATATTTACATTAAGTTAGATTAGGTTAGGTTATAGTTTGATAGGTTAAATAAGATTACGGTTAAGTTTGATTTGGTTAGGTAAGGTCACCAACAGACACTAACCGACATCAACAGACACTAACCGACACCAACAGACACTAACCGACATCAACAGACACTAACCGATATCAACAGACACTAACCGACACCAACAGACACTAACCGATATCAACAGACACTAACCGACACCAACAGACACCTACTGTCATCAACAGATAATAACCGTCACCAACAGAAGACACTAACTGTTACCAACAGACACTAACCGATATCAACAGACACTAACCGTCACCAACAGACACTAACCGATATCAACAGACACTAACCGACACCAACAGACACTTACTGTCATCAACAGATAATAACCGTCACCAACAGAAGACACTAACTGTTACCAACAGACACTAACCGATATCAACAGACACTAACCGTCACCAACAGACTCTAGTCGCCACCAACAGAAGATACTAACCGTCACCAACAGACACTAACCGTCACCAACAGACACTAACCGTCATCAACAGACACTAACCGTCACCAACAGACACTAACCGTCACCAACAGACACTAACCGTCATCAACAGACACTAACCGTCACCAACAGAAGACACTAACCGTCACCAACAGATACCAATCATCATTAACAGACACTAACCGTCACCAACAGACACTAACCGTCACTAACAGACACTAACCGTCACCAACAGACACTAACCGTCACTAACAGACACTAACCGTCACCAAAAAGCACCAACTATCTCCACTGGTCACACACACATACACAGAGCGTCACTATGATCCACCAAATATCTAGCAAACCACAATGACCATAAAGGCAGGCAGGGTGAAGAGTAAGGGTGACAGCGGTCGTCAATAAAGTAATACAATATTGTGTGTATTGGGTGGTGGGTGAGGGTGGTCGCCTGAGGCCCTGAGACATGTTGGCGACATGTTCCACTTACATGGTGGGTCATACCAGCTGTTGTTTCTCGTTATCCCTCCCGGGGTGCCCCTGGTGTCTGGTAGTGAGGTGAAGGACGTTATTGTGGACGTTGTGTTTAGTGGTGTTGTGTATAGTGTTGTTGTGTGGTGTTGCTGTGTAGTGGTGTTGCTGTGCAGTGGTGTTGTTGTGTAGTGTTGTTGTTGTTGTGTGTAGTGATGTTGTTGTGGTATTGGTAGTGGTGACGAAATGAAAATGGTAATGTGTTGATCCAGAAGTGAGGTGGTAGCTGCAGTGGTTGCTTTACGTGGTGAGGGTCGCTGTAATGGTCAGGTGGAGGTGTTGTTGTGTTGTGGTGTGGTAGTTATATTTCCTCTTTGCCTTTCTTTCATCCTACCCTCCCTCTCTCCCTCCTTCCCTTCCCTCCCTTCCCTTCCCTCTTTCACTTCATTTCCTCCATCCTTTTTCCTTCTCATCCTTTCCCATCTCTTTTCATCTAACTTTCCCTAAAGAATCAGTTTTTCGATTGAATTCTTTGCCACTGATTACTTTCTCTTTTTACCGATACTTCAGCTCTCAGGGTTCTGGCTCTCCAAGCTTCGTAAATTTAATGTTTCCCCCCGAAATGGATGTACAGTATATGAGAACGCCTCTTATCGCCTCACTTAAGCTACGACACAAAGATTGATTATCAGAAATTCTTACGTCAAGTTTTCCTCGCTAACTAATGACAGGAAGAGTAATTTATCAACATTAAAGTCTCGGTGCAATTAGTACGCCATGCTGACCATCTTTTTTTTGTGTGGTGTGTAATAATAATAATAATTTACGGTTTATTGAAAGAGCATGGCAGCCAGAAGGCTGAAAATATATAATTACATAATTGGGGAATGGTTCTCTTGATTTACTAATGAAGTACAAGTAACATAAGTGATACAAATATGATATATAATAAATAGGTGTTGATGATTTTTACAAAGGTTGAGACTGCGCTGTTCTTGTAGCAGTCAGTTCGTGCTCGTATGGACTGGATGCGGTTGGACAGGTGTGTGGCCAAGTGGCCAGGACAGTAGCTTGGGGCAATGCAGGTGTGCTCCATCCTTCAGGTTAGGTCAGGTCAGATCCAGCCACAATCAGTATTGCTGTGTTTTTGTGCTTTTCCTTCGAGTTGAAATTGCCACTTTTGTATCATGCAGCATGGTCAATTGTACTGTTGGGAGATGGGAAGGAGGCCTGGACACACTGGCTGGCAGCTGTCTCCATGATCACGGCCGTTAGCTTGCAGCGCCGACTACACACGTCCTTACCCTATGAAGTGTGTGTGTGTGTGTGTGTAACTCCGGATAGTGAATCGACTCTGATACGCTCCTCATAT
>NW_024735554.1:10550828-10573328 GCF_018991925.1 Homarus americanus
TCCCTCCCTTTCCTCTCACTATAACTTTTACATTTGCTCTTCCTCCAATTCTATTTCTTTCTTAATTTCGTCTCACCATGTATATCTCCTGATTCGTCGAGGTCTTCTTCTTCTTCTTCTTCTTCTTCTTCTTCTTCTTCTTCTTCTTCTTCTTCTTCTTCTTCTTCTTCTTCTTCTTCTTCTTCTTCTTCTTCTTCTTCTTCTTCTTCTTCTTCTTCTTCTTTTTTTATTCTTATTCTTATTATTATTATTATTAGTAGTAGTAGTAGTTTTCCTTTCTTCCTCTTCTTTCCCCCTTCTTCCTCTTCGTTTCCTCACCATTCCTCTTCTTTTGCTCCTCCTCCTTCTTCTTATTTTCCTCCTTCCTCTTCATTTTTTGCTTCTTTCTCTTCTTTTCATCCTACTTCCTCTTCTTTTACTCCTCTTCTTTTTCTTCTTCTTCCTCTTCTTGGCCAGGACCTCATCGCAGTACTCAGCCGGCGCCAGAAGTGTTCACGTCAACGCCTAACAAAAGAATCACTCATCTGAATTTCATGAAGACATTCTTTATCTTCAGGACATTTAACTGTCTCTTTAACTGCGTGTCTGTCTGTGTCTGTCAACGATCCTGACAAGTTTCCTCGACCGATTGAAATGTGAAATTCATGAAGTTTCCCAGAATTTCCATGAAGTTTCCTAAATTATTCAGGTAGTTTCCCCTCTAAAGTCATTGTGTTATGGGGAAGATTTTTTTTTACAGTTAACTTAAATGTATTATCTACCTGTACTCTATCAGGTAAACATAGGAGTCTTTTTTTTTATTGAATTACCACCATTACATTATCACCATGACTGTCATTATCACTATACCACATTCTCATTATCACCAACTCCATTACACCCTTTCACCATCACCAACACACTCTAACCATCACCACACCATCACCACATTCTCAACATTTCCACACTATCACCATACACACACATACACACCACCACTACACCGCCACAACACCACCACACTCTCAATATCAGCATACCATTACCACACTTTCACCATCACTGCTCCACGCTCACCGTCACCATCCCCACCAGAGAGAGAGAGAGAGAGAGAGAGAGAGAGACGTGTCCAAGGATATTATCAGTCCCGATGTTCGCTTCTCAGTTCTAATAACAGGATTATCCTACGAACACCAGGTAATGCACCCGCACTTACTACACACACCCTCAGCCCCACGACGATGAGAGGGAAAGAAAGAGGGAGGAAGAAAGAAGAAGAAGGAGGAGGAGAGAAAGAGAGGAAAGATGAGAGGGAGGGAAAGACGGGCAGAGGAAAGATCAGAAGGAGGGAAAGACGGACAGAGGAAAGATGAGAGGGAGGGAAAGACTGATAGAGGAAAGATCAGAAGGCGGGAAGACTGATAGAGGAAAGATGAGAGGGAGGGAAAGACTGGTAGAGGAAAGATGAGAGGGAGGGAAAGACTGGTAGAGGAAAGATGAGAGGGAGGGAAAGACTGATAGAGGAAAGGGAAAGCAGAAAGATAGATGGAAAGAGAGAAGATATAGTGAGAAGGGGTGACATTACGAAGGTGGGAGAGGATAAAAGAGAAGGGGGGAGGGAGGGGCGATAAGAAGGAGTGGAAAGAAGAGAGCAAGGGAGACACAATGGAGAGAGGAAGAATGACAGAGACAGTGACAAAGAGTGAGGGAGTGGGAGAGAAGTGAAGAAAAAAGATAGGAGAGAAAGAGAGAGGAAGAGAAAAATTAATGTTCAACCAGAAAAAATGTGTGTGTGTGTGTGTGTGTGTGTGTGTGTGTGTGTATGTGTGTGTGTAAGAATTTTTTAGTGTGTATGAGTATAAATGCATTTGTATTTATGTATATTATCCTTGTATATGTATACGTATACTTGTGCTTGTATATCACACCTCCTTAAATCACTTCACGCCCACACCCTCCCTCGCCTTGCCTCGCCTTACTTCCCCTTACCTCACCTTGCTTCGCCTCGCCTCGTCTCGCCTCGTTTCGCTTCATTGTCTCAGTTCTTCCACCACATATACAAACATACATTCTCTCTCTCTCTCTCTCTCTCTCTCTCTCTCTCTCTCTCTCTCTCTCTCTCTCTCTCTCTCTCATAAACTTTCAGAGATAAATTACAACTTTACAATCCTGTGAAGTTCCCATGCAGTAGACGCCTAAAATGGATTGCTTACCCCTACGAGAAAGTTTATATACTTTGACTTTTATTGAACTTCCCATACATACATACATACATACATACATACATACATACATACATACATACATACATACATACATAGTGCCTCTATAGTTTGTAGGTGGTCAACACTAAGACCACATCCTGAAATAACGAGCAACATGTTCCAGTATTAAGGAATTAGCCCAGGATTACCGGACAACTCCCCAACCGCACTGGCTAACCATTATCCCCTTTATGTGATCCTCCAGTTGATTAACCACCAGGACCCAGTTGCTATTTTTCGGTAGATCGAGACTAAAGGCGTAAAGGAACTTGACCAGGAATCAAACCAGGGAACACTCTCATGTGAGGCGAGCAGACTAACCACAAGTACTAGGAGGGCCATATGTGTCCAGGTGTCCAAAAATGTCCACCTGGCCATAAGTGTCCAAGTGGCTACAAGTTTCCAGTTGGTCTCATAGGTTTCTCGCTGGCCATAAGTGTCAAGGTGGCCACACGTTTCCTGCTGGTCATAAGTGTCCAGCAGACCACAAGTTTCCAGCCGGCCACAATATTCCAGATGGCCATAAGTGTCCAGGTGGCCATAAGTGTCCAGGTGGCCATAAGTGTCCAGGTGGCCCGGATATGGAAAATGTTTTATTCGAGCATCAGGTAATCTGGGAGGAGGATTTGTAGAGATTTACGTCTGGTTGTCAGGTAAGACTTACTGACCAGTGGCTGAGTGAGAGAGTGAGTGAAGGAGTGAGAGAGTGAGTGAAGGAGTGAGAGAGTGAGCGAGTGAGTGAATGGAGGAGTGAGCGGAGGAGTGAAAAAAGGGGGAAAAGTGATAGACTCTCTCTCTCTTTCTCTTATTTACTACTTATATATGTCACTCTTTCACTTATATATTAATATTAACTAAAGACAGATAGATAGATAGATAGATAGATAGATAGATAGATAGATAGATAGATAGATAGATAGACAGATAAATAGATAGATAGATAGATAGATATGTGTGCACGTGTAAGTATATATTCACAAACATACAATCATACACATCCATACGTATAAACAAACTTAACATTAAAAAAAAAACTCCCCAAATGTGAAGGTATACGCAAACAGTACACACACACACACACACACACACACACACACACACACACACACACACACACACACACACACACACAAACAGCACACACACACACAAACTATCTGCCCCTTTCCCGATGATACAATATGACACAATGGACGAACAATTCTCATCACTAATATTTTTTTTTTTTTTTTTTTGGAATCCTTGACAACCGAACCGAAACTGTTGTGTATTGCGTTGGCTCTCTCTCAGGATAAGAATAACATCATAACTGGAACATAACCAAGAAAGTATGTGTGATGTTTATGGTAATTTATATGGAATTTTTATGGTAATTTATATCGGATGTTTATGGTAATATATATATGAAATATTTATGACAATTTATATATGAGATATTTTTTGTTAATTTATGTATGAAATGTTTGTGGTGATTTTGAGTCATTAATCATCATCCCGTTAAATACACTTCATCACTCCAGATTGAATCAGGATCGAGGTTTTTGTTTTCTTTGCTGGGGGTCTTTTTAATAGGATCTTTTTTAATGGGGTCTTTTTGGTGGGGTCTTTTTGATGGGGTCTTTTAAATGGGGTCTTTTTAATGGGGTCTTTTTAATGGGGTCTTTTAATGGAGTCTTTTTGATGGGGTCTTTTTGATGGGGTCTTTTTAATGGGGTCTTTTTAATGGGGTCTTCTTGATAAGGTTATTTTTAATTCCAGTGTTTTTTTCCGTTTTTATTATTTTTGGGGGATTAGTTAAGAAACATTGACATAATCTTAAATAAAAACATAAATATAAGGATAATAAATTAGTGTCGTTCATATCCTTGGTGTTAATTAATCAAGCCTGACTATACAATAATATACATTCTTATTAAACTTAACTTATGATTCTCTACACTGGGTTGCTAGGAGGAGTTAACCTCTAAATTAAAATATCTCCAGAACAGATTTAAAAGTCAGATTTCTTTTTCTATCCTGAGGCAGATGGACAGGAGGGTAGAGGGTGTGAATGCAAAGAGTGGGTGGATGGTGTGGGCGGATAGTGGGGGTGGATGGTGTGGGTGGATAGTGGGGGTGGATGTTGTGAGTGGAAGGTGTGGATGGAAAGTATGGGTGGAGTGTGTGGGTGAGTGTTTGGGTGAGGGTGTGGTTAGTAGTTTTGAGTGGAGGGTGTGGATGTAGGGTGTGGGTGGATGGTATAGGTGGAGAATGTGTATGGAAGGTTAGGGTAGAAAGTATAAGTAAAGAGTGTGGATGGAAGGTTAGGGTGGAAAGTATAGGTGGAGAGTGTGGGTGGAAAAAGTGGGTGGATGATATTGCTGGAGATTATACGTGGATTTGGTGGATGGAGGCGGTGGCTGAAGGATATAGTGACCATAATAGTTTTTTGGGCGAAGGATATGTTAGTCGGAGGAATGATGGCCATGAAACTCCACGATGACCTAAGGCTTGTTGCCAAGAACCTCTCACTTTTGCCTGGTATAATCCTCAGGTTTCACGATATGACTCAACAGGACCTGACGACCTAGTTAGCTATTCGACAAGACCACCCGCCTTCAAAAGATGTAATTATATCACCTTTTTTTTCGAGTATGACATTAACAAAATTAAGTAAGAATATATTTAAGGATGAGTAATTTTAATGGTCTGTTTGTCAGGCGCCACATGTCAGGGCAGGAGAATTAATGAACGGATCTCCTCCAAACTTTGTGGTCTGGAAACTCTGGTGAGTGTGACGTCATCACTGTGTAGAGGACGAAAGTTTTGGCTGAATATTTTACTGCCAAAGTTGTCGACATTAACTGTGTGGTGGTGAAGTGTGAACGGTGAAAGTCTTTAAACTTTGTGGTGATGGTGGTGAAAGTTTGTACACTCTGGTAGTTGTTGTTTATAAATTTTGTGGTGTTAAAACTCTATATACTTAACAGTGGTAATATAGAGACTTTACATCAATACACCCTACACACTGCCATCAGCCTCATCCACACTAACACCATCACAATACTAAATAATTCCATCTCACAGAAAACTCATTTAAGATACCTGGTCAATCTTGGTGATGGATGACCCTTCACATGTGTTTTATAGCTGCGCAAGGTAAAAAGAAATATTTGACCAACATGTGATTTATGGCGCTAATGTTGTGTGTGTGTTGATGGGAGCAGATAACTCTTTCTTGGAATATTAATTTGATATGATTATTCTGGCGGAGGATTCAGGAATGGGTCTCTTCCTTTCACTTCCAAACAGCCACGGAGCAAAGATCATCACTTTTATGGTAATTATTTTCTATATTTTAGTGACGGCTTTAGTCATTTATAAATATAGTTTCGTGGGCACAGCTCTAGTTAATAACTGGAGATGGAGTATAAGCTCTAGGTTAGCCAAGTTACACACGATGCTAGAGATATATTTCCTCTAGTTATTTTTTTTTTTTTTTTGCGTCATTATCGTTCCCCTCCGTAGACACTCCTTCAATGCGTCCGATCAGCCGTGCGTCTGGCAGTAGTGGACACGATAACTCGGACAAATAGTGATGGACTTCAACCACACATTGTATATATTCTTTAAGAAATAAAAAAAACGCAAGGGTAGATTATAGGAAAAACGCCGTGAGACTGGAAGCTCCACTGAGAGTTAGTTTGGTAGACAGGTTTTTGTAAAATGGACTTCCAACAAATCCTATGTTCCCTTTGTTGATTCCTTTTTTTTTTGTTCGCAGTGGTTGAATACAGTTTCGAAACTCTCTGCTATTGTTAAGTTGAATGAATTTGGGCGATAAGTTGAAGAGTTGGATTTATCAAATTTTTTTTTTTTCGGGGGTGGATGAATGTTGGTATCTTTCCACGAACAGGAGAAGACTGGAGGGTGAGGAGAATAATTGTGTACAGTCGGGAAAAAAAGATCTGTAAACCTCTCACACCCCTCCCCCACCCCCCGCTTTTTTTTTTGAGAACAGACACAGGAATCTCACCTGGATGTAGAACTTTTTCCACCATTTAAACTTCCATGACTTTCTTTTATTTTGATTCTGAGGCCAAATTTCGGGCATCACCAAACCCAGACAAAGAATCCCGCCACAATAAAATCTTACACAGTTCAGCGATCATCATCTTTTATCTTTCACGGGGAAGAGTTTTGGCTCCTTGGATTCCGTGTCGCGTGGCCTGGGGTGGGTTGGGGGGGGGTAACTTAAAGAAGAGACACCCCAGGTTATTTCACCCTAAAACTACCGGGGTGTTAGTTTAGGTTGTGTTAGGTTAAATTGGTGTTGGGGTAGTTAATCTCCACCTTTGGTCTGGTTGTCAGGTTAGTGTTAAGGTGGTTAATCATAAGGGTAGGTTAGGTTAGATTAGAAAAAATATTTTGTTTTTGTTTTTTCACGAGGATTAGTCTACCCTGGCACAGGTCACTGACCCACATTGGGGCCTGGGGGCGAAAATGTAATAATAATAATAATAATAATAATAATAATAATAATAATAATAATAATAATAATAATAATAATAATAATAATAATAATAATAATAATAATAATAATAATAATAATAATAATAATAATAATTCAAATTAAATAAAAATTTTAATAAAAAATAAAAAAATAAAATAATAAAATAATAATGATAATGATAATAATAATAATAATAATAATAATAATAATAATAATAATAATAATAATAATAATAATAATAATAATAATAAAGAACCGTAAATACAAAAATGAGAAAAAGATCAAAAGTGAGAAACAATATATGTACAGTATGTTGTGTTGTCAATAGTAAGAGAAACAATTGAGACGCTGCAGTTGTGTGTAAATGAGGCAGAAAGTCAGATCAGCAACCTGGAACTTGGTCACAATTTTCGTGATGCCATATGGCAGCAGGGTCTACCATTTGATAATACATTATGCTTCCAATATCTTCCCAGGTGGTAGTACCTCCCTGTTTGGTAGCTGCCTACTACCTACTACCAGTAGGTTAGGTTAGTATTATGGTGTTAAATATCAAGGTTAGTTTAGATTAAGTTCGGGTAATGTTAGAGAGGTTAATGCTAAGATTAGGTTAGGTTAGGTTACTTTAGGTTAGGCTAGGTTAGGTTAGGTTAGGTTAGGTTAGGTTAGGTTAGGTTAGGTTAGCTTCCCTTGATCCAGCCAGAAGATACAACAACGTTCACTCACAGTCTTCTCCTCTCTTGGTAAAACTATCACGAAAATATCAAGTAAATAATTTCTCTTCACCAGCCACTATAAAAGTATTCCTAGACAGCCTGGCAACAGTGGCACCAGATAAGAGTTACCAAGTCAACTCACTTTGTCAACCAACATCCCGACACTATATTATTTTCTTTTAGGCAGGTTTATTAATGTTGTGATTCAATAAAATAAGGGTTTAATAATGTTGTGATTCAATAAAATAAGGGTTTATTAATGTTGTGATTCAATAAAATAAGGGTTTAATAATGTTATGATTCAATAAAATAAGGGTTTATTAATGTTGTGATTCAATAAAATAAGGGTTTAATAATGTTGTGATTCAATAAAATAAGGGTTTAATAATGTTGTGATTCAATAAAATAAGGGTTTAATAATGTTATGATTCAATAAAATAAGGGTTTAATAATGTTATGATTCAATAAAATAAAGGTTTAATAAAATAAATAAGGGTTTAATAATGTTATGATTCAATAAAATAAGGGTTTATTAATGTTGTGATTCAATAAAATAAGGGTTTAATAATGTTGTGATTCAATAAAACAAGGGTTTAATAATGTTGTGATTCAATAAAATAAGGGTTTAATAATGCTGTGATTCAATAAAATAAGGGTTTATTAATGTTATGATTCAATAAAATAAGGGTTTAATAATGTTATGATTCAATAAAATAAGGGTTTAATAATGTTATGATTCAATAAAATAAGGGTTTAATAATGTTATGATTCAATAAAATATGGGTTTAATAATGTTATGATTCAATAAAATAAGGGTTTAATAATGTTATGATTCAATAAAATAAGGGTTTATTAATGTTGTGATTCAATAAAATAAGGTTTTATTAATGTTATGATTCAATAAAATAAGGGTTTAATAATGTTATGATTCAATAAAATAAGGGTTTAATAATGTTATGATTCAATAAAATAAGGGTTTAATAATGTTATGATTCAATAAAATAAGGGTTTAATAATGTTGTGATTCAATAAAATAAGGGTTTAATAATGTTATGATTCAATAAAATAAGGATTTAATAATGTTGTGATTCAATAAAATAAGGGTTTAATAATGTTGTGATTCAATAAAATAAGGGTTTATTAATGTTATGATTCAATAAAATAAGGGTTTAATAATGTTATGATTCAATAAAATAAGGGTTTATTAATGTTATGATTCAATAAAATAAGGGTTTAATAATGTTATGATTCAATAAAATAAGGGTTTAATAATGTTATGATTCAATAAAATAAGGGTTTAATAATGTTATGATTCAATAAAATAAGGGTTTATTAATGTTGTGATTCAATAAAATAAGGTTTTATTAATGTTATGATTCAATAAAATAAGGGTTTAATAATGTTATGATTCAATAAAATAAGGGTTTAATAAAGTTATGATTCAATAAAATAAGGGTTTAATAATGTTATGATTCAATAAAATAAGGGTTTAATAATGTTATGCTTCAATAAAATAAGGGTTTAATAATGTTATGCTTCAATAAAATAAGGGTTTAATAATGTTATGCTTCAATAAAATAAGGGTTTAATAATTTTAGGGTTTATTATAGTAAAGGTTCAGCAAAGTCAGGGTTTAGTGAAATCAGGGCTCAATTTAGTCAATGTTAGTGAAACCATTGATAAAAAAGGTGAACGTTAATTAACCCAATGATTAACAAAGCCAGTCAACAACAGAGCCCAGGTTTAACTAAATCAATATATTCAACAAGACAGCCATCAACAATGTTAGTCTCCAACAATACCAGCCTCGAACAATACCAGCCTCGAACAATACCAGCCTCCAATAATACCAGCCTCCAACAATACCAGCCTCCAATAATACCAGCCTCCAACAATACCAGCCTCGAACAATACCAGCCTCCAATAATACCAGCCTCCAAAAATACCAGCTTCCAACAATACCAGCCTCCAACAATACCAGCCTCCAACAATACTAGCCTCCAACAATACCAGCCTCCACAATACCTGTAGCCTCCAACAATACTCAGCCTCGAACAATACCCAGCCTCCAATAATACTCAGCCTCCAACAATACCAGCCTCCAATAATACCAGCCTCCAACAATACCAGCCTCCAAAAATACAGCTTCCAACAATACCAGCCTCCAACAATACCAGCCTCCAACAATACTAGCTCCACAATACTCAGCCTCCAATAACACCAGCCTCGAACAATACCAGCCTCGAACAATACCAGCCTCCAATAATACCAGCCTCCAAGCCCAATACCAGCCTCCCACAGCTCCAAAAATACCAGCTTCCAAATAATACTCAGCCTCCAACAATACCAGCCTCAACAATACTAAGCCTCCAACAATACCAGCCTCCACAATACCAGCCTCCAACAATACCAGCCTTCAAAAATACCAGCTTTCAACAATACCAGCCTCCAACAATACCAGCCTAACAATACTAGCCAAATACCACAGCCTCCAATAATACCAGCCTCCAACAATACCAGCCTCCAAAATACCAGCATCCAACAATACCAGCCTCCAACAATACTAGCCTCCAACAATACTAGCCTCCAACAATACCAGCCTCCAATAATACCAGCCATCAACAAACCCAGCCTCCAACAACCCAGCCCAAATAGCCTCCAACAATACCGGCCTCCAACAATACCAGCCTCCAACAATACTGGCCTCCAACAATACCAGCCTCCAACAAACCCAGCCTCCAACAATACCAGCCTCCAACAATACCAGCCTCCAACAAAGCCAAGATTCAACAGAGCCAAAGAGCAACACTGGGTAATTGGTTTAGGGTGTCAAGTTGACTGAAAGATTTCTGATTGTAACCTTTGTCAGCAACCAGAATCCACACACACACACACACACACACACACACACACACACACACACACACACACACACACACACACGGGGTAAAGAAACTCTCTTCTTCTCTCATATAAAAGCATCACCAATCTCTTTCACCTTTAGGAGGGAAAGTATGTTGTGAACACTGATTGGTTGAGCCTTTGGTAATATGTCGACGCTGATTACTTAATACCATGATAACTTTGATTGGATGATACAATGTGGGCGCTGATTGGATGATACACTGTGGGCGCTGATTGGCTAATTTTGGTGATAGTGTATATTTTACAGTCAAGTTGTGTAATCAGTTAGTTACGTATACCAGGAAATGCGAAATGACAGAAATTTTTTTTGTCAAATAGCCAAATGAATATTTCCTTTAGGTTAGGTAAGTTTAGTTTACGTGACGTTAAGTTAGATTAGGACCTAACCTAACCTAACCTAACCTTGGCCGAGTAAGATATTCATTACACTATTTGACTATTTTATTATTTTATGATAGACTGATTAGACAACTTGGCTGTAAGAAGTATAAGGTTATGTATATATATATATATGTGTGTGTGTGTGTGTGTGTGTGTGTGTGTGTGTGTGTGTGTGTGTGTGTGTGTGTGTGTGTGTTTTCAATATTAACTCATTATTTAAAATTTCATATAATAAAAAGAATAATTTTAAACACGAAAGCAACAAATTTCATTGGTCTCCACTGTTTGCATTTAGCGTGGAACAGAAATACAGACGGGGTGACAGACGGAAGAACTAACAGGTGGATAGCAATAGACCTTCACCCTTCATCCATACTTAGTCATGGGCATAAAACACACACGTTAGATGAAGTCGTTTGTGTTGGAGTGTTACACATACTTCCATCGATATTTTTTTCAACGGTTCCCTTTAGTATAGAGTCAATACTTAACTCTAAGAGCAACTATTTCATAAAAGAGTTTTAATACTAGGAAATATCCGTGCCCCACACACAGCCTATAACGACGATAAATTCACCTCGTATATAGCAGAATCCATATTAAAAACACTTCACGCTTTCATAAACTGAGAATTTAGTGCAGTTGTTGTGTGGTAAAAATTGGAGGATCTTCGGACACTAGGCGATAAATTCGACGAACTGAACCGAGAGAAGAGACTCATAAAGTTTGGTACGATGAATATTGCTGGTAACCGAACTTACTGAGGTCAACTGACTGTATATGTCCCACGACGATGAATAAAAAATAATATCTTTCAACACAACTAATAATTAAAAAGTTATATTGATACGCTATCTTAATTTCATACATACATACATACATACATACATACATACATACATACATACAGTACATACATTCATACATACATACATACATACAGTACATACATTCATACATACATACATACATACATACAGTACATACATACATACATACATACATACATACAGTACATACATACATACATACATACATACATACATACAAACTTACATACATACAGTACATACATACATACATACATACATACATACATACAGTACATACAGTACATACATACATACATACATACATACATACATACATACAGTACTTACATACAAACTTACATACATACAGTACATACATACAGTTATAGTAAACACTTAGGTAAACAATCTATATCTAAATTCTTGTCTCCTAACTATTGCTAAAGGAAAGGTCATTGTTAAGGTAGAGTCTCAGTAGAATTTTTCTGTTCTTGTTCTAAGTTATTGTTCATTTTTTTGTCTTAATAGCAGTGTTAGGTTTTCCCTTACATCTTCAGGTACGGGGAGAATTCATCTTAGGAACCTTTGTTAAAATCGTCCTCTGGATTTCCTCTTGTTTTCCTCTTGGTTTGCTCTGGTTTCCTCTTGGTTTGCTCTGGTTTCCTCTTGGTTTCCTCTTGGTTTGCCTCTTGGTTTCCTCTTGGTTTCCTCTTGGTTTGCTCTGGTTTCCTCTTGGTTTCCTCCTGGTTTCCTCTCTGGCTCTTGGTTTCCTCTGGTTTCCTCTGGGTTTCCTCTGGGTTTCTCTGGGTTTCCTCTTGGTTTCCTCTGGTTTCTCTGGCTCTGGCTCTGCTCTCTGGTTTCTCTGGTTTGCTCTGGTTTCCTCTTGGTTTCCTCTTGGTTTGCTCTGGTTTCCTCTTGGTTTGCTCTGGTTTCCTCTTGGTTTCCTCTTGGTTTGCTCTGGTTTCCTCTGGGTTTCCTCTGGGTTTCCTCTGGGTTTCCTCTGGGTTTCCTCTTGGTTTCCTCTGGTTTCCTCTTGGTTTTCTCTGGGTTTCCTCTGGGTTTTCTCTGGGTTTCCTCTGGGTTACAGTACAATAAATTTGCTAAATCATAGCTTATATTCCCCCCCTCAGGGCGCCATAACTGTTTCTCGTCGGCCGGTTGATGCGAAAACTTGTGTACTTTACTCCCACACGGCGACGTAAACCTGAGTTAAGCAGGCGTGTGAAAGGCGATATTTTAAACATTTGATACAGTTCTCTGCTTCCGGTGATTTGTTCGACAATATTGTGTGGGTTTACAGAGGTCACGACCATTTGTTGTTGTTATAATGTTATTACTGCGCTTCAACAACTCAGGTCTGTAAGCGCGTAACAAAATTAGTAAAAAATTATGAGATAAGACTCTCTTTAACACATGATTAACACGGTGGATGTACGAGTGTGTGTGTGTGAGTGTGAATAATCCTCTCACTGTGATTAAATGTTTGTGTGTTTGAGTTTGAGTGTGTGATAAACTCGTGGTGTGTATTTATATATTTGGAGACATCTTGTGCAAATTCTATCTATCTGGTGTCTTCCTCTCTATCGATCCAACTCCCGCTCTGTCTATTTTATCCAACTTTCACTCAGTGTGATTGGTTTGTTGAGCCACACACACACACACACACACACACACCTGCACACACCTGGTGATTATGAACACTGCCCAGTATTGTGTACAACAGCTTCGAAGCGTGTGTCTGCCTCGCTGCACCAACACACTGCCACACCAACACACTGTCACACCAATACACTGCCACACCAATACACTGCCACACCAATACACTGCCACACCAATACACTGCCACACCAATACACTGCCACACCAACACACTGTCACACCAACACACTGCCACACCAATACACTGCCACACCAATACACTGCCACACCAATACACTGCCACACCAATACACTGCCACACCAACACACTGTCACACCAACACACTGCCACACCAATACACTGCCACACCACATACACTGCACACACCAACACACTGTCACACCAACACACTCACACCAACACACTGCAACACACTGTCACATCAACACACTGCCACACCAATACACTGCCACACCCAACACACTGTACCACACCAACACACCACACCAACACACTGCCACACCAACACACTGTCACACCAACACACTGTCACACTAACACACCACCACACCAACACACTGTCAACACACTGTCACACCAGCACACACCACACCAACACATTGTCACACCAACACACTGCCACACCAACACACTGTCACACTAACACACTACCACACACACTACCACACCAACACACTGTCACACTAACACACTACCACACCAACACACTACCACACCAACACATTGTCACACCAACACACTACCACACCAACACACTACCACACCAACACATTGTCACACCAACACACTACCACACCATCTGCAAATTTGGTAAGAAGCTTCTGCACCATCCTCGACACCGGCTCCTACTACCACCTGAAATCCCTAGCCCGAGAATTGCTGTTCTACACCACAACCGCATCCAACCCTTACGTGCACAAACTAATCGCTATAAGAGCCCAGTCCCAACCATTGTAAAAATTATCAATAACCTGTAATAAACCAGTGTATTCACTCCCAGTAACACAAATACACTACCACACCAACACACTTCCACACCCTTCACACTGCCACACCCTCACACTGCCACACCAACATAGTTTTTCGCCTTGTTTCAAAGTTTTTTTTTTTTCATCCTGACCTAACCTGACCAGACCTGACCTGACAGTTGCTACCTGACCCAGCTTGGAGAAGGTCGTGCCCGCAAGTGCTCCCGTTAGAGACCAAGGAAAATGGCCGCCTTGGATCGTTGTGTCTTGGGGGAAGAGGAGGGGAGTGTGGGAAAAGACGACCTCCTTGCCACATTGTTAAGGCAGCTGGGGCAGTTGAGGAGTGAGGTTGACACTCTAAAGGGGGAAAATGAAGCCCTCAGGACGGAACTCCTTCAGGTAGGTGTCCTGCCTAGCAGGACACCTGCGAAGGAGGAGCAGGCGTGGAGAGTGGTTGTCTCCAAGGGGACTAGGGTCAGGCTCAGGAAAGCTGACCAGGGTGTGGAGTGTGGTAACCCTTACCAGGTGCTGCAGGAAGCTGGCGAGGAAGAGCAGAGGCAGGACGGTATGGATCAAGGAGAGGAAAGGGCAGTTGTACAAACCCTGCCCACAGGTAAAGTCGTGGTAGTTGGGGACAGCCAGGTGAGGTTTGTAGATAGGGCTTTTTGTGCGAGAGATAGGAAACGTAGGACTAGGGTGTGTTTTCCTGGGGCTGGGATAGGGCATGTAGCCGAGAGGTTAGACAGGGCTTTGTCAGGGGAGGGTACCAATCCAGTAGTGTGTCTTAGTGTGGGAGGAAACGACATAGGTAAGGTTAGGAGTGAGGAACTTTTCAATAGGTATAGGGAGGCGCTGGGGAAGATTAGAGATAGGGGAGGGATCCCGATAGTATGTGGTGTCTTGCCTAGGAGAGGGGTTGGTCGTGAATGGCTGTCCAGGGCAATTGCTATAAATTGCCGACTGGAAAAACATTGTGCAAACAATGGTTGGGCATTCATTGATAACTGGCAACGATTCTATGGCAACGACTACCTGTACAGTGGCGACGGAGTACACTTGTCTCGTGAGGGGGTAAAGACGTTGTCTGCATCCCTGGAGCGTGAAATTGTCACTCCGAAGGGGGGGTTTCGCCAGTAGAGAGAGGTCGGGGAAAGTGGGATTCAAAAAACAAGCAGGTCCTGGGAAGTAAAATTAGTTGCTCAGGACAAGGGGTAAAACAGGACCAGGGAAGGGTAGGTTTAAATGTATACTATACAAACAGTAGGAGCGTTAGAAATAAAATAGACTTGCTGAGAGCGGTTGTTTGTACCGAGAATGTAGACGTCATAGCAATCACCGAAACTTGGATGAATCTAGCGAGCAAAATTTTTTTTATCAGAATACCACATAGAAGGGTACAACCTTTTTCACAAGGACAGGGAAGGTAGGAAGGGGGGAGGGGTCGCACTCTTCGTCAACGATACATTAAAATGTTGTATTAATAATTCAATAAAGGGTGAAATAGGAACCGAGTCTGTGTGGGTAGAAATCACGGAAGGAAGAGAAAAACTAATTATGGGAGTGATTTACAGGCCCCCAAGACTTGGCAAAGAAGCAGCTCAGCCCATATGGCAAGAAATGAGTAGGGCAGCAAAATATAACAACCTATGCATTATGGGGGATTTCAACTTCAGAAATATTGACTGGGACAACATTGTAGGCGACTATGA
This sequence comes from Homarus americanus, assembly GCF_018991925.1. Taxonomy (NCBI): domain Eukaryota; kingdom Metazoa; phylum Arthropoda; class Malacostraca; order Decapoda; family Nephropidae; genus Homarus; species Homarus americanus. Next base: position 10,566,735 of record NW_024735554.1, read on the forward strand.
ATCTGAAGACTTCCTAGACGCAGTACAGGACAATTTTTGAAACAACTAATTACAGAACCTACTAGAGGTGACAATATATTAGACCTAGTATTAACAAATAAAGAAAATATTATCAGAGATATCACAGTAGGGGAAGAACTAGGTAACAGTGATCACAGAGAAATCAGGTTCACCCTAAATTGGGAAACGAAAAACAATGACAATATGGTCATAGTCCCAAACTTTCGGTTGGCGGATTATCAAGGGTTAAGAAGGTACCTAGGTGAGGTCACCTGGGAACAGTCACGTCAGTCCCCAGTAGGAAGGGGTGAGGTCATAGATGACGCTACAATTGATCATGACTATAATATATTCACTAGTATACTACATAAAGCATAAGAACAAAATATACCATACAGAAAAATTAGGTCAAATAAGAATGAGCCAAGGTGGATGACCAGAAAACTTAAACATGACATAGGAATAAAGAAAGGAATATATAAGAAATTAAAGGGAGGGGAGGAGCAGCTCAGAAATAGGTATAATGAACTATCTAGGAATGTTAAGAAAACTGTAAGGAAAGCAAAGAGAGACTATGAAATCAAAATAGCAAGAGTATCCAAGGCGAATCCCAAGGGATTTTTCCAGGTATATAGGACAAAGGTCAAGGACAAAGTTGGGCCATTAAAGTCAGGGAGGGGAGAAGTGATAAATGGCAGTGAGAGAAATAAGCAAAGCAATGAACAGCTACTTCTTATCAGTTTTCACAGAAGAAATTTGCGATGAAATTCCAGAGGTGGAACTGATATTTAAGGGAAAGGAAGAAGAGAAATTAAAGAATATCACTATCAGAAATGAGGATGTTCTCAAGAAGATAAATAAACTAAAGAAAACAAAATCCCCAGGGCCGGATGAAATTTTCCCTCGAGTCTTGAAAGAGTGTAGGGAACAGATTAGCGGAACCCTCGTAAACTTATTTACAAAATCATTAGACACTGGAGTTGTGCCAGACTTGTGGAAACAGGCAAATGTAGTACCCATATTCAAAAAGGGAGACAGAGCATCAGCGTCAAATTACCGGCTGATCAGTTTGACGTCAGTAGTGGGGAAATTTCTTGAATCAATTATAGCAGATAGCATCCGATCGCATCTAGAGAAAAGCAAATTAATCTACGACTCTCAACATGGGTTTACAAAGGGAAAATCTTGTCTAACAAATCTGCTAACGTTTTTAGGAAAGTCTTCGAGGTAGTAGATAATGACGAAAATTACGATGTTATTTACTTAGACTTTAGCAAAGCATTTGACAGAGTACCCCATCAGAGGCTTCTGATAAAAATTAAAGCTCATAGTATCGAGGGGAAAGTTTTAAATTGGATAAAATCATGGCTCACCGATAGAACGCAGAGGGTCAGCGTAGATGGTGTTAAATCTGAGTGGGGCCGTGTAACCAGTGGGGTTCCCCAGGGGTCAGTACTAGGCCCACTCTTGTTCATAATCTACATAAACGATCTAGATACTGGGATCAGCAGTGACATAAGCAAGTTTGCGGATGACACCAAAATAGGGCGGTAAATTAATTCAGGGCAGGATGCAAATGCATTACAGGAGGATCTAAATAAACTGCAGGGGTGGTCTGAAAAATGGCAAATGAAATTCAACACCAGCAAGTGCAGCGTACTTAATATTGGAAGGACAAATACTTATAATGTATACAGCCTTAACAACATCAACCTAGAGAAGTCGACTTGCGAAAGAGACCTAGGGGTACTTGTAAGCCCGGACCTACGGCCTAGAAAACAGTGCGTTAATGTTCGAAATAAGGCAAACAGAGTATTGGGTTTTATATCTAGAAGTGTAAGTAACAAGAGTGCAGAGGTCTTATTGCAACTATATCTTGCGCTAATCAGGCCGCACCTCTATTATGCGGTTCAGTTCTGGTGCCCCTATTATAGAATGGATATAAATTCACTAGAGTCGGTGCAGCGAAGAATGAAAAAACGATTCCGGGACTTAGAAACCTTCCATATCAGGTTAGGTTAAAGAAACTTAACTTGCACTCCCTAGAAAGACGAAGAGTGCGGGGAGATGTGATAGAAGTATGTAAGTGGGTGAAAGGAATCAATAAAGGGGATATAGATAAAGTTCTTATGATATCCGAGCAGGATAGAACTCGGATCAACGGATTCAAGTTGGATAAGTTTAGGTTTAGGAGGGAGATAGGAAGAAACTTGTTCACAAATATGGTGGTGGACGAGTGGAACAAGCTTAGCAACTATGTAGTAAGTGCGGGAACTCTGGAAAGTTTCAAAAGGAGGCTAGATAGATTCATGGATGATAGAGAGTGGTAGTAACTCTCGACAGGAGCTGCCATGTACAGGCCAACCGTCGTATTGCAGACTCCGTATTTTCTTATGTTCTTATGTTATGACCTGACTTGACTGACACTAAACACTCTGGGTTGCTTTTTCCTCAGGCGAGACTTGACGAAGCTGACCCATATCTTGTTTCATTTGCTTATGTTATTGTGGTGATGGTAATGGTGTTATTGTGGAGATAATGGTGTTATTGTGGTGATGGTAATGGTGTTATTGTGATGAAGATAATGGTGTTATTGTGGCGGTGGTAATGGTGTTATTGTGGTGATAATGGTGTTATTGTGGTGATGGTAATGGTGCTATTGTGATGGTAGTAATGGTGTTGTGATGGTGGTAATGGTGTTATTGTGGCGGTGGTAATGGTGTTATTGTGGCGGTGGTAATGGTGTTATTGTGGTGATAATGGTGTTATTGTGGTGATAATGGTGTTATTGTGGTGATGGTAATGGTGTTATTGTGATGGTGGTAATGGTGTTATTGTGGCGGTGGTAATGGTGTTATCGTGGTGGTGGTAATGGTGTTATCGTGGTGATGGTAATGGTGTTATTGTGGTGGTGGTAATCGTGTTATTGTGGTGGTGATAATGGTGTTATTGTGGCGATGGTAATGGTGCTATTGTGATGGTAGTAATGGTATTGTGATGGTGGTAATGGTGTTATTGTGGCGGTGGTAATGGTGATATTGTGATGGTGGTAATGGTATTTTGATGGTGGTAATGGTATGGTGATGGTGGTAATGGTATTGTGATGGTGGTAATGGTGTTATTGTGGAGGTGGTAATGGTGTTATTGTGGTGGTGGTAATATTGTTATCGTGGTGGTGGTAATGGTGTTATCGTGGTGGTGGTAATGGTGTTATCGTGGTGGTGGTAATGGTGTTATCGTGGTGATGGTAATGGTGTTATTGTGGTGGTGGTAATCGTGTTATTGTGGTGGTGATAATGGTGTTATTGTGGCGATGGTAATGGTGCTATTGTGATGGTGGTAATGGTGTTATTGTGATGGTGGTAAATGTGTTATTGTGGTGGTGGTAATGGTGTTATTCTGGTGATAATTGTGTTATTGTAGCGGTGGTAATGGTGTTATAGTGGCGGTGGTAATTGTGTTATTGTGGAAATAATGGTGTTTTTGTGATGGTGGTAATGGTGTTATTGTGATGGTGGTAATGGTGTTATTGTGATGGTGGTAAAGGTGTTATTGTGGTGGTGGTAATGGTGTTATTCTGGTGGTGGTAATGGTGTTATTCTGGTGGTGGTAATGGTGTTATTCTGGTGGTAATGATGTTGGCTGGGTGAGGTGGTAATGGTGTTATTGTGATGGGGGTAATGGTGTTATTGTATGGTGGTAATGGTGTTATTGTGGACATAATGGTGTTATTGTGGTGGTGGTGGTAATGGTGTTATTGTGGTGATAATGGTGTTATTGTGGTGGTAATGGTGTTATTGTGGTGGTAATAGTGTTATTGTGGTGGTGGTAATGGTGTTATTGTGGTGATAATGGTGTTATTGTGGTGGTGGTGTTATTGTGGTGATGGTAATGGTGTTATTGTGGTGGTAATAGTGTTACTGTGGTGGTGGTAATGGTGTTATTGTGGTGGTGGTAATGGTGTTATTATGGTGTTGGTGTTATTGTGATGGTAATGGTGTTGTTGTGATGGTGGTGGTAATGGTGTTATTGTGATGGTAATGGTGTTATGGTGAAGGTAGTAATGGTGTTGTGATGGTGGTAATGGTGTTATTGTGGTAGTAATGGCGTGTGGTGGTGGTAATGAGTGTTATTGTGGTGGTGGTATTGAATTGTTGTTGGTGGTGCAATGGTGTTATTGATGGTGATAATGGTGTTATTGTGTGGAGGTGGTTATGGGTTATTGTGGTGGTGGTATTGGTGTTGTGATGGTGGTATTAATTTGATGTGTGGAGGTGGTAATAGATGTTATTGTGGTGGTGGTAATATTCATTGTGTGGTGGTGGTAATGGTGTTATTGTGATGGTGGTAATGAATTATTGTGATGGTGATAATGGGGTTATTGTGGAGGAGAATTAATGGCGCGTTATTGTGGAGGAATTAGTAATGGTGTTATTATGGAATATGAATTGTTGTTGATGGTGGTCATGGTGTTATTGTGATGGTGGTAATGGTGTTATTGTGGTGATAATGGTGTTATTGTGGTGGTGGTAATGGTGTTATTGTGGTGGTGGTAATGGTGTTATTGTGGTGGTGGTAATGGTGTTATTGTGATGGTGATAAAGGGGTTATTGTGGAGGAGGTAATGGTGTTATTGTGGAGGTGGTAATGGTGTTATTGTGGAGATAATGGTGTTAATGGTGTGATGGTGGTAATGGTGTTATTGTGATGGTGGTAATGGTGTTATTGTGGTGATAATGGTGTTATTGTGATGGTGGTAATGGTGTTATTGTGATGGTGGTAATGGTGTTGTGGTGATAATGGTGTTATTGTGATGGTGGTAATGGTGTTATTGTGATGGTGGTAATGGTGTTATTGTGATGGTGGTGTGTTTATTGTGGTGGTGGTAATTGTGATGGTGGTTAATTGTTTGTGGTGATAATGGTGTTATTGTAGCGGTGGTAATGGTGTTATGATGATGGTAATGGTATTATGGTGGTGGTAATGGTGTTATTGTGATGGTGGTAATGGTGCTATTATGATGATGGTAATGGTGTCATGGTGGTGGTAATGTTATTGTGGTGGTGGTAATGGTGTTATTATGATGGTGGTAATGGTGTTATTGTGGTGGTGATAATGGTGTTATTATGATGGTGGTAATGGTATTATTGTGATGGTGGTAATGGTGTTATTATGGTGGTTGTAATGGTGTTATTGTGATGGTGGTAATGGTGTTATTATGGTGGTGGTACTGGTGTTATGGTGTTGGTTATGGTGTTATTATGATGGTAGTTATGGTGTTATTGTGATGGTGGTATTGGTGTTATTATGGTGGTAATAATGGTGTTATTGTGGCGATGGTAATGGTGTTATTGTGATTGTGGTAATGGTGTTATTGTGATTGTGGTAATGGTGTTATTGTGGGGATTCTGGTGTTATTGTGATGGTGGTAATGGTGTTATTGTGATAATGGTAATGGTGTTAGTGTGATTGTGGTAATGGTGTTATTGTGATAGTGGTAATGGTGTTATTGTGGGGATACTGGTGTTATTGTGATGGTGGTCATGGTGTTATTGTGATTGTGGTAATGGTGTTATTGTGATGGTGGTAATGGTGTTATTGTGGGGATACTGGTGTTATTGTGATGGTGGTAATGGTGTTATTGTGATGGTGGTAATGGTGTTATTGTAGCGGTGGTAATGGTGTTATGATGATGGTAATGGTGTTATGGTAGTGGTAATGGTGTTATTGTGATGGTGGTAATGGTGTTATTGTGGTGGTGGTAATGGTGTTATTGTGATGGTGGTAATGGTGTTGTGTGTGATAAATGGTGTTGTGGTGGTAATGGTGTTATGATGATGGTAATGGTGTTATGGTGGTGGTAATGGTGTTATTGTGGTGGTGGTAATGGTGTTATTGTGGCGGTGGTAATGGTGTTATTGTGGTGATGGTAATAGTGCTATTTTGATGGTGGTAATGGTATTGTGATGGTGGTAATGGTGCTATTATGATGATGGTAATGGGGTTATGATGGTGGTAATGGTGTTATGGTGGTGGTAATGTTATTGTGGTGGTGGTGGTAATGGTGTTATTATGATGATGGTAATGGTGTTATTGTGGTGGTGGTAATGGTGTTATTATGTTGGTGGTGATGGTGTTATGGTGTTGGTAATGGTGTTATTATGGTGGTAATGGTGTTATTATGATGGTAGTAATGGTGTTATTGTGTTGGTGGTAATGGTGTTATTATGGTGGTAGTAATGGTGTTATTGTGATGGTGGTAATGGTGTTATTATGGTGGTGGTAATGGTGTTATGGTGGTGTTAATGGTGTTATTATGATGGTAGTAATGGTGTTATTATGTTGGTGGTAATGGTGTTATTATGGTGGTGGTAATGGTGTTATTGTGGTGGTAATGGTGTTATTATGGTGGTAGTTATGGTGTTATTGTGTTGGTGGTAATGGTGTTATTATGGTGGTAGTAATTGTGTTATTGTGGTGGTGGTAATGGTGTTATTATGGTGGTGGTAATGGTGTTATTATGGTGGTAATGGTGTTATTATGATGGTAGTAATGTTGTTATTATGTTGGTGGTAATGGTGTTATTATGGTGGT
>NW_024735554.1:10580828-10651417 GCF_018991925.1 Homarus americanus
TGTGTATTTCCTCTTCTTCTTCGTCTTCTTCTTCTTTCTTCTTTCTTCTTCTTCTTTCTTCTTTCTTCTTCGTCTTCGTCTTCATCTTCATCTTCATCTTCGTCTTCTTTCTTCTTTCTTTTTCCTTTTTTTATTTTCTTTTTTCTTTTTCTTCTTCTCCTCTTCCTCCTCCTCCTCTGCTGTTTCACTTCTCACACTCGTCACTGAGGGCTTTTGTCTCTCCCTCCATTGTCATGCCGAAGAAAAAAAAAAAGTAAGCTTGTATATAACCTTTATGGAACCCCAGGTGCTGCTGGGTTAGAGATAGAGGTAGAGGTCACCATGTCAACACAATGTTTCTCTCTCTCTCTCTCTCTCTCTCTCTCTCTCTCTCTCTCTCTCTTTTATGACATACGCAAATTAACAAAATTCTACACATCTATATTTCATTATATTAAATATCCTCTAAATATCTCTATAATCTCACCCCACCCCTTCCCCCGTCACACACACACACACACACACACACACACACAGTATATGTTTCACTGTTACAATGTTGCAGATCATCACTTGCAAGCCGAGTCAACATGGATTCTCTCTCTCTCTCTCTCTCTCTCCAGTGACTCGTTTTTTGTTGTGAGTTGCTTGCAGTGTCAACAACTAAAGGAAATAAGTTGCAGTTTGGGGACAGAATTTTTGAATGCGAAAAAAAAAATAGAATTTATGCGTTGGAAAAAAAAATGAATGCAAGAAATCAACATTGCAAATTTCTTTAAGCAGAGCATTTGTGTGTGTGTGTGTGTGTGTGTGTGTGTGTGTGTGTGTGTGTGTGTGTGTGTGTGTGTGTGTGTGTGTGTGTGTGTGTGTGTGTGTGTGTGTGTGTGTGTGTGTGTGTGTGTGTGTGTGTGTGTGTGTGTGTGTGTGTGTGTGTGTGTGTGTGTGTGTGTGTGTGTGTGTGTGTGTGTGTGTGTGTGTGTGTGTGTGTGTGTGTGTGTAGTTGTTTGTACGTTTTACTTCCTTCAGTTACGTCACTGACTCAACCTTACGTGATTCGGACTCACACTGCGGCTGGTTGGTGGAATTGACTTTGTACATTTTTACGGTGTTTTACAATATGAAACACCGGACCAAGGATTCTGAACAAAAGTCGGGAGTTGTGTATTCCTGTTAATTTCTCAGTCAGTGATTGTTGCGAAAGCCGTCAGACCCAGGCGTGCAGAAATTGTTTTTGTTGATTGTACATATGTGTATTTGAATACACCCATAAACACACACACACACACACACACACACACACGCATACACTAATGAACAACACCCAAAATTGTCTTCATTAAAGGAATTGACTGTTAATACCTTACTGTCATTTTATCTTTCCTTAGCACGTATAGTTAATGAGCTCGCTGACTCCTTAATTAACACAGAATACTGAAATTATTGACAATTTTACTTGATATGCACCACCAGGCGACGGTTTGGTGAAGGCAACTTGGTGGTGTTTAGACAAATAGCTTAAAAGAATGGATAAATTACGTTTGTTGATCCTTTAAGTTCGATGACTAAACTTCTTCAGTACGATAACTTAATTCCTTCAGTACGATAACTTAACTTCTTCAGTACGATGACTTAATGCCTTCAGTACGATAACTTAACTTCTTCAGTACGATGACTTAATTCCTTCAGTACGATAACTTAACTTCTTCAGTACGATGACTTAACTTCAGTGCAGTAAATTTCCTCCTTCACTGTGATAAATTAACCCCTTGACTCCGATGACTTAATCCTTTGAGTTCAATAATTCAATCCATTGAATACGCTATCTTACACCTTTTGAATAAGACGATCTATTGCCCTCAATAAGATGAAATTATATTAGATCGCTGCCATAAAACTATATAGTGTCGTAGTCCTGTTCGGGGTGTTGTGATAACATCGATTCCTGGGCTTCGTCTTCCCTACTAACCTGGAATCACAGAACACATCTAAGTACGGTACTGTCCACGTAAAATTTCGGCGATGTATTGACCACCATTTAAGAGATGTAACTAAACTGAGCTATCTATTACTTTCTCACATCCACAGTTAGGGAATCATTTAACAAAGGAACCTTTGAGATTCAGTCTTTTAGTCGTAGCTTAAGTGAGCCAGTCAGATGCTTTTGTAGTCCTTCAATTAGGGGAAAACTTTATATAAGAAGTTATGAGAACCCATCTTCGTAGCATAACTTATGTGAGTCTGTTCGAGACGTTCTCCCATCTTCACTTAGGTGGAATACTTAATGTAGTAACCATTAACCCCTGTCACCTCTCCTCTTGAACCACGATCCTGGAGATTCAGATTCGTGAATAATGCATCAGTGTCTACTGCTTCCGGTTCACGAGTTTGAATCTCGGGGTTCATGGACAGGACTTTTTTGGGTAACAGTACGAGGGGTCTCCCTTTACTTAATAAATCGTCGAGTGTTGCCCAAACAAACTATTTAAAGTGTCGTCCCGTAGTGAAGCGCTTAAGAACCCATCCTTATAGAGTCGCTTAGGAGTGAGTGAATTAGAGCCGTTCTTACAGCTCCGTCAGCCTCAGGAGGGGAAACTTGTGTAAATCCGATGCAAATTTATACAAGTTTTTGCTGTAGAGAGACGAAGATCAAGTGAGGCCGCCTCCCGGTGTGGGCCCAGGGTGGTGAAGGAAGCCAACCACTTAAAGGTGTTTCCCTGACGACTCACTTGATGTTGTCCCCTAAACTACTCAGGGTCAGACCTATACGGTGGTTATACCAAACATATGACCTTCACCTTTGACATTCCGATCCTTAAAACATAGTAGTTTGTGGGATGTTTTGTTGAATAAAGTTAGGTTGAACACAGAAGGTGTGAGTCAGTCCTTCAGATGTACTGCAGACCCAAACACTGCAGTGGTCGTCCTATACGCTGAAGCACCTCCAAGTCTTCATGATTAATGATGCTATACAGCTTAATGGAGAACGTTGAGTGTGGTGGTGGTGGTGGTGGTGGTGGTCGTAGAAGGGGTGGTATTAGTGGTGATGGAAGTGGTTGTGGAAGTAATGGTGGTGGTGGTGGTTGTGGTGGTATTTTTATTGGTGGTAGTAGTGGTAGTGATGAAAGAGGTGGTGGTGATGGTGTTAGTGGTGGTGGTAGTGGTGGTGGTGGTGGTGGTAGTGGTGGTGGTGGTGGTGTTATAGGTAGTGGTAGTGGTCGTGTTAGTGATGGTGATTGTGGTGGTAGTTGTGGTGGTGGTGTTAGAGTTGGTGGTAATGTTGTAGGTGGTGGTGGTGGTGGTAGTATTGTGAGTGATGGTGGTGGAGGTGAGACAGTAGTGTTGGTGGTGGTGTGTGTGTGTGGACAAGGTGAAACTATGGGCAAGTTGACGCCATTTGCCTCTGTCTACCCAGCAGTAATTGCAAATCTGGATGTTAATCGATTTGTGGATCATATTCCGGGATAATGGTTAGCCAGTGCAGTTGGTGAGTTGTCCGGTCTTCCTGGATTATTCCTTGACACTGGGTCATACAACGCGTTAACTTAGGGTGTAGTTGTTGTGTTGCCGACAGCTTCTACACCTTAAACAAGCGCGCACTGAGGTGACCTTAGGGCGGGCCATTCTTGAACACAGTGGACAACCATAATAATATTATTATTGTGTGTGTGTGTGTCTAATCATACAGACCACAACAGGAGGCACACAACAGTACAACAGGAGATAAATATACACGCAACAGTACAACAGGAGAAAAATATACACGCAACAGTACAACAGGAGAAAAATATACACGCAACAGTACAACAGGAGATAAAGATACACGCAACAGTACAACAGGAGATAAAGATACACACAACAGTACAACAGGAGGGCAGTAAGTCCCCGCCTGATTGTTGGTCAATAGAAAAATTAGACGGAGGGAAGACTTTAAAAATACCATAGTGGAGATAGGGAGAAAGTTGGCCACATACGAGAGCTGGATTAATGTTGGCCACTGACGAGAGGTGGCCAGTGATGGATGTTGGCCACTGATGAGAGGTGGCCAGTGATGAATGTTGGCCACTGATGAGATCTGGCCAGTGATGGATGTTGGCCACTGATGAGATCTGGCCAGTGATGAATGTTGGCCACTGATGAGATCTGGCCAGTGATGAATGTTGGCCACTGACGAGAGGTGGCCAGTGATGAATGTTGGCCACTGATGAGATCTGGCCAGTGATGAATGTTGGCCACTGATGAGATCTGGCCAGTGATGAATGTTGGATGAGAGATCTGGCCAGTGATGAATGTTGGCCACTGACGAGAGGTGGCCAGTGATGGATGTTGGCCACTGATGAGATCTGGCCAGTGATGAATGTTGGCCACTGACGAGAGGTGGCCAGTGATGGATGTTGGCCACTGACGAGAGCTGGCCAGTGATGGATGTTGCACTGATGATCTGGCCAGTGATGAATGTTGGCCACTGACGAGGTGGCCAGTGATGAATGTTGGCCACTGATGAGATCTGGCCAGTGATGAATGTTGGCCACTGACGAGAGGTGGCCAGTGATGGATGTTGGCCACTGATGAGATCTGGCCAGTGATGAATGTTGGCCACTGACGAGAGGTGGCCAGTGATGGATGTTGGCCAGTGATGGATGTTGGCCACTGACGAGAGGTGGCCAGTGATGGATGTTGGCCACTGATGAGATCTGGCCAGTGATGAATGTTGGCCACTGATGAGATCTGGCCAGTGATGAATGTTGGCCACGACGAAGGTGGCCAGTGATGGATGTTGGCCACTGATGAGATCTGGCCAGTGATGAATGTTGGCCACTGATGAGATCTGGCCAGTGATGAATGTTGGCCACTGGAGAGGTGGCCAGTGATGAATGTTGGCCACTGATGAGATCTGGCCAGTGATGAATGTTGGCCACTGGAGATCTGGCCAGTGATGAATGTTGGCCACTGATGAGATCTGGCCAGTGATGGATGTTGGCCACTGACGAGATCTGGCCAGTGATGAATGTTGGCCACTGATGAGATCTGGCCAGTGAATGTTGGCCACTGATGAGATCTGGCCAGTGATGAATGTTGGCCACTGATGAGATCTGGCCAGTGATGAATGTTGGCCACTGACGAGAGCTGGCCAGTGATGGATGTTGGCCACTGACGAGATCTGGCCAGTGATGAACGTTGATCACTGACGAGCTGGCCAGTGATGGATGTGGCGAGAGCTGGCCAGTGATGGATGTTGGCCACTGATGAGTTGGCCAGTGATGAATGTTGGCCACTGACGAGAGGTGGCCAGTGATGAATGTTGGCCACTGATGAGATCTGGCCAGTGATGAATGTTGGCCACTGACGGAGGTGGCCAGTGATGGATGTTGGCCACTGATGAGATCTGGCCAGTGATGAATGTTGGCCACTGACGAGGTGTGAGTGATGGATGTTGCAGTGATGGATGTTGGCCACTGACGAGAGGTGGCCAGTGATGGATGTTGGCCACTGTGAGATCTGGCCAGTGATGAATGTTGGCCACTGATGAGATCTGGCCAGTGATGAATGTTGGCCACTGACGAAGGTGGCCAGTGATGGATGTTGGCCACTGATGAGATCTGGCCAGTGATGAATGTTGGCCACTGATGAGATCTGGCCAGTGATGAATGTTGGCCACTGACGAGAGGTGGCCAGTGATGGATGTTGGCCACTGACGAGATCTGGCCAGTGATGGATGTTGGCCACTGACGAGCTGGCCAGTGATGGATGTTGGACACTACCGAGCTGACCAGTAGTTATAGATGGCCACAGACGAGAACTGGCTAATAGTGAAAGTTGGCCACTGACGAGAGCTGGCCAGTAGTTAAGTTGGACTACCGAGAGCTGACCAGTAGTTAAAGTTGGCCACTGACGAGAGCTGGCCAGTAGTTAAAGTTGGACACTACCGAGAGCTGACCAGTAGTTAAAGTTGGCCACTGACGAGAGCTGGCCAGTAGTTAAAGCTGGCCGGTAGTAAAAGCTAAATTGAGAGGAAAATTTTCCATTGGGGAAATTTGGCTGGTGTAGGAAAGTTGTTGTTCAGGTGAAAAAAAATGGCCAATGGGGCTATTTATACCAAGAATATTACACAACAATACTATAGAGAGTGTCAAAATTTTAAGTAAATGTTGTAGTAACTTTATTCGTGTCGTGTCCTTTCTATTGATTAAATCTGACGTAAAGTATTCTGCCATTAATTATATGATACTCAGTGATAAGATCTATTAGTAACTCAGTTTATTGATTGTTGTCATGTTTACGATTATGTGAGTTGCCTTCAGTGATTTATTATTATTATTATTATTATTATTATTATTATTATTAGTAGTAGTAGTAGAAGTAGAATTTACAGATGCCAATGCTCTAAGGTACGGTAGGCCAGTAAAAGATTTGCCCTCCCAATGCGTGTGTGGCTCTTCCTATACGTCGATCACGCCATGGTGTGCAAGAAAGGGGGCTTCATATGCATGAGGCATGACGAAGTGAGGGATCTCACAGCAAATATGTTGAAGGAAATCTACCGTGATGTCAGGGTAGAACCGACCCTCCTTCCATTGGACGGTGAGATTTTCCAACATAGGACTTCAAACACATCCAACAAGCCCGTGTTGACGTCAGTGCTCGAGTTCTGGACGCGGGGACAGCAGCCTTCTTCGAAATCAGGATTTTTTTATCCATGGCCGCATGTCACCGTAACTTAGCTCGATGCTGCACACAGGAGGACAGAACGACAAGATAAAGGGCATCGGGAGAAAATTCAGAACGTTGATCAAGAGCCTTCACTCCTCTAGTGTTCAAAACCTCTGGTGGGATGCGACCAAGTGCAAGATGCTTCTACGCCAGACTCACGGAGGTGATATCCGAACGGAAGCAGCAGCCCAGAAGTTATGTTACAGCCTGGATGAGATGTCGACTGTCCTTCTCTCTCCTTCGGTCGGCTTTGCTCTGCCTCAGGGGAACGAGACCATCGGCCCCAAAGCCGACTTCAGCTGCATATATTGACTATGAGGCTACAGTCACTGAATGCCGCATAGATCTGCGGCTCAACTAACTCAACACAGCTAGGATAGCTACTTATGTGTTAGGATATTTAATATTGAATAATAAAATGGTGGCGAAGGTATGGCTATTGGGGGAGGCTGGAGGCCATTTAAAAGTAGTAGTAGTAGTAGTAGTCACTTCATGTAGTGACAGCCGACCAAGTGAGTATATATAATTAATCTTACATCAGTGCGACCATAGAAATAGTGGTTATTTCTACCAAGGATCGTGCCTTAACCTTCCTTATGAATAGATAAGTCTCTGTCATCTGTTTAACCTAACCTAAGTTAACCTAGATATGAATTGAGATGTATAGTTACCCACAGGTATAGTGTTCCACCCCTCGATGACGTTTCCGAACATGTGGCATCGTCGGAATCATTTTATGAATGAATTGGTAACGCGAGGAGAGCAGTTACCAACAACTGCTCTCCTCGCGTGCGATTTATTCATAAAATGATTCCGACGATGCCATATGTTCGGAAACGTCATCGAGGGGTGGAACACTATACCTGTGGGCAACTGTAATTTAAATCTCTCAAACTTGCCTCTTCCCCTGAACCACGAACACCGAGATTCAAACTCGTGAACCCGAAGCAGCAGACGCTGATACATTATTCCGTCCATAAATGCTTCAGATTCACGAGTGTCTCCGGGTTCGTTGTTCAGGGGGAGAGGCGAACAATTTGGTAGTTTACTATACAAAGTGTAAATGTTTCCTGCTTTGTGTGTGCACCTTACATTCCCGTAAAAAAAAAAAGAAAAAAAAAAACCTGTGTGTCTCATAAACCCCTTTAACACCAGGAATGACAGCAGGATGGGCAACAAGCTATCCAGCCCTGCACGGTATCTCATCCGGCCAAAACTGTATTAACAGAGACTAGAGTCAACAGGAAACAATAGGAAGCATTTTGGCAATTTGTCTTCCTGCAAAAAAAATCAGAATCCAGCAAATACGTTCGCGGAATACCTGGCAAATATTGATGTGAGTCTCTATGCTGGCTAGATTAGTTCTATCGTTGACTTTCTCCCCCCTCCCCTTACCACCACACCACCTCCCCCTTCCCTTCAAATACAAATGTTTCAGTAGTATGAACATTAATACTAAAGTTTACCTTAAAGAGACTCCCGTTTTCTATATTAATTAATGTGTGGAGTAGATTTATGACACACACACACACACACATACACTCTTTCTCTCTCTCTCTCACCCTGTATACTCGGACTTTCGCTCTACACACACACACTCTCTCTCTCCTTTTCACTTCTATACACTCTTCCACTAATCCACCCCTCGCTCTCTCCCTCTTTTCTTCTCATCCTCTCACCCTTCCTTCCTACTTCTCTCTCTCTTGTCTGCTCTTCCTCTCACTTATCCTCTCTCCCACTAACACCCTCCCTCCCTCTCGTCACCTTCGACCTTACATATTCGTTCACCGTATTTATTCTTAAAGTGTTTGCCCTTTTAGTGAAAATTCACTTTAAATATTTTTGGTTATCAATTTCAGACTGCTTCATGGCTGAGAGAGAAGGAGATAAGAGAGAGAAGGAGAGAGAGAGAGAGAGAAGGAGAGATAAAGAGAGAGAAGGAGAGAGAGAGAGAGAGAGAAGGAGAGATAAAGAGAGAGAAGGAGAGAGAGAGAGAGAAACAGAGATAGAGATTATTTCCTTTGTTATATATCACTTGAATGAAAGTTGGTCCCAGAGGCATGACTGCCCGTTATGGACTGAGGTGGATACAGCACACTGTCTAAGCCTTCGGTACACAAGGAGGCAGCATGGCCGGTACTGCACTCGACCGCCTTCACTTCCCCAAGTTGTAAACTTAAGTGTTCATTTACGTCTGGGTTAACTAGGAGTACCTGGGGATCGAACCACTTAGCAGCCACATATATTCATAAGTAAAATGAAATAAATTCTGCTCCAAAGTCAAATCTCCCAGGAGAGCACACCTGTGAATTAATTACTGCTCGTCTCAGATATCAAAGGACCTCACCTGTATGGAGTAACATGTGTTCAGAGATGCAGTATCTGACACACAGCTCATCCCCTGAATATAAATAGGATTAGATACAATATTCTATACAGATACAGATCATTGCCTCCTTTGAGACAGGTGGAGTCTCACATGGACGGTGCACTAAGGTCAACAAACAAGAAGATTAGGTTGTGTTAAGAATTCATTCTTAACATTTCACGTGAACTTGACCATCGGATACCCAACTTCTTATATGTTTCTTTGTGCATTGTTCTCACTTGGAACTCTTGTGAAGGAGAGGAGGGGATATATTTATCGATACTCAGAAGATGAAGTTTGAAAGGGAAGCCATCTTGATAATAATATTACTATAATTAAACTGAAACTAATAATAATAATAATATTCACATCAGATATAGGAACTACAATTAGGTAAACATGTTGACAGCAGCTTAATTATACATCACATTGTGGTATTAAGCCCAGTTGACTGTGTCAAGATCCGTCTTGCTCTAGTTGCTAATTTACCCCGCTTCACGAAGCCTCATGAGCAGCAGGGTGGGTGTGTCTTTCTCCGTGTCTGTCTGATTGCAAGTATTTCGTCTCACATATGGGTGAAGAGGACAATTAAATAGAAACTGTTAATAAACGCGAAACATTATAACATTATTTCTATTTACGAAAGCTTTGAATGATTCCCCGAGACAACGTAAAGACCATTAAAAATAAATACCATAAGATGGATAAATAAAATAAGAAAATTTAAAGACGAATTGGTCCCCAAAATGTAATATCCAAGTATACAGTGCTGTATCCACACCGTCTCAAACAGGCAGTCAGGCATATGGGACCTACTCAATGTGTCACTGTGAGTCTACGTATATGGTTGCTGCTAATACTGTACGTTATACGAGAGTTGCTTGACAATGGTCGAACTGAGGTCAGTATTTGACTGCCGTACAGAGCATTACTAACCTTCAGGAAGAGTTAACGAAGACTAGTAACGAGTGACTACGATAACGAATATTAAACAAATCATCCAGGAGACACACACACACACACACACACACACACAC
The DNA here is from genome assembly GCF_018991925.1 of Homarus americanus. NCBI lineage: Eukaryota > Metazoa > Arthropoda > Malacostraca > Decapoda > Nephropidae > Homarus > Homarus americanus. The sequence goes on from NW_024735554.1 coordinate 10,590,921, forward strand.
ACACACACACACACACACACACACACACACACACACTGGATCCATTAACACAGTAAAGCAGTCACTCCCACACACCATAACACCTACATCCTCCCAGCTGCAGCCAGCCTCCCTCTTACCCAAAGCTCACCGAAGGTCAAGTGTGAAAAGTGAAGTGTGTGATAGTCGACCTTGTGGCACCTGTGGGTTATGACTCTCTTACCCTGGGATACATCTACTCTGAATCACGGTATATAAGAGCGAGATCAGGTATAATACAAACATAGGATGAACAACAGGGTATTTTGAGATGCTTCAATAATACATCTTATCATCATCAGACCTAAAATACTCGCAATAAAATACAATAACATGAAGATAAAAATAAACCAATGACACAAAACCTGTTGCTTCATATGATTCATTGTGAGACAGAGAGAGAGAGAGAGAGAGAGAGAGAGAGAGAGAGAGAGAGAGAGAGAGAGAGAGAGAGAGAGAGAGAGAGAGAGAGAGAGGAAATGTCTGTTAAAAACTGATAACTAATACATAAAGGACTATATCAACACACTAAACACACTGTACACACTAAACACACTGTACACACTAAACACACTGTACACACTAAACACACTGTACACACTAAACACACGAAACATATATTACACACTGTACACACTAAACATATTACACACTTTACATACTAAACACACTTCACCTTACACAGACACACAGAACCTAATACTAATATATAACATAACAGATAAACTAACAGTGTGACTATTTCTAGCCTATGTCCTCCTCTCATACCATTAAACAAAATGTCTCAGTAATTGTCCTCCCAAGTTTAAACCCGTTATGTATACACGTTATGTGTAGGTAGCTATCAAGCAGGGAGGTACTACTCCTGGGAAGATATTGCATGCATGATATATTGTCTAATGGTAGACCCTGCTGCCATATGGCATCACAAAAATTAGTGGCCAAGTCCCAGGTTGCTAATCTGACTTTCTGCCTCATTTACACACAATTGCAGGGTCTCAATTGTTTATCTTACTTTGACAACACAATATACTTAATATTGTTTCTTACTATTGATTTTGTATGGTCATTTATTATTATTATTATTAGTAGTAGTAGTAGTAGTCAACCGAGGGAAACAACACAGGGGACTCTGTTGCAATGGCAATGTATGCAATTGGCCTATCAGTGCTCCAACAAGAAATAAAATTTGAAACAACTGGGATCAAACAAGTGGCATATGCTGATGACCTTACAGGAGCAGGAAAAGTGGAGGGCATCAAAAAGTGGTGGGACTTGGTAACATCGCGAGGTCCACAAATAGGGTACCACCCAAACGCCAGCAAGTCCTTTCCGTATCGTGAAGCCAGAACATTATGAACGGGCATGGATTTTGGCGAAGTGAGGTCAAATAACTAAGGACGGCCAAAGACATCTAGGCGCAGTAATTGGCACTACTGACTCCGAGTAACGTGAGCGGGAAAGGAGGAATGAGGGTTAGAATCCAAGCTCTGTCTGAGATTGCTAACACAGAGCCACATGCGGCCTTTGCTGCATTCACCCATGGAGTCAAGCATCGTTGGAGCTACCTGATGCGTACTATCCTAAGTTATCAGTGTCAATTTCATTCCTAAATTAGTGAAACACCCTGACTTAACCCCAGAAAGAGCACTTCTGTCTCCACCAAGACTGGGAGGGATGGGACTACCCAATCCAGAGGAGATTGCTGCTACTGAACATCAAAATTCACTTAAGCTCACGGCAGCCCTCACTGACCACATAATAGCCCAGAATGCAACAGGGAGGTGGATACCAGTGAAGTAAATAAGATTCGTAGGTCCATTACGACAGATCGACAGCACTGCCAAAATGATAAGTTGCATCAACTGTTGTTGCAGGTACCAGAAAATAAGGAAAAAAAGTAGCTATAGCGCAGGAGGTGGGCGCTCGAACTGGTTAACTACGTTACCGATAAGAGCAAATGGTTTGAGTCTTAATAAACAAGAATTTACAGATGCCATTGCTCTAAGGTACGGTCGGCCAGTAGAAGGTTTGCCCTCCCAATGTGTGGCTCTTCCTATGACGTCGATCACGCCATGGTGTGCAAGAAAGGGGCTTCATATGCATGAGGCATGACGAGGAACCTCACCGCAAATATGTTGAAGGAAATCTGCCTGGATGTCATGGTAGAACCGACCCTCCTTCCATTGGATGGTGAGATCTTCCAACACAGGACTTCAAACATCCTAACGAAGCCTGTGTGAACGTCAGTGCTCGAGGATTCTGGACGCTGGGACAGCAAGCTTTTCTTCGACATCAGGATTTTTGATCCCATGGCCGCATGTCACCGTAACCTAGCTCTCGATGCTGCACATCGGAGGAACGAGAACGACAAGAGAAGGGCATATGGGGAGAGAATTCAAAACGTTGATCAAGGCAGCTTCACTCCTCTAGTGTTCACAACCTCTGGTGGGATGGGACCAAGTGCAAGATGTTTCTACGCCAGACTCGCGGAGGTGATCTCCGAACAGAAGCAGCAGACCAGAAGTTACGTTACAGCCTGGATGAGATGTCGACTGTCTTTCTCTCTCCTTCGGTCGGCTTTGCTCTGCCTCAGGGGAACGAGAGCTTCTGCCCCAATCCCGACAGCTGCTGCAGATATTGACTATGAGGCTACTGTCACTGAATGCCGCATAGATCTGCGGCTCAACTAATTCAACACAGATAGGATAGCTACTTATGTGTTAGGATATTTAATATTAAGGTAATAAAATGGTGGCGAAGATGTGGCTATTGGGGGAGGCTGGAGGCCACGTTTAAAAAAAAAACAAAAAAGTAGTAGTAGTAGTAATAGTAGTAGTAATAGTATATTTTCTCCCCCAGGCCCTGATGTTGGTCATTGACCTGTGCTCTGGTGGCTTAATCCCGTAAAAAAATAAAAAATAAATAATAATAATTACACAAAACATGAGCTCCAGACATAGCAGTAAACAGATTATTTCAAAACCAGAATAAAATGGCAAGTGCGTAACACAAGGTGAAAGGGTTAAGAGAATACTAAATCCCAGTGGCTTCCTTCTTAACTTGGTTGATGCTCTCATAAAAAAAAACAACCACGGTGCTTCAACCACACGTTCAGCCAGCTACTGGTAGTCCACGTATCGTTCACTATGCTATTCAGTACCAAGGCTCCTACAGCTATACAGTCAGGAACAAATTGTCCAATTTACTGAGGTAATTTTATCCACAAATTTCAGTACGAGTTATAATCAAATCAAGAACATTGTAGAATTGGTTCGAGTACAACGGTCGACTCCCTGATAATCTGCAGGCAGTCCACAGCTGTTTACTAATTCAACTGCAGTCGCTGTAATGTGACGTATGTTGGTCAGATTAAACGACAGTTGAGAGTCAAAATTCCTGAATCGGGTCGCTCGTTTAGAACAGGTAAATTACTGTCCAAACCATCATATTAGACCCCTATAGTTAGTTAAGTGATCACCGTATATACTGTATAGGTCAGAGTTGACATTCCTTACCACTTGAAGCTCTGATCTACATTACCCAGCCACTCCCGGCCACCCACGACTCCTTTCCTCTCTCACTCACTGATAACTACAGTAATATATTTAGTCATCCGTGTGTATTTAGTCTTTAGTAATAGGTTCTGGGTTTTCCAGTACTGTAACTTGTAATTCTACTCCGAATGCTTCGTACTGTATATGAATTTTAGTTATCAGAATTTTCACGTATAGTCTGGGTGTTATTATACAAAAGGGAACATTTGATAATTATACGTACTGAGCAGAGTATAGGAACAAGTGCTGTTAAATCATAAAATATCTCCCAATTATAAAAAAACCCTCTGGCCACTCTAATAAATGATGTCTATCTGGTCACCATGTAAAAATAGTTACCGCCAATCATCAAATATTTGTTTTCCTCTCGTTGGGAAGGATTAAAATCTCACATTATATATATTTGTTTATTTTTTTTACGGGGATGTAACATACCACAGGAAAGCTGAGGTTGTATAGGGGTTTACAATACAGTGTATGGGTTTATGTGGTGGTGGTGGTGGTAGTAGAGGCAGAGCTTTTGTTGTGTGTGGTGAAAGGAATAACACAAAAGTTTAATCAGGTTGATGTTATGTTATGTTATGTTATGTTATGTTAGATTAGGCTACGTGAGATTATTTTAGTGTAAGTTACGTCACGCTACGTTATTACTTTGATTTTTATTTTATTTTTTTGGGTTAGGTTAGTATAGGTTTGGCTAATGTAGGTTAGGTTAGTTTTGGTTACGTTACGTTACGTTACGTTAGAGCAGGTGTCCATGTAACATATTAATATTACCATAAAATCAGAATATTAACTCAACAAACTACAACATAAAACAGTCGTATAGTTTATAAACAAAACAAATATGCCTTCCTTTATACTCTTACCTCTCTTATACACACACACACACACACACACACACACACACACACACACACACACACACTGACCATCACCACGGCCTCATCTGCAAATTTGGTAAGAAGCTTCTACACCATCCCCGACACCGGCCCCTACTACCACCTGAGATCCCCTGTCCGAGAATTGCTGTTCGACACCACAACCGCATCCAGCCCATACGTGCACGAACTGATCGCTATAAGAACAGCCCAGTCCCAACCATTGTAAAAATTATCAATAACATGTAATAAATCAGTGTATTCACTCCCAGTAAACACTGCTCCCTACACTGTCACTATGTTGAAATGAACTGTAGTTTGAGCTGATCCCCATCTAAGTTACTATATGTCTTATTTGTGTCACTTATGTCACTTGTATATTATTTGTAATTCGTAACCCATTCCCCAAATATGTAACTGTATATTTTCAGCCTTCTGGCTGCCAAGCTCTTTCAATAAACCGTTAATTATTATTATTATTATTATTATTACACTACCATACCGCCATCTGGAAAAACGAAAAACGTCTGTTGCTGTCACTTTCACTGACTTCACCAAAGCATTTGACCAGTCAACCACAATTTAGTCATCAACAAATCTATCGACCTCGGATTTCGGAGGTTTTATACCATGGTTTACAGACGTCCTTAGTGACCGACGCCAAGCCGTACGATTCCGAGGGACTGTCTCCATCTTTCAGTCACTTACCTATGGCGTCCCCCATGGCACCAAGCCGGGACCGCTCTGCTTCCTCATGCTTATCAATGATGCCCTGAGAGAAACTTCAGCTCGTTGGAAATATGTTGACGTATCGACTACTCCACACATTGGGATCAGTGTCAACAACTCGGCTCCCGGCTACAGCACCTTCCATAATATATTGAACAGTCTCCAAAACTGGGCCACCAACAACCATGTCACCATCAACCATACCAAGACCATGGTTATACACATCAACCTCTCCTCTGACCTTGTCCCACCTCCCTCCATTAGTTTGGGCCCCAACACACTCCAGGTTGTGGGCTCCACTAAGCTCCTCGGCGTCACTATAGATAACAAATTAATTGGAAAACGCACGTCAGTACAATTGTTAAATCCTCCAGTTTCCGTCTCCACCTCGTCCTCTTCCTCCGCCTCAAGTCCCTCGGAGTTCCCGCGCCCGAGCTCCTTAGTATTTACTCAACATTCATACATGCCAAACTTACCCATGCCTCCCCTGCCTGGTCTTCCTCCCTAAATGCCACACAACACCAATACCTCCTACTCCACATATCAAGAAGCGCTTAACAAACTTACCCTCTCGGCTTACTCTGATCATCACCATGACATTATCTGCAAATTTGGGGAGAAGCTTCTGCACCATCCTAGACACCGGCTCCTGCTTCCACCCGAGATCCCTCGTTCACGAATTGCTGTTCGACACCACAATTGTATCCAGCCCATACAAGCACATATTGATCACTATAAGAACAGCCCAGTCCCAACTATTGTAAAAATTAATTATCACCAACTCGTAGTCAACCAGTGTGTTCACTCCCAGCCAATCTTATTTCACTGCACTGTTACTATTTTGAAATTCCCTGTAGTATAGCCTTCTCCCCACCTAGTTAACATTTATCATATTTGTATCACTTATGTTACTTGTATATTATTTGTCATTCAAGTGATCCATTCCCCAATTATGTAACTGCGTATTGTCAGGCTTTTGGCTGACATATCCTTTCAATGAACCGTTAATTGTTATTATTCTATTATTATTACACACACACACACACACACACACACACACACACGCAAATACAGATGTAAGAGAGCAGGAACGCCTGGAGTGAACGTGTATGAGTGTATGTCTGGGAGGGGTTGAGTGTGGTGATCCTGTATTCTGTCGTCGGCTGCACTTCCACGTGACCACACTGTCTATGTCCCTGTAAAGACTCCTCTATCCCGGGACCCTGTGTGTGTGTGTGTGTGTGTGTGTGTGTGTGTGTGTGTGTGTGTGTGTGTGTGTGTGTGTGTGTGTGTGTGTGTGTGTGTGTGTGTGTGTGTGTGTGCCTGCTAATACTTATCAGTAATTGCTAATAATAATAATAATAATAATATAAATAAATAATTAACTAGAAGAATAACATAAGTAACAGCAACAACAAAAGCAAATACAACAGCAAAAACAATGCAACACAACAAGAAAAACAACAACAACAACACAATAACAACAACACAACAACAAGAAAAACAACAACAACAACACAATAACAACAGCATAACAACAAAAACAATACAATAACAACAACAGCACAACAAGAAAAACAACAACAACAACACAATAACAACAACAGCACATTAACAAGAAAAACATCAACTACAAACTCAAACAACAAAAACAACAACGATAACAACAAAGAAAAAAAAAACTAATTTTCAATCTTTTCAAAATGACCCGATAAAATAAGTAAGTTTATACAGAAGAACAAAATAAACGATGCCTTGATTACCTACTAAATGCTTCCTTATGTTAATTTGGGGAGTTAAACACGTATATATATCTTTACTTGAATACGTACGAGTAGTTTATTTGCATCGATTAACTGAGTAAGAATGAGGTCTTTATCTCTCTCTCTCTCTCTCTCTCTCTCTCTCTCTCTCTCTCTCTCTCTCTCTCTCTCTCTCTCTCTCTCTCACTGTGACAATGGCCAGTTTCAGGGTTTCGTTACTACGTTAACTGCCTCTGGGTATAACTTTGTCTTTCCTACTCACGACGTCGTTCAGTTTAAAGAGACTATTGCCTGTTATTTGGAAACGAGGAGAGGGGAAGGGAGGAGAAGGAAAGAGGGAGGTGGAAGAGAAGGAAAGAAGAGAGGAAGGGAGGAAAAGGAGAGAGAAGGGGAGGGAAAGTAGGAGGAGGAAGAGAGGAAGAGAATGGGGGAGAAAGAAGGAGTTGGAGGAGGAGAAGAGAGGAAGGCAGGAGAAGGAGGAGGTGGAAGACAAGAGAGGAAGGGGAGTAGAGTGAAGTAAGGGGAGGAAGAAAGGGAAGAATGGGGAGGAGAAGAGATGAATGCGGGAGAAGGAAGGAGGTAGGAGACGAGGGAAGGTGGGGGAAGAGGAGGATGGAAGGAAAAGGAGCACAGATGAAGGAAGGAAAGGGAAGATAGGAGGTGAAGGAGAAGGGGAGTAGGGAAGGAAGTAGGAGAAAAAAAGAGGAAATAGGAGAGCGAAGGGAAGGAAGAGGGGGAGAGAAGATGGTAGAAGGAAGGATGGGAGGAGAAAAGAGTAAATCAGGAATAGGAAGGAAGAAGGGGAAGAGAAGAGAATAAAGCAGGAGAAGGAAAGAGGAGGGAAGATAGGGAAGGAAGGGGAAGAAAATGAAGGAGAGGAAGGGAACAGGGGGAGGAGAATAGAGGAAGTAAAGGGAGAAAAAAGTTGAAAAAAAAAAGGATGAATGAGACAACAAAAGAAAATATAAAAGAGAAGGAAGAGAAAGAGTAGAGGTGGAAGAGATTAAAGAATAAAAGAGGGGAGGTGAGGGAAGAGGAGATGAGAGAGAGGGTAGGAGAGAAAGAAGAAGGGGAAAAGAGAATAAATAAAAGAAAGAAGAGAATGAAGAAGATATAAAGAAAGGAGAGAAAAGGGATAGGTAACTATGCTGCAATTGAGAAGAGACAGACATACAGATAGACAGACAGACAGATAGAGTGAGAGACAGACAAACAGACAGAGAAACAGACAGACAGACAGAGATAAAGAGATATAGAGAGAGAGAGTCAAACATAGAAAGGCACACACACAACTAGAGAGAGAGAGAGAGAGAGAGAGATAACCAGGAGATGGAAGAGGTGGTGGGAGGGAGAGTGGGAGGGGGTCGGTCGGTTGAACTATACCACCAGCTGCCTGCCCCCACAGTTTATGTGTTGCCGTGAATACTAAGTAACGTTATCCCTCCCACAGGACCACAACCACAAGTCTAGCTGCTGCTGCCAATTTGTACGTGAGACTCATGTGGTATCCGTCCGTCCATGCAATACTCCCTGCATGCTGCGTCTGTGCGTCCGTCCGAGCCTGTGTATGTTGATGTCTCCATTCGTCCATCCGCCTGCCCGTATTTGTTTGTGAACGCGATTAGTATCAAATCCTAATCACGTTCACAAACAAATCTGTGAGTGTGTCGTTCCCAGTTGCCGTGTCGCTGTGGCCTATTGTCCTTGTTAACACGATACCCTTTAGAGGAGTGTAGGGATTGTCTTGAAACTTGGCAGGGATGCTGTTGCTCGCTAAAGCTTGGATGAGTTGGATACTAGATATTGTTATTATTAAGTGCAATACGCTCTCGTAACCTGACCTGACCTGACCTGATCCGACCTGACCTGACCCGACCCTTACCTTCCCTAACAAGACTTAGCTAACTTTATCAAGCAGACCGACTTAATATAGTTAGTTATGAGTCTCAGGGGAGCGACAATGACCTTTAAGATGAGGAGATATTAACCCTAAAATTAGGTCAAGGAACATAAGAACATAAGAATGGAGGAAACTGCAGCGGGCCTATTGGCCCATACTGGGCAGTCCCGTTTACACCCAACCCCTATTGCTCATATAAGCATCCAACCTATGTTTGAAGCTATTCAGCGTATTCGAGTTAATGATGATATTTGGTAACTTGTTCCATTCATCCACTACTCTGTTTCCAAACCAGTGTTTACCTATTTCCCGCCTAAATCTAAATTTGTCTAATTTAAAACCATTGTTGCGAGTTCGCTCCTGGTTGGATAGTTTGAGTACCTTTGTAATGTCCCCTTTGTTTAGCCCTGCCTTCCACTTATACACCTCTACAGGTCGCCCCTCGCTCTACGTCTCTCGAGGGAGTGCAAATTAAGGTGCTTTAACCTGTCTCTATACTCAAGGTTCCTAATGCCCGGGATTAGTCTTGTCATTCTCCTCTGAATTCTTTCCAAGGATTCTATATCCATTCTGTAATACGGTGACCAGAACTGAACTGCGTAATCCAGGTGTGGTCTCACAAGAGCAAGATACAGTTTTAGGATGACCTCGCTAGTCTTGTAACTAACACTCCTTTGTATGAACCCAAGTACTATATTAGCCTTGTTACGAGCAAAAACACATTGTTTACTTGGCTTAAGGTTCCTACTTATCATTACTCCTAAATCTCTCTCGCAGTCGGATTTCTCTATGGCATCGTTGTTCATCTGGTATGTGGTTTCCCTGTTTACATCTCCTATACTGAGTAACAACAACAACAACAGCAACAACTATGACGACGACGACGATGATAATAATAATAATAATAATAATAATAATAATAATAATAATAATAATAATAATAATAATAATAATAATAATAATAATAATAATAATAATAATGTAATGTACGTCCATAATAACAGCAATAATAATCACACACTAGTTACATTGTTTAATAAGGAAAATGTAACAAAATACCACAGGCTTGTAAAATAGTCACTCTTGAGGATACTGTACACTGAACTCTAAGATCGTAAATAACTGATAGAGTAAAAATCATCCCGACTTACGGAGGATTACGACTGGGAGACGACGCCATGTTGTTGATAATGTTTACATCTGGAAGGTAAACAATCTCTGAAGCTCTTCCTCGCTGCTTTGAGTGTCTGCTTAAAATCATACCAAGCGGAGAGTCAGAAAGCGAGCCAGAACAAACGGTACGCGCTTAAGTGAACTCGTAACACGATTTCAATCTCACTGGGAAACAAACTGACGTCTGGATCACAGCAAAAGAGGACACGGGTACAAGGGGAGTCTCTCTCTTTTTGCACAGTCACTTAGCTAGCGGGACAAAATGAAGGTAGAAATGTTCCTCCGGGGAAGCATTTGGATTTTTAATAACAATTTTCCAACTCGGTGTGTCTCTAAAAGTGCCTTGATGCTGTTGCTGTTGTAGGCGAACGACCACGTTATGGGGTGGTCAGTGGGAGAGAGAGAGAGAGAGAGAGAGAGAGAGAGAGAGAGAGAGAGTGTGTGTGTGTGTGTGTGTGTGTGTGTGTGTGTCTTCTCTCAGTCCACAGAACAAATAATCATCAAATTACAGAAAAAAAATATAACCCATTTTAAATCTCCCCTCCTCTTCCTCCTCCTCCTCCTCCTTCCTCCTTCTCCTCCTCCTTCCTCCTCCTCCTTCTCCTCCTCCTCCCACTTCACCAAGACCTTTGAAGACGAGTACAAGAAGAAGAAAAATAACCCACATATCATTTTTAACATCTTCCTCTCCTCGAAAAGTGACTTAAATGGCTCTTCCACAGAGAGTAAATTGGAATAATACCCGGCTAGTTTTACCCAGCGATAATTGGTACTATTGAAGCTATCATATACTCGTTAAGGGCCTTTGGATAACTTTTTGGGGACTAAATGTTCAAGAGGGAGAGAGGGAGGGAGAGTGGGAAGCAGGGAGGTAGAGTGGGAAAGGGAGGGGGGAAGAGACAGACGGACGGGAGAGGAGACGATGACCTGGGGAAAAGGAGGGGGAGGGGGGGAAAGATGGAAGGGGGGAGGGAAGGGGGAAAAGAAGAGGAGTGAAGGAGGGAGATAGAGAACCGTCACCTTACAGAGGTATGGTAATATTGAGTTGGATTTCTGTTTCGTTTTTTAATCTTCTTATTCTTTATTTTCTTCCCCTCCTCCTCCTCCTCCCCCTCATACTTTTATTCCACCATTTCCGTCTACTTCTTTTTCTTATCCTTAATGGCCTGGTTCAGTGGCCTGCTTCAGCAGTTTACAGCATAATCTTACTTCAGTGGCTTACTTCAGTACCTGACGTCAGTGATTTGTATAATTGGTTATAGCTTACTTATGTGGCTGACGTCAGTAATTTGTTTAAGTGGCATCCTTTATTGTTTTACTGAAGTGGACGAGTCTGGTTTAGTGGCTTACATAAGTGGCTTATATGTCATTGACTTGTTACTGTAATGGCTGACTTTAGTGACGTATACCTTAGCTTAAATATGATGTTACATGTATCTAACTTTTAATTACATTTAACCTTTTCTCTGGTGTGTCTCTCTTACAGGTAGATATATAATCACTCTTGGACAGGAAGGTAAATGGTGTCTCTATAATTTTCTCCTAAGTGTGGGGTTAAAGGTTAGTGTGTGTGTGTGTGTGTGTGTGTGTGTGCGTGTGTGTGTGTGTGTGTGTGTGTGTGTGTGTGTGTGTGTGTGTGTGTGTGTGTGTGTGTGTGTGTGTGTGTGTGTGTGTGCGTGTTGTCCAAAAAACACGAACTGTTGATCAGTTTTCTTTTACTTTCAACAGCGTCGTCCATTGGCAATTTCTTTCCACTTTAACTTCACATTTCGTCTTTTTACAGTGTTGACTTTCAGGGACGAGCTTTAGTGCAATGTTGGTGGGAAATGGTTGAGTGTTTTGAGACAGTTATTGTTCTACAAACGCCACCCAGTTAAGTTGGTGTAGCCGGAAGTGTCAGGATAGAGTAAGAAGCTTGTCGTTTGTCAAGCAACGTTCATATTCTAGCTTGTCAAAGAGTTGTGTGGTGTGCGTCGAGAGACAGACAGACAGACGTGACTGAGTGTTGCTGGTTTGACTTAAATGTACAATTGCGACAAAATTCCCTGTATAGTTTTGTCAGTACCTGGCATCATTATGATATACCTGATGCAGAGCCGTAGGTAGAACTCGGCCAACCGGACGTCATGGTGTTATTCAGCGGATGGGAATTCTTCTCGGGCACTTTCCGCTCTCTCTAATTGTAAACATGTATGGCAACTTACAGAATAAATAACACCACCACCATCATCATCATCATCATCATCTACAGTACGAGCGGAAACTTTTTCATCAGCTGAGTAACAACATGGTCCCCCGGTTGGCCGAACACTATCTACGGTTCTGACCTGATGGTCATGCAGGTAAGGGAGGTTGAGGTTCTAACATCTGTATGCTCAGATTTGTCTTTGTATTACGGTATAGTGTTTTCAACGTGTTGTTAATAGACTGTGTCCACTAATCTGGCGTATACTATGGTAAAAAGAATGATTCAGCAGCTACAGTCACTCACAAAAAGTCCTGTCGCCTCTCCTCCTGAATCACGAACCCTGAGCAGACTCGTGAGCCCGAAGCATTTAAAGATAAAATAGTGCCTCAGTGTCTACTGCTTCGGGTTCATGAGTCTGGATCTCGGGGTTCGTGAAACAGTGGGACGGGCGACAGCACTTTTGTTGGTGACAGTACAGTACTGTACTATGAAACAAATCGATAGAAAAATAAGGTACAGTAATTGTTATTGTCACAAACTTTTTAAAAGGCATCTCCTGGGTGTCTGTAACTTGGGATTTAATTTTGTATATACCGGTATATATTTGTGTAGGATAAGACTGCTAGAATTAGTTGTTGATTTTATGTCATCATGATTCTGAGGTATAATCGTTACTAAGAGCACACTTACGTCTGTCAAGTGGAGAGAACTGATATGGATCAAACACTGTTTACACAAACCAACTGATCTCCTTGAGTCTAACCTAACAGATAATTATGGTGCTCACTATTGCCTTCCTATCCTGTACGACTCTTGATGCCATCGTAAAAATATTCATACATACGCCTAAAATAATTTTCTCACAATCCATCTTTACGTCAGGTTATCAAGTGAGTCAGGTCGACACATTGCCAGTCTTAGCCGTATTACAGTACGTCATATAAACACGAACAGTTTCCTATGTTTGTAACAATATTAATATCAGTATTAATTTTACTGTTAATAGTAATATTATAAGTACAAAGCTAATCATATGTGTTTCACTAGAGTGTCAAATATGTATTTTATGAACTGTTAAATTATGAGTTTCTAAAAATATCCAATTTGTACCCATAATTTTCCTATGATATTTAATGTTTATTACTACAAAGATATATGACACCTGATAGATTTATTTCACCCATCTATTTATTTTTATTTCATTAATATTTTTTCTTCATATATTGCAACAGAACACATATTTGAGATGATAAAATAAGTAAAAGGTTGAAGAATTTAGCAAGACAACGAGTGTTCCCTGTTGGCAGACCATCAGTCACCAACCGGCCCTGGTCAGACGACATCATTTACGCTCTCCCACAATCATAACTTACTACCATGAACTGATTCCCAGATCTACTTTATGAAACATTGCTAGAATAAAATCGCTACAAACATCTAAGATAAAAGATATGGTGTGGAAAGGTGAGAAGGTTTAAAGTGTTATGCCAAGATCAACAGCTGTGTGATATAAACAAACTTTCTCAAACGTATTCATTGGTAAAAATATCGATAAAATCAATTACATCTTCAGTGTGTGATGTGATATTATAGTAAGTAATATTGATTTGAGACATTCAATGAGTGTTTGTGTGACTTAAATGAAAATAAGTGATCTCGAATAAGTGAAAATTTGTGATTTCGTTAAAGTGAAAATCAGTTATGTTAATACTGAAGCAGGTGGCTAACACCAGAAGGAGTTGTTCGATTTTGGTCATTTTTTCCACAGATGATTTTTGGAAGATAGTAAGTAATATAAACGATACAACGACTTTTTATTTTAATTAAAAGTATTTTTTAGGTATTTAGTTTTCTCTTTAATGAGGGATATTGTGGGGTAAAATACGATGAAAACTGATGAAAAGATACTAAAATTATGTCTCTACGTGCTTTGTATGCGAAGAAATTAATTATTTAGTGTAAATATTCCTCAAAAAAATCTGTCGTCGTCTACTCTTGGGTTTACGCTCAGACCAAGTAGATCACTCAGCCTGAGCATACTCTCACGTTCACAAAAAACGTAAAATTGCACCATGCTGCTTGAAGAAAGTTGCTTTCATTGGTATCAGATATCGAAATGAATACTTACTGCTTAATATGGCGAGGCTCCGGGGGACGGGGCCCTGGCTAGGAAGTTAGGTAAGGTTAGGTAGGTTTCTTAGGTTGGTTAAACATATTGTTTACTGTTTTATTTTTCCCCTGCAATGAGAGAAACTGCAGGGTATAACACAGTGAAAAACTGATCATATGACACAAAAATTATGTCTTTACGATCTTTGTACACGATGAAATTAATTATTTACCGTAAATATTCCTCCGAAAAATCTGTCGCGTTGGCAAGTGTTGTCATCCACTCCTTTGTTTCTGTGCTACAACCGACTTTTACTTTTATCCTCTTCACCACTGATCGGCATGCACCTGCTCCTGAATGGACCTGAACCTGCTCCAGTGTTGGTCAAGTCTGGTCTTGAAAGAGCTCACACTCGGTGCCATCACAACACTTTCTGGTAGATTGTTCCAAGAGTTTACAACTCTCACTCCGAAAAAGTTTGCCCTAGCAGTTTTCTGGACTTGCGGCTTCTTCAATCTTGAGCTGTGACCCCTTGTGGGGCGAGCGTCCGCCAGCTCCAAGTAAGGACACTCGACTGAGTAGTGCCCCTTGAGATTTTTATACACCTCAATTAGGTCGCCCCATGCCCGTCTGTAGTATAAGCTAGGCAAGTTCAGGCGCTCCAATCTCTCAGGGTAGTTGAGGTGCCGAAGTGCAGGCACCAGTGTGGTGGCCCTCCTTTGAACATTTTCAACCAACTGACAGTCCCTAGCATATCTCGGAGACCAGACGGGGTGACAGTACTCCAAATGGGGAAGCACTTCACCTTCTTATAAGACCCAATAATTTATTTGCCTGATTTACCATCTTCTCGCATTGGCAAGAGAACTTCAGCTCATTGTCAACATATACACCTAGGCCCTTTTCACATTGTCTCAAATGTGCAGTGTTGAGACATATGATACGCCTCCTTACCGTTGGTACGCCCCAGGTGCATCCTCTTACACTTCGTGACATTGAATCTCAGCAGCCATTTTTCGACCCTTCTTGGAGCTCACAGAGATCCTTCTGCAGCTCTTCACAGTCCGCTTGGTTCTTGATTTCTCGAAATAACTTGGCGTCATCGGCAAACATTTGTATGGAGGAGTTTACAATGTCAGGCATGTCATTTATGAAACAAACAAACAACAGCGGATTCAATACACTGCCCTGTGATACCTCCACTTGTGACAGGTACTGATGATGATTTCGTGTCATTAATCACCACACACTGCTTGCGGTCATGTTGCTCAGTCCAAGTGCACTCTCACGTCCACAAAAAACATAAAATTACACCAAGTCACTTCAACAAAGTTGCTTTCATTGGTAACAAAATATCAGAGTAAGTTACTTTAAGTAGATTTCTTTGGGTGGTTACATTAGGTTCTATTAGGGTCTGTGCAATGTTGTATTGTTTGTTTTTTTACTTACTATTAACAAAAATATCTGTGGAAAAAATGAATGAAATGAATTATCTTATCTCATTTAAGTGGTAGCAAATGATTTCAGTTAAGTGAAAATGATTGATATCGGTGAAGTGAAAATTGGTGATCTTCATTAAGTGAAAATTAGTGATTCCAGCAAGTGATAATTTGTGATCTCAGTTAAGTGAAAATTAGAGATCTCAGTTAAGTGTAAATAATTGATCCTGGTTAAGTGATAATTAGTGACCTCGGGATGAAGCCACCAGTAAGACCACCAGTGAGTATGGTTACTATTTTGGTAACATTCAAGATGTTGTGCCAGCCTTAACAGCTACCTGACGAGATTTTTCCATAGAAGATAAAAGCTTTCTTGCCTCGAGAATCAGACATAAAATGCAGGAGGAATACTTTTTTTTTGGGGAGGAAGATGGCCACTACTAGTGTCAAGTTTACATTGTAGGAATTATTTTCTGAGAAAGAAGTCCTATTCTATTTTAGGAGAATAAAATAAGAATTGATCATAGTATTTTAGATGAGGTCTGGTAAGTTATGAAATATTACAGACTGTAAGAATATTTTGACACTTGATAACTAATTGCTGTACTAGTTATTGGTGTTTTGGGTATCAATGATGTCATATTTGAAATTACTTTATTTTTTGCACCACAGTAATTTCAGCAATGATGATGTGTTCTGGTTGTTTGTTTAATCTGTTCTGTAATGATTGAATATCAGACCATAGCTTATAGCCCAGAGAAGTTCAACACATAACAGTGAGTGTGTAGACCTCTTGGTACCACCACATACCAGGTAGACACACCTTGGGTCGGGACCCAAGGGACCTGACCTCGTCCGCTAATTACTTGAATTAGCTGGGGGACTTGACCTACAACCACACCTCCAAGACAGACACACCTGGGCACGACCACACCTGAACACAGCTGTCCAGATCTAACCAGTTTAGTGTTAATTGGCGGAGATCAAACACCGGCTGTTCCTCCCACATATAAAGGCCTGCAGTCCTGCCCACCGGGGCATTTCCTCATTCGCTGCCACTATAACAACTAAGCGAGAAGGACGTGGGTTAACATATAGTTCGCTGTCTCCTTTATAGTAAACGAGGAGGGCGTGGGTTAACGTATAGTTCGCTGCCACGAATGTAATGAGACAAAACTCACCAGAAGAAGATTACATATAAGTAGAATATTTATAGTAGAAGGAATGTAAAGAGAGGAAAAGTTAGGCAGCGTGGCTGGGATGTTATTTACACTGTCAATACACTTATCTTATCTCATGTGTCAATACACATATATTACGTATCACGTAGTACGTTCTTAAGGGACAACTTGTTAAACAACACTTCGATACAACTATTTATTAATTCACTCAATGACACGGACACATCAATATCAATATTATATCGGAGTTCTTAGCACATTATTTTTATGTTACTCGACACCGACTCGGACACAAACATGAAAGGAATACACTTCCCACAGTAGGTAACTCACCCTAGGGATAGTTCTGACAAGACTCACATTTGACCTGACGTAGGCCTAGTGGGTGCTCGCTGGGCTGCCTCCTATGGGAGACTCTGCTCAGCTGGTGAGGCTGGGGTCTGTTCGGGAGAGTCCCCTCCTAACCGGGGAGGGGGAGGACGAGCGTGTCTCTGTGCAAGTGAACAGAATGACGACCCGAACGGGAGAATCAGAATGACCAGAGTGACAGAATGACAATCAGCCGAATGACCTGAATGAGGAAATGCCCCTGTAGGCAGGACTGCAGGCCTTTATATGGGCGAGGAACAGCCGGTGTTTGATCTCCGCCAATTAACACTAAACTGGTTAGATCTGGACAGCTGTCTTCAGGTGTGGTCATGCCCAGGTGTGTCTTGGAGGTGTGGTTGTAGGTCAAGTCCCCCGCTAATTCAAGTAATTAGCGGACGAGGTCAGGTCCCTTGGGTCCCAACCCAAGGTGTGTCTACCTGGTATGTGGTGGTACCAAGAGGACTACACACTCAATGTTATATGTATCGAACTTCTTTGGGCTGTAAGCTATGGTCTGATATTCAATCATTACACCTCCCGCCAAGACCAAAGCTTCCATCACAGAGAACTGATGACACATATAGACAGTAATATCAAGTGTAGTATCTAAGATAGTCCCTGAGGCGATAATACAATCTTACAATTACAACAACAATCTCGTGGGTGTATGTTTTTCTACTGGCGCTAATTTGATCTGACAAAGTTCACTATAGTTCACACTGTTTGAGAGATTGTGTCAGATGGAAAAAAATTGATACTTGGTCGTTTGACCTGTGCCCGGGTGGGCTAATTCCCGTAAAAAATAAAATAAAATAAATAAATAAATAAATAAATAAGTATTCTCCAGGAATTATGACAACAATATCTGGCTGAAAGGAACCATCGGAAGGATGATGGGTCAAGAGTTGCTCCTCCATATACAGAAAATTTAAAAAAATCATTAAAGTGTACACACAAAACACATTCCTTTTCCACTTATTGTATGTTTCTGACTGAGATATTGCCGATACCGCAGTCGCTCGTAGTTTATCTTCATGTAGATAGTTTCACCTCTATTACCTGTTAAAAGCTGCACCTGAATTGTTTGGGTTTATTTAAAAAAAATTATTATTCAAACAATGGGTGGGGTGTAAATAGCTACATAACTACAATATCAGTGTGTAGTTAAAGAGAAATTATGAGAGGTTGAGATAAGAACGTTTTTGTATCACACATCTGACTATATATCTGGTCAGTTGAGATGACCCAAGCATCCATTAGTGCGTGGAGGTCAGTTAAAATTATTGAGATATGTGACCAAGAAGTTACAGACCAGGAAATCACATCAATTGTTGTTTCAAAGCCCTGCTCTTAGTCTGGCTCCTGAGGGTAAGGTATGTGTACAAAGATGATGTACTGTCAGGGAAGGCAAACTATAATAGTCAAGATTAGGTTAGGTTGAGGTGGTTTGCCTATGTTAGGAAGATCATGTTAGTTAAGGTTAGGTTAGATTAGTTTAGGTTGAGTTGGTTACCCATGTTAGGTAGGTTAGGTTAGGCAAACTATGACAGTCAAGGTTATACGTTTATATCCAAGCCAAGCAACGCTGGATATTTTTGTTTGTACATATATAAGTAAATATTTGCAATAACAGCACAAAACTGTTATCACTGAACACTTTCTTAATTCAATTACTGTACTGTACTTGTAATGCAGTATTTCCATGCAAACTGTAGTGATTAGTTCTATAAAAAAAATAGTCTTGAATGGCAAAGTCTGTTGAATTAAGACAAAATATCATCAATCTAAATTTCGGGAGTAACAAACCATAATTGATAATGTCAAAAATTCAACTCTTACGGCGATGGTCAGCGTTCTCTCCCACTGCTACTGTTCATTTTGAAACCACATAATTCTAAGTTCTATTACCGGTATACAGTACATTGAAAACGTCACTTGTTTTAAGAAAATAGTATTACTTAATAGTAAAGGTGAGAAATCATATGTTAGTAAATGGTCGATGATTTTTTTTCTACTAATTATCTGGGATGAAAGCCTTTGGTACAGTATCTAAAGTGTGGCATTACTGCAAGATTCTAAGTGTCTTTTTTATCATGGCTGTAGTGTGATGGAGTTTATTCTTTTACAAACAAATTTTTTATGAACTTACTGTAATAATAATTTGTTTTTAACACTGGTTAATGGTTTTACAGGTTAGAACTTCAGAAGCGTTTATGGTAAGTACAAAGGCCCAATTCCTTGAAACTTCGTCATATTTTGTATCAGGTGTATTAGGTTAGGTTATACTTGGATGCAGTTTTAACTATGCTCATCCAGATTTATGATTACTGTAGATTAAAAATTTACTAAAATCCACGAAGACAAAATTCAATGGTACATTGAAATAAAAATAAATAGTTTATTAATGAACTTTAAGATAACAGTTAAATTGATCCGTCATTATTTTATAAAGTGGGGATAAACTTTGAATCCTGAGCCTTTCTTTATCAGAGAACAGACTTTAATTTTTTTTATTGCATGCCTCTTATTAACCCTGCAGACCTTACAGTACAAGAAACCTAGCGGTGTTAACGTCATGTACTGAGATAAATCAAGGCTTCTAACACTGTTAGCTTTAAGTTGAGGTTAGGTTACAATGTATAGGTTTCATTAAACGTGTAAGTAACATTTAGAATGAGGTTTATAGAGGTACTGTAGTATCTCTTTTTTTCAGATGGAGGTAAGGTTCATGTATTATATTACAATATAAATAAAATGTTTTCAGGCGCAAATTATTATATATATATATATATATATATATATATATATATATATATATATATATATATATATATATATATATATATATATATATATATATATATATATATATATATATATATATATATATAATTTTTTATTTATTTTTCTTTCAATTCAAATGCAAAGTTTTCTTTTTTTTACGTGAAGACTAAGTAAATGTGTATTTCTGAGAGATTTACTTTTTTAACGGATGAAGGAAAGTACATTGGTATAACTTATTGCAGCACAATTGAAGTTTTTTTTTTTAGTTAGTTTTTTTTTAAGTCTTGATAAAGTTAATGTATTTCCTGTACCCCTCTGGTACTCCTGGCCAGGGTAGGAAATCTCACCCCCTCACAGTCTTTCAGTGCATGTTGCGTCGGTAACTGGAACAGTTTTTTCCATTTTGGTACTGAGTGATCCAGACCCAAATTGCACCCTTAGAGATGCTAGTGGGAAGAACAGAACTTCGGTGATTGATAGAGCCCGTCCACTGTTCCGGTACTTCTTGCTCTCAGCGTGAGATATGGCTGAGCCGGAGGAGTCAGGCCAGCACATGAGCACTTAGTGACGCAATCTGTGTCAAATGATCGTAAAAGGGTTAATGCAGCAGATAGCAAAATACGTACTATTATTTTTTTGTTTCTTTAGTTCCTTTGGAAAAGGATCCTAATGCATTTCTTTGATAAAATTCCATTTTTCCTTACTCCAGTCCGAATGTCATTTTTTTCATACACAAATGTGAGGTTTCTCGGTTTTGCAGGAAAGCAAATACGGTGTTATTTTTGTAAGCCAGCATAATTTATTGTTTGTTTATTGATGGGTCTAAAGTAAAAAAATATAAAGACTTGTTAAAATTGCTGCTTTGAAATTGTAATTTGTAATTCCTATTTAAATTCCTTAAGATATCGTATTTGTCAAATAAAGTGTAATAACTAGTGTCCTTCATGACCTTGATGATCTTCTTACACCAACTAGTGTTGCCGGCAAAAAATAAGCAGTTGAGAAAGATTTGTAAAAGGTTGTAGGATATGATGAACAAATATTTGGTCACATTTGTAATGCTGGTGATTTATTTCAGGGGGCTATGAACTATGTGATCGATGTTGAAAAGGTCTTTAGCCGTATTTACACAATTACAGTTATCATCCTTTTCGGGCTGCCTTACAAAGTGGATTTTCGTTTTGGGATTTGCTTAAAATATCGGTACAAGATAGGAAATATTTATTTGCTATACAAAAATTAACCTATTTGAAAGAACAGCTTAAAGGTTAGGTAGGCTCGGCATTCGTTAGAAGGGTTGAGCCTGGAAGCAGCCGACTATGCTACATGTGTCGATTTGTTAAAAAAAAATATATGGTAGTGATGACATCATTAAAGCTTCACATGGGCAAGCATTAGTTGGTCTTCCAGCCTTGGGATTCATTCAAGAAGTATTATCTAATTTTAGAGCGACCTTTGAGTGCCACATTAGATCCATGAAGAAATTTAACTTGATGCTGGACGAGTTTTATTGCGAAATGTTAATGTATGAATAACCAGACCTTAGCGTCGAATTCGTAAAGTGAGCGTCTGGTGGATATTGAGTGAATTATGTTTTTACAAAGTGTTTTCAAAGGGAATTACAAAACATTAGTGCCTCTATCCCAGCATCTCTGGTAAGGAGACGTGAAGCAACCGCATCCTTCGGTCTGAAAGAGGAAGGAAAGCACGGGAAACTGTTGAATGCTCTTTGTGCCAAAAAGTTGGACACTTTTGGTACTGTACAGATGTTTCGAGTACAAGACGCCTGAGTCCGAGATTGGTAGTGTGCATTGTTCACACCTATGTTTATAACGTCTAAAAAATTTTTATTTTCATGGAGAATGTACAGGAAGGTACAACTCAAACCCTGTTTTAAATGTGGTGAGGCTCATTTATACCAACTTTGTCATTATAGGAAACAGAGGGTATCAGATGTGCAAAAGGACACGAGTCGCCCTAAATGATCACTGAATTTGCTGGTGCATTTAAGTCCAAGACCAGTAAATCAACTCCTTTGAGTCACACAGAAGGCACAGGCAATGGCGTAAATACTTTGACTATTGGTAACCGAGCTCACTATCGACCATATACATCTGCACTTTATATAATTCAGTTTCCATTATTGGGGAGAGGAAAACAAAATTAAATGACGAATCTTGTTTCACCAAGGTTCTCAAATCAGATTTGTGCAGAGAAAGTTGCTGGATGTCTTAAAACATGAGAAATCTGGGAGTGAGGCGCTAATGCTTCCTACCTATCATCAAGTAGAAAATGAAAAAATAAGATATGACGCGGTGAGTGTATACTATCCATATAAAGGGGCCATTGAACCTTCAGAGTGTTTTGTAGATAAGTTTACCTGAAGGTACTGAGTACCAAGGTTTTGGTAAACATCTAGACACATTTAAAGACCGGAGTCAATATATTGCTGATGATTATGTGCATAATAGACCATTTAATATTTTAATTAGATTTGATAATTATTATAGCTTGGCTCACCCAGGGTATAAACGTCAAGAGGATCTGGTTATGTCGCTTACCAAGTTTGGTTGCGCTTGAGTGGGAAATACAATCGTTCCACTGAAGTCAACAATGTGCAAACAGTGACTGTCCTTAAAGTTGCAGCTTCACAGTTGGAAACCATTTGGGAAGGTGATTTTGTCAAGTTCTTCTAATGCCATTGTTATAATCTGAGATGTGGATTCCGTCGGTATTGGACCCAAAGATCCTAAGTAAAGTTAGGGCAAGTATTAGAACAATTTAATGATACCATTAAGTGTTCTTCAGGTGACGGACACGGTGTTGTTTGGTTACCATGGAAACCGTCTCCTGAGTGTGTACCAAAAATTATGGATAAGCATTGGGTCGTATGCGTCGTTTGCAAAAGATATTCATAGACGATGATCAGTTTTGTAAAACTATTGGAACGTTATCAAGGAGCAAGAAAATAAAGACATTATTTAATGTGTTCCTAAACAACGGCTGAAGCGGGAGTATTCTTGTCACTATTTATCCCACCCTGGCGTTGTCAAGGCAAGGTTAACTACCCCAATGTATGTTGTTTACGATTGCTCAGCACGGTCTGGTAAAGGAGGTGTAAGTCTCAACGATTGCCTGCACACGGATCCATTACTGGTCTGTTTTGTGTCAGGTCTTGTTGAGATTTCGCCTGGATGCGTTTGTAGCAGCTGGTAATATGGAAAACTGGTCCTTAAGATACAAACTCGTGAGGAGGATCGTGATTACACCAGATTGTTTTTGCCAGTCAGTCCTTGAGATCCACAAAGTGAACTTGTAATCTTTAGGTTTAAAGTGGTACTGTTTGGGGCAACTTGATCACAATTCTTGTTGAATGTCATTCATCCTATCAGGACAGTATGTCATTAAAAAGGGAGCTATATATTGATAATTTACAGATCACCTCTAAGTTGGAGAATTAGATGATCCAATTATATTGGAAGGCTCAACAGGTGTTTTCTTCTGCATTTGACGGTGTAGCTATAACATCCCCTCATCACAAAGATTTTGGGGATGATTTAGGATCCTTTGGGGGACAAATTAAATTTATTACAATCTTGGAAAAAACGTATATTACATTTGAGAACTATTTATAGATTTAACTTTCCTAGACTGGTAATGAATATTCCTTAAACTTCCTGTCAATCGCTGATGTAAGTCAGCGAGCATACGATTCTTACATTTATCTATTTTACCCTGTAGTCAGTAATGTTGAATCACTATTAGTCATGGCTAACGTCATGGTTGCACCCACTAAAACCTTAACAATACCCAAGATGGAACTCACAGCTGCATTATTAGCAGTGCGTGCTGTTAACTTAGTTTTTCAGGCTTATGCCTATGAATTGAGTTTCAACAGTATTTTTTTGTGGTCACACTCACAAATTATACTGTACCGGTTGCAGCCTAGAAAGGACCAACGTGATGATATCCGTAACAGCCTAGAAAGAATCAACAGTTCTCAAATTACAAGTAATGAATTGAAGAAAGCCGAGGTGGTATTATTTTGCTCGTTTCAGCTTGAGGCATTTCAAGCGGAAATGTCAACCAGAAGGCAGGTTGAAGACCGTCAAACATTGTTAATGTGTCTCTTGTTATGTAAAGGCAGGCTGAACATGCCAGGTTGCATAAGAGGACAAAACTTTCCCCATTACTGCCCACAAAGCACAGTGTAACACATTTATTAATTGAAAGAGAGCATTGTTTGGGGACTGCATTACGGGACCAATTATGCCTTTACTATGCTTCGGTAACACTGGTAGATACCGGGGATGAGACAATGTGTTAAGGTGGTGAAAATGAAGTGTATCACTTGTCGAAATTTACAGGCCTTCCCCGCTGTTCCCTCTCTTGATCTACCAGACTTTAGAGCTACTGGTATTGAACCATTTACATTAACCGAAGTTGACTACATCTGTGCTCTCTCAATTAAAGGACAGAACGGGTCAAAGGTATATTTCGTTCTGTTTACCTGTGCGGTAACTCGTGCCATCCATTTAGATTTAGTCGAAGACCCGTTCTGCACTTCGCTTTTAAAAACCTTTCGAAAGTTTTATGGTAGACGATCTTGTCCAAGACTGTTACTCAGTGATAATGCTACATATTTTGCAGCCGTAGCAAAGTATCTGTGTGATATATGAATGTCCGTAGTCAAGGAGGGAGACAAATAAGATCGTTGCCATTGTTCTCGGAAACATCAAATTGAGGACCCAGAGATCATTTCTTCTCAAGGAACGGATGAAGTTATTGATGAAATACATAAATATACCGTTAATCTGAGTAACGATCTCTGGAAAAGATGATCTAACGAATATTTAAAAAATATTGAAATAATAATAAAACTGACCACAGAAAGGGTAATTGGCCATCGTTAGGTGAACTAGTCCTAATTCACGATGACGGTCCACGTTTGTTGTAGAATCGATGAACACTTCAGGGTGGCTCAACTAGGAACACGTCATGGATCCACGACTCGTCCAGGTGTAAAGTTATCTCCTTTGGAAATTAAATGTGAGGAATCGTGGTCCAATGTCAGTGATCTAGTCATAAGATTCCAGTGACTGAGAAGACAATTAATTCATCTACTCGTCCACTTAGACAATCAGGTCGTGCTGCTCGTTCTGTTTGGCAAGATCGAATTTAGTCGGGGCAATTATGCGATTGTAAAGTTGTATAGTTAGATTTAAGGGTTTGGCCGCGCGCCCCCCTGTGTATCGTAACTTATGATAATAATCGTAAATTAGATAGGTGATGTAGACAATTGTGATGAAGTATAATTATGAATTGGTTAATATTAAAGAGTACTAAAATTGACTAATATTAACATATATAATTAATTTGTATTATATATAATTTTGTATTAATTATTAAGGTTATTTCTAAATTAACGATAATAAAAGGTCACATAGAATTCTGGTTGAATAGTGCAATCCTGGTTATAAATTTCTGTTATATATAGTTTTGTTTAATATTGCTGTTGCACTTCTGTTGTCAATATATTGTGTGTGGTATATGGAATTTTGTATTTATCAAATGAAATCATGATATTTGTAATTAAAGGGGAATTCATACTTGGCAACACTGTCAACTCGATTTGGTGACTTCTTGGGGTCTGGTGCTGGACCGACGATGTCAGTTCGCTCAGGGTTCGTGATACACTCTTCTCGACCAGCACTTTGGAATAATTCATCAGAGTATAATAGTATAACTTATATATATCATCATTTATATGTTCCTCGTCAGTTCAGTTAATTCAGCTGTCGAGGATATAGCATTATACCTCTTGAGAACTTATGCGTTTAGGGTTTCATCTGTGACTAGGAACTTGTTTAACTTGTTTGAGTAGTTGTAGCGCCCTAGATTCCACAACAACAATATTCAGGGGAGTGAGGGACAAAACACTCAGTAAAACATCAATATTCAGGGGAGTGGGGGAACTGTGTGCGGTCAATATTTAAAGGGACAGAGGCGTTGCGAGAGTTTAGTATTCAGTTGTGTGAGGAGCTGACTAGAAGATCAATATTCAGGGGGACCAGAACCCAACAACAACGACAACAATAGTCCTCTGCCTCCCATTACTGACTTAATAATGTAGTTGTTCGTATGTTTATCATTTTGTTTATGTTTGTAGTTGTTTATCAATATCTCTTCATTTTTTTATTCATTTGTTTGTCTCTTTATTCATTCAATTATCTATTATACCTCACCTCTTACAAGTTTCTCACCTCTCACTTATGTCTCATCCTCACGTATGCCTTTCCCCTTCTGCTTATTTGTGTCTCACCTCTCATTTATGTCATCTTACCTCTCACTCATGTCTCTCACCTCACTTATGTCTCTCACCTCCTACTTATTAGTGTCTCCCTCTCACCTTGTGTCTCTTACCCCTCACATCTCAGTTGTGTATCTCAACCTCTCACCTCTCACTTATGTCTCTCATATCTCAGTATTGTCTCATCTCTCACTTAAGTCTCTCATCTCAGAAATATGTCTCATCTCTCGTTTAAGTCTCTCCTCCTCATAATTATTATACCTGTTGTGTCTAATGAATTAGTAATATACAGTGATTCTGAGTAATGTTTATATGGTGTCATGTTGAAAAGTCCCTCCCTGTACCTGCCCTTGTACCTGCCCTTGTACCTGCCCCTTGCCCTTGCACATGCCCCTGTAACTGCCCCTGTACCTGCACCTTCCCGTGTACCTGCCCCTGCCCCTATACTTGCACATGTCACTGTACCTGTACCTGCCGCTGTACCTGCCCCTGTACCTGCCTATGTATTTGCACTTGCCCCTATACCAGCACCTGAAAAAGCACCTGCCCCTGTACCAGCACCTGCTCCTGTACCTGCACCAGTAACCTGCCCCTGTACCTACACATGCCCCTGCACCTACTCCCTGCCCTGTACCGCACATTCCCTGTACCCCGGCACCTGTACCCTCTGCACCAGCACCGGCACCTGTACCTCCACCTGCCCCCATACCTGCCCCTACCAGCCCCTGTCCTGCACCAGCCCCTGCACCTGCAAGTGGCCTTGTACCTGCCCCTCTGCCACTGCACCGCCCCCCACACTGCACCGCCCCTGCCACTGCACCTGCCCCTGCAATTGCCCCTACACCTGCCCCTGTACATGCACCTGTACCTGAACCCACCCCACTGCTATACCACACCTATCGCTATAGCTGCACTTGCCCTGGTACCTGCACCTCCTCCTGTACCCACATCTGCCCCAGACCTCACCCACCTGCCCCTGTACCTGCCCCTGCGCCTGCGCCTGCACCTGACCCCTACATCTGCACCCCACCACTGTCCCTGCCCTGTACCTGCAGGAACCTGACCTGCGCCTGTGCCTGCCCCTGCCCTGTGCCTGCCCCTGCCCCCTGTGCCTGCCCCTGCCCCTGTCCCTGCATCTGCCCTTGTTCCTACCTGCCCCTGTGCCTGCACCTGCCCCTGTACCTACCTGCCCCTGTACCTGTACATGCCCCTGCACCTGACCTCTGTACCTGCAACCTGCCACTGCACCTGCTCCTGCATCTGTTCCTGCCCCTGTACCTGCCCCTGTACCTGCACCTGCACCTGTTCCTGCACCTGCCCCTGTCCCTGCATCTGCCCAAAACCTGCTGCACCTGCCCCTGTACCCAGCACCTGCCCTTGTTCCTTTACCTGCCCCTGTGCCTGCACCTGCCCCTGTACCTATACCTGCCCTGCACCTGCACATGCCCCTGTACCTGTACCTGACTCTGTACCTGCAACCTGCCCTGCCCCCCTGCACCTGTTCCCTGCACCTGCCCTGTACCTGCCCCTGTACCTGCACCTTCCCCACACCTTCCCCTGCTCCTGCCCCTGCCCTTGCACCTGCTCCTGCACCTGTCCCCTACCTGCACCTTCCCCTGCTCCTGCACCTACCCCTGTGCCCCTGCCCCCTGTACCTGCACCTTCCTGCACCTTCCCGACCTGCCCCTGTACCTGCACCTGTCCCTGTACCTCCCACCTTCCCCTGCTCCTGCACCTACCCCTGTACCTGCCCCTGCACCTGCACCTTCCCTGCACCTTCCCCTGACCTGCCCCTGTACCTGCACCTGCCCCTGTACCTGCTCCTGCCCCTGCCCTGCACCTGCTCCTGCACCTGTCCCACCTGCCCTGTACCTGCACCTTCCCCTGCTCCTGCACCTGTCCCTGCCCCCTGCCCTGCCCCTGCACCTGCTCCCTGCACCTGTCCTGCACCTGCACCTGCACCTGCTCCTGCTCCTGCTCCTGCACCTGCCCCTGTATGTGTACCTGTACCAGTACCTATAATAGTAATAATAATAATAATAATAACAATAATAGTATTAATAATAATATTTGATAATAATAATAATAATAATAATAATATTCATAATAATAATGATGATGATAATGATAATAAAGAATAAAATGTGGCAGACACTAGGCTACTCCACTGTCTCCAATTGCATCCTCTAACTTCCCAATTAGCCAGGTAATTAGGTCAGACTCGTTAACGGCATCCACCTTATCCAACCTCCTCCTCCTTCCTCTTCTCTCTCCTTCCTCCTCCTACCTCGTCCTCCTCCCTCCTCCCTCCTCCTCCTACTCCTCCTCCTCCTCCCTCCCTCCTCCTCCTCCCTCCTCCCTCACTTCCTCCCTCCTCCTCCACTCATTCCTCCTCCTCTTCCTCCTCCTACTCCTCCCTCCTCCTCCTCCTCCTCCTCCTACTCCCTCCCTCCTCCCTCCCTCCTCCTCCTCCTCCTCCTCCTCCTCCTCCCCTCCTCCTCCTCCTCCTCCTCCTCCCTCCTCCCTCCTCCTCCTCCTCCTCCTCCTCCTCCCTCCTCCCCACACCTCCTCCCTCCTCCCCTCCTACTCATTCCTCCCTCCTCCTCCTCCTCCCTCCTCCCTCCTCCCCTACACTTCCTCCCTTCCTCCTCCTACCATTCCTCCTCCTCCTCCTCCTCCTCCTCCCTCCTCCTCCCTCCTCCCTCCCTCCTCCTCCTCCCACACCTCCCTCCTCTGCCTACCTCCTCCTACTCTTCCTCTTCTTTCTGCTCTTTCTCAACATACTCCTCCTTTTGCCTTTCCTTTTCCCCCTTCTACTCCTCTTCGTCTTCCTCCCTTCCATTCTTTTCTTCCTCCTCTTTCTCTGTTATCACTTATTCTCTTTACTGTTATGTTTATCTGTTTTTAGTGATAATACTGTACAAGCTGATGTTACAGTGACTTCATAATGGAGTATTCGTCTGTCTGTCTGTCTGTCTGTCTGTCTTTCTGTCTGCGTCTCTCTCTCTCTCTCTCTCTCTCTCTCTCTCTCTCTCTCTCTCTCTCTCTCTCTCTCTCTCTCTCTCTCACAAAACAAACATTTAGATCCATTAAGCAACATCCAGGTTATGGCTTCATATTGCAGCCTCGTCAATTTACTTTACTACACCCTCTTCCACCCACTTTCCACCCTCTTCTACCCACTTTCCACCCTCTTTCCACCCTCCTTTCACCCTCTTCCACTCACCTCCACCTTACACTCCAGACACACTCCACCTACCGTACACCCACCCTGCACCCTACTCCAGACACACATTCATCTTTCCACCCACACTCCACCCATCCTCCACACACACCCGCCACTCTCCTTCAGTCACTCATTCACTCATCCCTCCACCCTCCTCCAGGTACGCATCGACCCACCAATCCCTCCAGCTAATCAACCCACCACCTAACCCACCTCAACCCACCTAACCACTCTCCATCCACCAACTCTACCCATCATATCACCCACTCACCCCCACACCCATTCACCTGTTCACATACCTCTTGCCCCCACCCGCAGTCCACCTACCTGCCCACCCCATCCACTTCAACAACCCCACCCCATCCACATAACCCATCCCATTCACCCCTTACCCGCCCCATTCACCCACATATCACCCACCCACCTACCTACCTATCCTACCCCACCCACCCACCCCCCACCCACCCACCCACCCACCCACCGCAAATTCGCGTTTATACAGTTTAAAAAAAATATCTTCCCACCTTTGGCCGATGAATAATTAAACCTGGTGGATTATACTGAAAACATAACCGTGACTACAGCTGGTCAGTTGATACACCGGACGAGATACAAGCTTCGAGTTGTTCAAGGAATGATGGTTCGAAACAGTAGACTTACGATTATAGTTGTGGAATACAGACACAAATACCC
Source organism: Homarus americanus (assembly GCF_018991925.1). Classification (NCBI taxonomy): domain Eukaryota; kingdom Metazoa; phylum Arthropoda; class Malacostraca; order Decapoda; family Nephropidae; genus Homarus; species Homarus americanus. The sequence continues at coordinate 10,621,242 of NW_024735554.1, forward strand.
TTTAATTAATTATCATCGGAGAAAATAAGTAATTATGCAGATCAATAGTATAACTGGCTACCCTGTCCAAGGTTCCACAGACCAGCCAACTGTTTGAGACATAACTGTACACTGGTTCGTCCGTCAGGTGATTCAACTTGTCCGCGATATATTCCCCAAAGAAGATTCTTGTTTCTTTAGACTGTACCTAAGTTAGTATACAGAGTTGTTAGCCATGTAATATTTGAATGAGTATATCAGTACTGTACATATGGAAAATGATAAATTTAGTCTATTTATCATACTAATTTTATTTATACTCTATTTTTAACCAAACATTTAATGACACACGATTTTGATTCCTGACACCGATTTTTTTTTTTTTTACTATATCACACCGATTTTTCCAATCCTTTTATCGCCACTTTCCTCATTTCTTCTTTTCCTTATACCTTCCTCCACCACACACACACACACACACACACACACACACGTAGACAGCTCGGGTTGCTGCCATAGTAACCCGGGTGAAGGTGGCAGTTGTGGCCTCATGAAGTCATTTCTGTCTTCTACCAAGGATGTTTGAATATGTCCTTATTTTAACCTTTTTTATGTCTGTCTCTGTCTGTCTGTCCGTCCGTCCGAATTTGGTGTTGATACTGGTGTTAATTATGATGTTGATTCTGGTGTTGATTCTGATGTTTATTTTGGTGTTGATTCTGATGTTGATTCTGATGTTGATTCTGGTGTTGATTCTGATGTTTATTTTGGTGTTGATGTTGATTCTGATGTTTATTCTGATCTTGATTCTGATGGTGATTCTAATACGGATTCTCTTACCGATTTATTTTTATTTTCACATTATAAAAAAAAAATTAAACGATTCCATTAAATAAAAAAAAATACATTAAATATTGGGTAATTTAAATTCCCATCCAATAAACTTTTTTTGTGTGTGTATCATGAATGGATTAAACTCTATGAATTTTAAACCATGAAAAATTTAAATGTATAAATACTTTTGATTTACCATGAATAAATTATGGAATCAATGGAAATGAAAATCACTAGCGGATGACAGTGTCTAGTAATCCATAAAAAAAAGGAAAAAAAATTGTAACTTATCACTAAAAGTTATTATTATGCATCAAACACACCGACCAGCGCCCATCACCCCTGGCTCTCTGTTTTCATATTATTAAACGTCATAAACATCAAAGGTAAATTCAATCACCAAACGAAAAAATACTACTAAAAATACTTTGAAAAAATATCTAATGTAATGTATCGATAAAATACTAAACTTAATTTTATCCCGTAATTATTTATTATTATTATTGTTGTTTTTTATTGATTTTATTGATTTTCGACTATTTTCTTTTATTAAAATATACTTCTACTTTTAAATATCAGTAAATTTGGGTTAAGTCATTAGAAGTTAATATATGTTTAAAGTACTTTGTGTGTGTGTGTGTGTGTGTGTGTGTGTGTGTGTGTGTGTGTGTGTGTGTGTGTGTGTGTGTGCGCGTGTGTGCCTGCGTGTTTTTCTAGCACAGGACAGTACAATGTTTGTCTCAAACGCGGTTTACTCTTTGATCAGAAATCTTTAACACAACACAATGTTTAGGTCTTAAGTCTCTCATAGGTCTCAGGTCTTCCTCACACCACAGTGTTAATGTCGCAGGTCTCAGGCCTCAACACAGTGTTAATGTTCCAGGTCCCAGGTCTTCTTCACATCACAGTATTAATGTCCCAGGTATCAGCTTCCTCACAACACAGTGTTAATGTCTCAGGTTTCAGGTCGTCTTCACAACACAGTGTTAATGTCTCAGGTCTTCTCACAACACAGTGTTAATGTCTCAGGTTTCAGGCCGTCTTCACTACACGTTATATACGTGCAGGAAGTCATGTTGTCTCCAATCTGGTAGGAAGGCGAGGCATTATAGAGCTATAACACTGGAAGCAATAAAGGCAGAATTATAGAGCTATAACGCCAGATTAACGTCCTTAATGGAGTGGATCCCTTTAAATGCCTCGCTCCGGAGCCTCGGTTAAACATGGTAGTTCACATTTTAGTCTGGATTACGTTTTTTTATTTTAGATTGAAAATTTCAAAATGGTTTTATAATTCTAAAATCTAATTCTGGGTTTTACTCGTGGTCAGGAAGTTTCTGAAGGGATCTCTAATGTTTATCTTAGATCAAAGATTTCATAGTCATTCTCTATTTCAAAGATATAATTCTAAATACGATTTATTTTCCTTTAGTAGGATCAATTTATGGATTAATTTTGAACTCAAGCCTAGAAGTTTATATATAATTTTCTAATTCAAAATAAAATCTAATGCTGGATGATATTTTTCGGTGATCGGATATTTCAAAATGGTTTTCGAATTCAAAGTTCTATATGTGGATTAACTCATCATATTATCTAAAATATAAAGAGTTTCATCCCTTTGGTCTAGTAACAGAGAGAAACAAACAGGTGGATTTAGATGTATTGTTCGATCATAAACGTTATAACTCTGGACACAACAAGAGGAGTGTAATCCTCTTTAGCTCTCCCAATAAACGTAATGGGTTCCAACTTTCTGTCATGTTAGTAGAAATAAATGAAAAATAAATAGTTTCGGACTCTATCGTTTATATATAAGAGTCGTAAGTAGAGTTACATATATGAAAAGTTTTTTATAACCCGCCAGTATAGGTAATGGGTTCCAAATTGCTGTAGTCCCGCGATACTTCGAGCTGAAAACCAACAAAGAGGCTCAGATCCTCCTGAGGCTCTGGCGGTGAGAAACAATAGACGGGGAGAAAGTATTGGTGAGTCAGAGAGTCATGAATACACAAAGCATTCGATCCTCCTTGTCACTGCCAGACGAGGATAAGAAGAGGATCAGAACTCACAGATCCTACGGTGTGTGTATTTCCCCTGGTCTTGAGGGTAACAGAGGTGACCTTTTGGAAGACCGGAGGAGGAGGAGGAGGAAGAAGAGGAAGAAGAGGAGGAGGAGGAGGAGGAATAAGAGGAAGAGGAGGAATAAAAGAACATAAGAACATAAGAACATAAGAAAATAAGGAGTCTGCAATAGGCCGGTTGGCCTGTGCATGGCAGCTCCTGTCGAGAGTTACTACCACTCTCTATCATCCATGAATCTATCTAGCCTCCTTTTGAAACTTTCCAGAGTTCCCGCACTTACTACAAAGTTGCTAAGCTTGTTCCACTCGTCCACCACCCTATTTGTGAACCAGTTTCTTCCTATCTCCCTCCTAAACCTAAACTTATCCATCTTGAATCCGTTGCTCCGAGTCCTATCCTGCTCGGATATTATAAGAACTTTATTTATATCCCCTTTATTGCTCCTTTCACCCACTTAAATACTTTTATCATATTTCCCCGCACTCTTCGTCTTTCTAGGGAATGCAAGTTAAGTTTCTTTAACCTATCCTGATATGGAAGGTTTCTAAGTCCCTGAATCATTTTTGTCATTCTTCGCTGCACCGACTCTAGTGAATTTATATCCATTCTATAATAGGGGCACCAGAACTGAACCGCATATCGAGGTGCGGCCTAACTAGCGCAAGATATAGTTGCAATAAGACCTCTGCACTCTTGTTACTTACACTTCTAGATATAAAACCCAATACTCTGTTTGCCTTATTTCGAACATTAACGCACGGTTTTCTAGGCCGTAGGTCCGGGCTTACATACCCCTAGGTCTCTTTCACAAGTCGACTTCTCTAGGTTGATGTTGTTTAGGCTGTATACATTATAAGTATTTGTTCTTCCAATATTAAGTACGCTGCACTTGCTGGTGTTGAATTTCATTTGCCATTTTTCAGACCACCCTTGCAGTTTATTTAGATCCTCCTGTAATGCATTTGCATCCTGCCCTGAATTAATTTGCCGCCCTATTTTGGTGTCATCCGCAAACTTGTTTATGTCACTGCTGATCCCAGTATCTAAATCGTTTATGTAGATTATGAACAAGAGTGGGCCTAGTACTGACCCCTGGGGAACCCCACTGGTTACACGGCCCCACTCAGATTTAACACCATCTACGCTGACCCTCTGCGTTCTATAGGTGAGCCATGATTTTATCTAATTTAAAACTTTCCCCTCGATACCATGAGCCTTAATTTTTCTCAGAAGCCTCTGATGCGGTACTCTGTCAAATGCTTTGTTAAAGTCTAAGTAAATAACATCGTAATTTTCGTCATTATCTACTACCTCGAAGACTTCCTAAAAAACGTTAGCAGATTTGTTAGACAAGATTTTCCCTTTGTAAACCCATGTTGAGAGTCGTAGATTAATTTGCTTTTCTCTAGATGAGATCTGATGCTATCTGCTATAATTGATTAAAGAAATTTCCCCACTACTGACGTCAAACTGATCGGCCGGTAATTTGACGCTGATGCTCTGTCTCCCTTTTTAAATATGGGTACTACATTCGCCTGTTTCCACAACTCTGGCACAAGGAGGAGAAGGCACTGGAGTGTTGACCTGACGTTATCTTGGTCACCAGAAGATGAGAAAAATTTTCCTCGCCTTTACAACCTTTTTCCCGGATAGTTCAAGGTGTTTAGAATCTGCAGCAACACAGCGACTTTCATTATTAACTTGTCGCTGGTCCAGTTCCAATGTTCCTCGTCCACAGTAAAGCCCTTGGTATTTCCCTGTGGTTTACCCCCGTCGCTTCCCACTACCCAGCACCAGCCACAAGCACCACGTTGGCAGTGTGTGTTGTGGTGGGGGTGTGTGTGTGTGAGGGGCTCTGAGTAGGTGTGTGTGGGAGGCTCTGAGGATGTTGACGAGTGGGAGACGCTTTGAGGTGCTCGAGGTGTCAGCTGAGAATTGAAAAACTTAGCAGACTAGTTGGAAACGTTGTGTGTGTGTGTGTGGGGAGGGGGAATCGTTCATGAGTGCATTATCGTTGTTGTTTTTTCCCGTCAGCTGTTTCCAACTTTTACCATCATTGTTTTAGAGATATTTCTTATTACGAGAAAATAAAAGAAACATAAATTACCTGAAAGTTAATATATTGTTTCATGTTAACCCACACAGTCTCTTATTACACCCACACAGTCTCTTGTTACACCCACACAGTCTCTTGTTACACCCACACAGTCTCTTATTACACCCACACAGTCTCTTATTACACCCACACAGTCTCTTAATACACCCACACAGTCTCATTACACCCACACAGTCTCTTATTACACCCACGCAGTCTCATATTGCACCCACACAGCTCTTATTACACCCACACAGTCTCTTATTACACCCACAGTCTCTTGTTACACCCACACAGTCTCTTGTTACACCCACACAGTCTCTTGTTGCACCCACAGTCTCTTATTACACCCACACAGTCTCTTATTACACCCACACAGTCTCTTATTACACCCACACAGTCTCTTATTACACCCACAGTCTCTTATTACACCCACACAGTCTCTTATTACACCCACACAGTCTCTTATTACACCCACACAGTCTCTATTACAACCCACACAGTCTCTCTCTTATTACACCCACACAGTCTCTTATTACACCCACACAGTCTCTTGTTACACCCACAGTCTCATATTACACCCACACAGTCTCTATACACCCACACAGTCTCTATACACCCACACAGTCTCTTGTTACACCCACAGTCTCTTGTTACACCCCACACAGTCTCTATTACACCCACACAGTCTCTTATTACACCCACACAGCTTTATTACACCCACACAGTCTCTTATTACACCCACACAGTCTCTGTTACACCACACAGTCTTATTACACCCACACAGTCTCTTATTACACCCACACAGTCTCTTGTTACACCCACAGTCTCTTATTACACCCACACAGTCTTATTACACCCACACAGTCTCTTATTACACCCACACAGTCTCATTACACCCACAGTCTCTTGTTACACCCACACAGTCTCTTGTTACACCCACAACTTATTACACCCACACACAGTCTCTTATTACACACCCACACAGTCTCTTATTACACCCACACAGTCTCTTATTACACCCACAGTCTCTTATTACACACCCACACAGCTTCTGTTACCCACAGTCTCTTGTTACACCCACACAGTCTCTTGTTACACCCACAGTCTCTTATTACACCCACACAGTCTCTTGTTACACCCACAGTCTCTTGTTACACCCACACAGTCTCTTGTTACACCACACACTGTCCCCCTACACACACACACACGTCGTCATCTCTCGCCACAGTCTTAAGTTTCCGGTCATGTGTGGTCTCTTGTCTCTCCCTTTGTCCTCCAACATGGCGGCTTTAGAGCACTCCAACCTAGCCTCTCCCTTCCTCCAACACTGCTCTAGCTCCACCGCTTCCTGTCCTTTCTCCAACACTGCTCTAGCTCCACCACTTCCTGCTCTTACTCCAACACTGCCCTAGTAATATCTCCCTCTACACCTTCCTCCAACACTGCCTAGCTCCACCACTTCTTTTCTTTCTCCAACACTACCTAGCTCCACCTCTTCCTCTCCTTTCTCCAACACTACCCTAGCTCCACTACCTCCCTCCCTCACTCCAACACCACCCCATCTACACTACCACCTTCCATACCCCAACACCCTCGGCCGCCTCATTACTCCAACACCACCACCACCACCTTCTCCCTCACACCACCACTATCCAACCTCCAACCAAAACAATTACAGGGATAATTTGGGCTTCCATACATATACAGTATAATTATATATACATGTAATTTTATTTATTCACTTCTTATTTTGTTATTGTTTCTTTATCAATTCCTAAAAAAAAAATATCAGTGTACCATCAGTTTATTTTGAGTTTTAATTTATATATTTAGAAAAAAGATAAGAATATATTGTCACTATTTAAACTCTCACCTATGTACATATGCCTTATATTATATAGTTAGTTCCAGAAAGGGCTTTTATATTTTTTTTTTAGGTAGATCTGTTTTGTAATGACAGGTGAGTAATTTGATTTGTATTACGAGTTCACAGTTTTCTATGACATATACAAAGGGTGACTCTCCTTCACAGTGTCAGGCAGGTGCAGCTAATTACCCGACTCGCCTTTGACAACATTTTTTGTTCTTAGATTTTTAGGTGTAATATTAATTAATCGTTTGTCGTCTCGTATTTTATGATATATCTCCTGACACTCTCTCTCTCTCTCTCTCTCTCTCTCTCTCTCTTCAGCCCACACACACACACACACAGAGCCTCTCCCACTAAAGTTATAAATACATATAAACGCGCTCCCTCTTGGGATCAGAAGCCATTATCATATTAACAAGAGGTTGGGATATCGGGTAATGGATTCCAACTCTGCTGTGACTTTAATCTTTGATGGGCACGTATCTCCCGGGGAAGGCTAGACAGGATCCAAAAATTAATATCCTTCTGTTATTCTGTTACTTATTGGGTTTTCTTCTCAGATGTAAACAAAATATAACAGATAGTGAACTAGACATATTTATTTTTATGGATCAGTAAAGAGATTGAATACTAAAGAATAATATACGTAAATATAGAGATATAAGACAGACAGACAGACAGACAGACAGACAATAGAGACATAGATATATGGAGACATGAACCTATAGAAAGATAGAGAGATATACAGACTGGTTAGGTGGAAAATCCTATCGTTCACTCCTGTCTCTGTGTGGGTGTACTGACATACTTACGGACGCTGGCACTTAATATGGCCACATACTCATGACTGACACACATACTGACACATACTCTTGACTGACACACACACACTGATTGACACATACTCAAGAATGACAGAAATACACACACACACACTGACACATACTCATGACTGACACACACACACACACATACTGACACATACTCTTGACTGACACACACACACACACACACACTGACTGACACATACTCAAGAATGACATACACACACACACTGACACATACTCATGACTGACACACATACACACACACACTGACGCATACTCATGACTGACACACACACACACACACACACACACACACTGAAACATACTCATGACTGACACACACACACTGACCTTCAACACTGACACACACACACTGACATGTCGCCTGTACCTTGCTCCAGTGTTTGTGAAATGCTGAAGCGTTGGACAACAATGTTACTATTGTTGGGGGCAATAATATATGCGTGCGTGCGTGCGTGCGTGTGTGCGTGCGTAATCAGATAATAGTTAAATATGTTACAAAAACTTCAAGAGAAATACTTGAAATGTACAGAAAAATACAAATTATATACTTTGGTCATATAATTAGGGATGGGGAGGATAATAACAGAAATATTAATGGGCAAAGTTGATGGTAGGAGGGCCAGGGGAAGGTAGAGACTGGGATGGATTGGTAAAAACAGCCCGAGAGCTGTAGAGTGGAGGACTGTGGTCGCCAACCCTCAGATATAAAGGCGGTACTGTGATTGGTGACACAGGTAATGTTTATATGCATGTAAGGTTTATATAGAGGCAGTGTTTATATACAGTTATGTTTATATACAGGTAATTTTAATAGCCAAGTAATGTTTATACAGGTAAAGGTAATGTTTATGCACAGGTAGGGTTGCTTCAGGTACAGTACAGCAGCCATCAACTCCCTTGAGACTTCCCAAGGCTTCGTAATCAACTTTGCAATAAGCTATGGTGTTCGTGTACAGCTTCCCGCGTTACTGGGTATTTATGTGATGAAATAATTATATGAGAGAGAGACCTTACAATCGCCAACTTTCGATTAATTGAGGGGACGGGGCTAGGGGCGGGGCTGGGGGCGGGCTGGGGGGACGGGGCTTGGGGGCGGGGTGGGGCGGGGCTGAGGGCGGGGTGGGGGGACGGGGCTGGGGACGGGGGTGGGGACGGGGGTGGGGGCGGGCTGGGGACAGGGGTGGGGGGCGGGGCTGGGGACGGGCTGGGCGGGGCTTGGGCGGGTGGGGCTGGGGACGTGGGTGGGGGCGGGGCTGGGGGCGGGGCTGGGGGCGGGGGTGGGGTGTGTTGTATACATGTTGGTATGCAGAGGTAAACATGTAGTTGTAGACAAGTCTCTTCTGTGTGGTAATGTTTGTGGGGTATTGTTGTCTGGAGAGATGTTGATTAATTATTTTAAGCTGGACAGGACAACAATGTAAACTTGTCCTTACTTAACCTAAGCTAACTTTACTTGACCTATTCTAACTTAACTACCAAACCTAACGCTACCTTACATAATTTTATCTAGCCTAACTTTGCCTAATCTAATCTACCTTTACCTAACCTATTAGATCTAAATTAACTATACATATCCTGACCTAACCTAACGTAATGAAACCTAACCTAACCTAACGTTCTGCTGAATTTCCCTTCTCAATTTCACGTACGTTTAGTGAACTCGAATTATTGGAAGGCGTCGTGCTGGACCATCCATTTCATTCTCAAGGAACTTAATGCAGGGCGACTCACTCTTACCTCATGAGTTTGTGGAAAACTCAAAACAAATTCTGAAGTTCTGACACAGTTAAGAACTACTGATTCAGGAATGACGTAGCTCCCCACCCAATTATACACAGTGCCTCTGTGTCGCATATGTAACCCGAGCTAACAGTCGTCCCTACCCAAAATTACTGACTGCAGCCCTCCTCAGGAAGCTTAAGTGTATGAGCGGGTAGAAGTTTACTTTCTCCCATCAGTAACTAGTGACCTCGGTAGACTAGATAAACTAACGCCGAGTCGTAACTTAAACTAAGCTGTCCTAACCTAACTAAACTAAACTATTCTAGCTTAACCTAACCCAAGTCTAACCTAACCAATTCCTTAATTAACCTTACCAAACCCAACTATCCTTACCTCAACTAACCTCACCCAAATCTAACCTAAAAGTCTCCCAACTTAACGTATTACCTTACCCCCTAACACAACCTAACTTGACAAAATCTACTGTTTTATAAAAATTCAGAGTCTGTCAAAGGGATAATAAGTTTAACCCCCTAATTCTACACTTAACTTAAATATTTTACAGAAGTTATAATTTTTTCGTTGAATATTTGTCATACTTCACTATGTGTGTTCTGTCTCTATCAAATCAAACACCATTAACAGGAAAGAAATAGGTCCTCACTAGGTAGATTACGATACGAGTTATTAGGCAAAACATTATAAATTAGGTGAATCGCTGTTCCTCCTTATAATACCATCGTCAACAAGGGGTCTCAAAGTACATTTAATTTTCCTGTGTTGTTTACTTTCATGTTATTGATCTCATTATATTTCCTTGTTATTGCACACACACACACACACACACACGCGCTCACTTTCGCACGCACGCACACACAAACCCCTTCTGCACAGTTTAAATTCTCATATTTATTTTTTGGATAGCAGAGAGAACAAGACACACAACAGGGTGCCTCTCTTGACACAGCCCTCACTCTTCTCACAGCCCTCACTCTTGACACAGCCCTCACTCTTGACACAGCCCTCACTCTTCTCACAGCTCCCCGGCACAAACAATAATATATTTCTCCAGTGTATTCAAGACCTTTACATATTTTTTTTCTGATTCTGATTCAATGCTACACATATCCATGTCATCTTATTATGTACTCTTGGAATCCATTGTTTCTCGGTAACAAGATATGAACGAAAAAGAAAACCCATTCAGGTTAGTATTATGAACCCATTTTAACTGCTGTTTAATCTTGATATAATGGGATCAGATGCCCTTATGGGTTTGTGTCTATCTATCATGTCGGTTCTCCTTGTCCTTAAAGAATGAAATCAAAGCAATATATTTCTAGGTAGTAGGTAATAGGCAGCTGTCAAACAGGGAGGTACTACCACCTGGGAAAATATTGGAAGCATAATGTGTTGTCTAATGGTAGACCCTGCTGCCATATGGCATCACAAAAATTAGTGATCAAGTCCCAGGTTGCTGATCTGACTTTTTGCCTCATTTACACACAATTGCAGGGTCTCAATTGTTTCACTTACTTTCACAACACAACATAAATATATTGTTCCTCACTCTTGATTTTGTTTTTTTTATGGTTCTTTGCTCTTATTATTATTTTTGTTTTGTTTATATATATATATATATATATATATATATATATATATATATATATATATATATATATTTTATTATTATTAATATACCATTAGTATTATCATTATTATATTTTAGCCTCCCTCCCCACCCCCCCAGGCCCCGATGAGGGTTAGTGACCTGTACCCGGGTGGGCTAATCCCCGCAAAAAAAAAATAATAATAATAATAAAAAATACAAATAAAAAAACGATTCTTAACCTGTCATCTATCTAATCTTTCCCCGACATAATGCCGTCAAATTGCATGTATAATCCAGGTATTTTCTTGTGTTTGTGTTTTTTTTCGGTCATTTTACTTCACTCTAGCCAGATAAGATTAAAGAAAAGAATGATTCAGTGGCACATCTTGAACCGTTTTCTATATCTCACTAAACTAAACTATCTTTGGCATTCTGATATATTATTCGGAGTCCATTACTTCCCTCTAGAAACATGACAATGAAAAAAAACAAAGCATCTAACTTATGGAATTCTGAACCTTTTGTATTGGTCTCTGATTCTCACCTATTAGGTTCCGATAGTGTATACTGTATATTCATGGCTTTCCAATACGTTGTCTTTGACTCTCTTACTTTTTCTCCGGTAAAACAAAAGTAAACAACAAGCAATTCCATCGTGTATTCGAAACCCTTTGTCTCTCCTCTTGAACTTGACAAGAATGGATCAGATACTACAATAAAGTTTTCTGATCCATTTGTGTTACTTGATTCTATTACTTTTTTTTTAACAAGATGAGAAAGAAGAAAACAAAACACTTCAGTCGTATTTCCTGATCTATGTCCTTCGCTTTAACCTTCACGTAATATGATCAAAGCCTCTGTATTAATAATGAAGTCTTCTGTTGGCTCTCCTCGTCCACAGATAATGAAAGACAAAGTATAAAAGTTAAATATTCTGATCTTGACTAAAAATGAAACGGATCCTTTATATATTCATGATATTCAGATAACGCCGGAGCCTCTGAATCTATTGTTTCCTTCTTCCTCAGTCTACAGGGAATCAGAGAGTCTTTGTAGTAGCTTGAGGACCATTTTTTATATAGGATCAGATCGATCACCCTCTGCCTAGGCTCTGGTTGTAAGGGATTCCTGTGTATATGTCACAAGTGTCAACTCTATCGTGTATGTTGATGGACAGGGTGGTTGGAAGTTAAAGATTAATATATTTTATCGTGTAATGTTTCCACTCCTAAATACACTACTAGTACTACTTTGCTGTCACTAGGAATCGAGTATGACGATCATCCAGCTATGATACATTAATATGAGTTATTAAGGATGTCACCTTCGTTGGTGAGTTTTAAGGTGACTATAGAGGCCGATACGGGACCGGCAGAGTAGTTCACAGATGTGGCACATGTGGAAGGCTACATCTAGTGCGGGAGGGGTGGCGGCAGCGTCTTTCCGGCGTTGGCGCTTGTCTACCTCGGTATGCAGTCGGGCTAATTCGAAAGTATTGACATCTCGTGTGGTGCTCCTCCAAGCGTTACGGTGTGGAGTAATCGTCTTCCAGGTGCAAGGGTCGATTTAAATTCACACACACACACACACACACACACACACACACACACACGAGCGACACTAAAAGGATATGTGCGATTTGCAAAGATAAATCAAAGTTTTTTTGAAGGAAGAGAGGAAAGTGTCTCATTTAGCTAATGGAGAAACCAGGGAACAAAGGGAGCGTGAGAAATGGAGATAAAGAGAGGAGAGAGAGAGGGAGAGAGAGAGGAACAGAGAGAGGAACAGAGAGAGAGAGAGAGAGAGAGAGGGAGAAAGAGGAACAGAGAGAACAGAGAGAGAGAGGAGAAAGACAGAGAGGAGAGAGGGAGAAAGCGGAGACAGAGAGAGAGATTGTGTGTGTGTGTGTGTGTGTGTGTGTGTGTGTGTGTGTGTGTGTCGTGCGAAAGTGTAGTTTGGGAGAGACAGAGACAGAGAAGTATAGCTGCAGAGAGAATATATAATATATAGACAGACAGACAGACAGACACAGACAGACGTAGAAGAGAGGGCCTACAAATAACAGAGAGAGAGAGAGTGATAATGAAAGACAGACAGAGAGGGAGAAAGAAGGAGAGAATAGAGGAGAAGGGTTAATGTAAGTATATGAAGCAAATGAGTGGAAGTAGGATAAGAGGAAGATGAAGAAGGGAGGAAAGAAATAAGCGACATGACAAAATAAGAGTTATTAAAGAAGACATGAGAAAGCCAGGTGAGAGATATTGACTTTATTAAGCCAGCCTCGCCACACTTGTTAAAGCTGACACACACACACACACACACACACTCTCTCTCTCTCTCTCTCTCTCTCTCTCTCTCTCTCTCTCTCTCTCTCTCCATCCTCCTCTTCCGCTAACAATATATCCTCCAATCGTTTTCCTTTTCCTCCTAAACCTTCCTCCTCCTGTTCCTCCTCCTTTTCTTCCCTTTGCTCCACCTCTTCCCCTCTTCCTCCCTCTTAACTTATTTCCTCCTCTTCTCCTCTTCCTCCCTCTACTTATTTCCTCCTCTTGCCCTCTTCCTCCTCCTTCACTTATTTCCTTCTCTTCCCCTCCCTCTTCCTCTTCACATATTTCCTCCTCCTCCTCTTGCCTGAAGCAAGATCTAAACACTCAATTTTCCACAGCTTCTTGCTTGGTCCAGCACTATCGGCGATTTTTATGTCAGTAGAAAGCATCAACTTGGCTCCAGCACCCTGACTCACTCCCTGACTCTCTCACTGACTTGCTGACTCACTGACCGGCTCAAAGACACACTAACTCACTGACTCACTTGCTGAAGCACTAAATACTACTAATAAATAATGGTTACCCCTCGTGTAACGAAGATAGCCGGCCCAAGGGCCACCAAGGCGTGAATTTGTTTAAGGTGGAGAAGCTGTCGCCAACACAACAACCACACCCTGAGTTGACGAGTTGCATGGCCCAGTGTCAAGGAATAGTCCGAGAAGACCGGACAACTCGCCAACTGCACTGGCTAACCATTACCCCGGAACACGATCCTCAAATCGATTAACATCCAGGTTCCCAATTACTGCTGAGTAGACAGAGGCAAATGGTGTAAAGAAACTTGCCCATTGTTTCGCCCTGCCCGGGGATCGAACCCGGGTCCACTCGCTTGCGAGGTGAGCATACTGACCATTTCACCATCAGATCGCCATGATTCACTGAATACCTACTCACTGACTCGCTGACGTCAACTTACTTACTGACTCACTGACTCACTCACTGAATCTTAGATGTGTGTTTAAATACGGTGGTAATGTACTTAGGGGTTATATTATCTATTTAAGGGCGTACTTAGAGGTTATTTTATCTCTTTTAAGGGTATGTATAAGGGTTGAATTATCGTCTTAAGGGGTTAAATTATCGTTTTTAGGGGGGGGTGTACTCAAGGGGTTGAATTGTCGTCTTTAAAGGACGTGTAATTAAGTGGTTGAATTATCTATTTTAAGGGGCGTGTAATTAAGGGGTTGAATCATCTTTAAAGAGTGCGTACTTAAGGGGCTAAATTATATCTTTTAAGGGGTGTGTACTAAGGGGTTAAATCATCCGTCTTCAATGGGTTAAGTAAGACATATCACTGAACAATAATGATCTTACATTAGCTTACAGTGAGTAGACCCATCTGAGGAAGAGGAGGAAGAAGAGTAGGGGGAAGAGAGAGAAAAAGAAAAGGGGGGAAGAAAAGGAGAAAGAGAATAGGGTGAGGGGAAGAAGAAAAAGTGAAGAGGGGGATGGGGAGGAGGAGGAGGATAAAAGTAGGAGGGGAAGAAGAGAAAAGGAGGGAGGAGGAGGAGGAAGAGGGGGGAGAAGAAGAGGAGGAAGGAAAAACAGGGAGGAAGAGAAGAGGAAGAGAAAAGGAAGGGAAGGGGAGAAGAAGAAGAAAATAAAAGGAGGGGAAGAGAAGGAGGAAGAAGAAAAGAGAAGGAGGACGAGAATTAAGAGGAAGGGGAGGAGGAAGATAAAAGAGAGTTGTGGCTAATAATATTAATTACTCATTAACTGAAGTGAGTGTTGCTGTTGAAAGTTACTGGAAAAAAATATATTTGCTAACATGAGTCGTGCAGAGAACCGCCCACCTTTATCTGGTGGAGGCATTTCCACGTTGTTTTTTGTAAGTTTAGAATAACATAGATAGTTATTCTGTCCCAAATTTAAGAAGTTTGCTTAGATAAGATAATGTTACAGCCTTTATTGGGAAGAAATTTGACTGTTTATATTACAGGAAAGAGAATTAGTTGCTAACTTACAGAGAAAAGAATTAATTGCTGACGTTATTGGAAAAAATTAGCTTATACCGTTACAGAAAAGAGAGCGAGCTGTTGACGTTACAGGAATGATAATTAGCTGTTGACGTAAGAACATAAGAATGGAGAAACTGTAGCGGGCCTATTGGCTCATCCAACCTATGTTTGAAGCTATCCTGCATATTCGAGTTAATGATGATGTTTGGTAACTTGTTCCACTCATCCACTACTCTATTTCCATACCAATGTTTACCTATCTCGCGCCTAAATCTAAATTGCCTAATTTAAATCTATTGTTACGAGTTCGCTCCTGGTAGAAACAGAATTATCTGCTGAAGTTACAAGGGAGAGAATATTGTGTTGATATTTGAGGAATTAGAATAAGCTGCTTACGTCACAGAGAACAGAATTAGCTGCTGACGACACATATAAAAGCTGCTGACAACTGTACCGTTTAATACGCCACCAAGTAATTATTTTGCTAGTAGAAAATGAAAAAAAAAGCAGAAAATATATTATATTTTTGCTGAACAAGAAACAAAATTACCTAAAAACGCTGCTTATTTTTTTTTCAAACCTGTCAACTTATCAAGAGCCAAACAAAAAATATTAACATTTTCATATTTGGTCACATGAAATGAAGAACTAATCCTGAACGAAATAATTCCATTTTATTTCCTCTTGCTAATTATTACCATCCAGTAAAACATTTTTTAATTGGCTCATAATTCTGATGTGTAATTAACTTGATATTTAGTATATAAAAAACTAATTAGGAAAACAGCTTATATTAAATTATTACAATATATAGAAAATTCCATTGATATCTGACCCTTTATTATAAGATTATAAGATAAAATTATGTTTTTAAAGACTTAGGCTAACGTGATACAAGTAAAGTCCTGAAGATTGAACTATGGAACGTTACGATGTGTTAACACAGATTAATACTGAACAACTCTTATTAAAATACGTTTGTGTTGTTGGAAGTCAAGAGAACATTCAGAAGGAAATTTCAACACAGTGATGCACAATGTTGCAACACCAGTCTCTCGATCACCAAAATATTTATTGTATATGAATCTTGTTGATATTATTGTTGTTAAATTGTTGCAGTTGTAGACACGAACGCAAAAACTTAGATAATTAATCATAAGTAACTTAGCTACAATAGGAAACAGCTGAAAACTTTAAAAAACACTAAAAAAATTGGAAATAGCACAAAGGTATTAAAAAAAAGGTGAATTATGTCATTATTTATCTCCTACGGGAAATAATATGATATGGAAGCGAACGGTTGTGTGGGCGGTTGAGTGGGCGGTTGAGTGGGCGGGAGTCTGCCTTTATTTCTGCCGGGTCATTAAAAATAATTTATTTCCCCATAATATTTAACCTTAAAAAAAAGACAGAGAGAGAGTGAGAGAGAGAGACCGTATTGAAGATGGAGGGGCTTCTCTCTCTCTCTCTCTCTCTCTCTCTCTCTCTCTCCCCATGAAAATACGCCATTAACTTCAATATATCAAAGAGGACAATATGTATTAACTCTATCCCATCAACCACCCAAATTCTCCCAAGTTAATATTTTCATCATAAACACCGCAGACTTTTACCTTAACAAGATCACTAAGTTAATTACGTGAACTAAAGGTTAATAATTAAACTCATTAACTAAGATAACCTAGAATGAGGTTATTTAAGATGAGGATAATAAATAGATTGAGTTAATTTTTAAAGGGGTTATTACAAAGGTTAATTACTTTAATTATAGTCATGAGAGAGAGAGAGAGAGAGGGAGAGAGAGAGAGAGAGAGAGAGAGAGAGAGAGAGGGGATGAAAAAGAGATAGAAAATTAAAGAAAACAAAGAGAAATATATAATGATAAAAAGAAAAACAGAATAAAAGAGACAAAGAGAAAGAAATATAAAGAGAGAGAGAGAGAGCAGAACCTATCATTGTACCCCAGCTTCGCCTCAAGAGTTAAAAGATAATAACCAAATGTTTAATCACAACTTCTCTTCCCAGATATGGTAACGACGCGCCTCAAATATTCAGTCTTAAGAAAGTGAGTCATGGTGAAAACTTTTGTTCGTAGTATATTGATAGAGTCTTTTTACTCTATATATATATTGATTTTTATTTTTTTTATTTTTTTTGTTTTTATGTTTCTTAGGTACTAACTATTCTCATTTTACATCGATGTCCAATTAAAATCAACTTTTTAGTATTATTTATCATTACTACAATTGTTATGGGATATTTTTTATTGTGTGTTTTAGGACCAACAAAAAATAATCCCTAAATGAATCGGAACTTTTTTCTTTTTTTTCGCATATAAACGTTCAGTAAATTGATCAAAGTGGACCGTTATCGGTTTTGTTTTTACATTCTGTTTGCTGGACATAATTACCTTACCACTGGACGATATAAAGTGAAATTATCAAAAATCGATATTTTATGTAGATAGATGTTTCAATAGTTAGGTTTTGTCTCACCAGGGAACGATATTTATGCCCTGATGAACGTGATCCAGTTGACTTTACAGCTGAGGTAAGTAAAGACGGTCAAGTGAAATGCCGGCCATTTTGTCTCCTTATATACCAAAAACAGACGTAGTTGACAGTGTGCTGTGTCCGCACTGCACTTAATTGGGCATTGCGCAACGCTCATTGGACCCACTTTCACCTCATTTAGGTTCAAAGTACAGGGTATTTTTGTTGAATATTTCATGTTGTCCTACATGGAAATAAAAGCGTTTGCCAGCAAAATATCCTAACCATCCTCCGCATCATCATTATATCTATCATTATCATCATCAGCAGCATCATGATCGTCATCATCATTATCACCGTCATCATCACCATCATTAGTATTAATAATCATCAACACTCACCAGACCTCCCCCTCCTCCTCCCACGAAGACAGTCAAGACATAAATCTAAAAATCTTCCAAAATAGCCCAACACTCCACAACACTGCACAACACGTCACAACACTCCACAACGTCACAACACTCCACAACACGTCACAACACTCCACAACACTTCACAACACTCCACAACACGTCACAACACTCCAAAACACTCCACAACACGTCACAACGCTCCACAACACGCCACAACACGTCACAACACTCCACAACACGTCACAACACTTCATAACATGTCACAGCACTTCACAACACTTCAAAGCACATCATAACACTTCACAACACTCCATAACACTTCACAACACTCCACAACACGCCACAACACTTCACAACACTGCACAACACGCCATAGCACTTCACAACACTTCACAACACGCCATAGCACTTCACAACACACTACATTCTGCTATAGAAAAACTCGAACCATCATACTGGTGAAGAAACATCTAGTACCAATTACCACTAATCCTGTACAAACTACTAAGACAGTCAACAGCCCGTCCCCCAGACCAATCACTATCTTGACAGGCAGATAAATCACATAACTACCCATTAGAGTGCGAGAGGCAAGACAGTGATATGTTATTCATGGCATTAAGGGCAATTATAGAACTCTAGTGTATAGGGTTCGACGACCTTAGTGACACACTTCAATTGGTATAGGCGTTTAGAGGGACCCTTTTGTTTTTAATTGCGTCAGTTAGCTCTATGATTGCCACTATTGACTGATTGACTCACTCACTCACTCGCCCTCTGAGAGAACTTTTTTTGCTTTTAACCCAACAAGGGATTACTTAGTTT
This sequence comes from Homarus americanus, assembly GCF_018991925.1. NCBI lineage: Eukaryota > Metazoa > Arthropoda > Malacostraca > Decapoda > Nephropidae > Homarus > Homarus americanus. The sequence continues at coordinate 10,640,308 of NW_024735554.1, forward strand.
GTGTCTATACAGTGAGAGAGAGAGAGAGAGAGAGAGAGAGAGAGAGAGAGAGAGAGATGGATAGAATAATGAGAAATATATATATTAATGATTATATAAACATTGATCAAATAAACAAATATTGATCAATTAAAACAATGATCAAGAAAAACAAAGAATAATGACCAAACCAAACAGTAACATTAACCAAATAAAACACACAATGATCAAATAAAAACAAACATTATTCAAAACACATTACTTACCACACAATAAATACAAAAAAAAAACAGGAATAAAAAAGTTGATTTGAAAATATTTATTGTTGTATTGAATATATTTTTTTTATACATTTTCCCTCATATATTTGTTAAAAGTGGATGATCTAGTTGGGTTACCTTGTTATTCTGTCATATTTTCTGTCAGTTCTATTTTTTAGGTACATATAAAGCCTTAAATACAATTGTTTACATCAATTGGTGTAAAAAAAAATATATAAAAAGGTCTTGTTTACATAAAAAAAAATCAACCTCTGTTATTGTTGTCTTTCGGACGGTTATAAAAAAAATATTATTACTTTAACAAAAATATTAAGAATAATTAATTTTAGATATGAGTGATGGATATTATTTTAGTAACTTAAGAGATAATTATATGTATTATTAATTTTATGGATGTGTATCTATAACTTATTTTATTTATTATATTTCTATACTCGTGTTTACATACTTAGGGTTAAGCTATGGTACAGTGTCAGTGCAATATATAAGCCATGTGTCATAGCTCAGGTGAGAGAGGTGAGTCCATTGTCTCTCAAATTAGAGGAAAATGTAAGGTTTCTCGTGCTCCTTAATGACAGACAGACAGACATGGATAAGGAGACAGACAGAAAAGAAGACAGACAAACATACGGACAGACCAAAAAATCGATTGGTATATAGACGATCTAGATACTGGGAGCAGCAGTGACTGAAGCAAGTTTGCGGATGACACCAAAATAGGGCGGTAGATTAATTCAGGGCAGGATGCAAATGCACTACAGGAGGATTTAAATAAACTACAGGAGTGGTCAGAAAAATGGCAAATGATATTCAACACCAGCAAGTGCAGCGTACTTAATATTGGAAGAACAAATACTGTTAATGTATACAGCCTTAACATCAACCTAAAGAAGTCGACTTGTGAAAGAGACTTAGGGGTACTTCGACTTGGGCGTTAATGTTCGAAATAAGGAAAGCAGAGTATTAGGTTTTATATCTAAAAGTGTAAGTAATAAGAGTGCAGAGGTCATATTGCAACTATATCTTGCGCTAGTCAGGCCCCACCTCGATTATGCTGTTCAGTTTTGGTGCCCTTATTATAGAATAGATATCAATTCACTGGAGTCGGTGCAGTGAAGAATGACGAAAATGATTCCGGGACTTAGAAACCTTCCATATCAAGATAGATTAAAGAAACTAAACTTGTAGTCCCTAGAAAGACGAAGAGTGCGGGGAGATATGATAGAAGAATTTAAGTGAGTGAAAGGAATCAATAAAGGAGATATAGATAAGGTTCTTATAATATCCGAGCAGGATAGGATTCGTAGCAACGGATTTAAGTTGGATAAGTTTAGGTTTAGGAGGGAGATAGGAAGAAACTGGTTCACAAATAGGGTGGTGGACGAGTGGAACAAGCTTAGCAGCTTTGTAGTAAGTGCTGGGACGCTGGAAAGTTTTTAAATGAGGCTAGATAGATTCTTGGACGATAGAGAGTGGTTGTAACTCTCGAGAGGAGCTGCCATGCTCAGGCCATCCGGCCTATTGCAGACTCCTTATTTTCTTATGCTCTGATATACAGATAGACAGATACCTTAAGCGATAGACAAACTTTTGAATTGATAAGAACAAAGAAACAGACAATGACATAAAGAAACGAAAAGACAGACCCACAGACACGGTGAGTGACCATCTTACCTCGGGCGAGTAACTTGACCCTAATGGCATTGTCAACGGGAGTCTTCCTGAGTCAGCCTCTCTCTCTCTCTCTCTCTCTCTCTCTCTGTTCTCAAAGACCACAGTATTTATTTTAACGGCAGAGGCTCTAACACGGTACACCTACACAGCAGAGGCTCTACACAGAATCACACAGCAAGAGGCTCTAACATTTTGTATTAACACAGGCGAGGAAGTCTCAGTATCTGGTGGAACTCTGGGAGAATCTGTGTTGGATCCCCTCAACCTGATTTCCCCCTACTGACGTTGATGTTGGGCCTGCTGTGTATGCCCTGTCTTTCTCTACCACACACACACACCTCTCCACTACTCCAGGTCTCCAAATTGAGAAAATTATTTAGCCCAGGCCCACCCATTATTTCTCACTTGTCGGGAAAATATATTCATGTTTTGTTCGTATCATTAAAAGTTTTTAAGACTAGAATCTCTTTTAATTATGTGAAGTTGTCTGAGACGTAACACCCTTTTAATGTTCTCATGTCGCCGGGAGAATTATGTATTTTTTTTTCTTAGAAACTCAGAAGCGAAGGGAGAGATCAAATAAGGTTTTCTTTGTCAGATCTACTCACGGTGGCATCCCCTGGCCAAAGACTGATTTAATCATAAGCAGAAAGGTACGAACAAATGGATGTTATATATGACTGGATAAAAACTCAAGAGGCAGGGAGTTCTATACACTGTTACTCTTCAGTTCTGGTACACAGAGGTTCTGTAGAATGGAATTTCAAGAGAGAAGTAATAGGTCGTCCCTGTTACCCTCGTAGACTGGTCGAGTGTGTGTGGAGGTGGCAGGTCAACACAACACTAACTGTGGAATTATCTACACTAAAGAAAACGACGAAATATTCGATGGTGGATGTTTTCTGGTAATGAAATTCAGGCAGTAACCTAGACCACATGCCCTAACGCACCCAGCCCACAGTGCTCCAACACCACACCCAGCCCACAGTACCCCAACACCACACCCAGCCCACAGTGCCCCAACACCACACCCAGCCCACAGTACCCCAACACCACACCAGCCCACAGTGCCCCAACACCACACCCAGCCCACAGTGCTCCAACACCACACCCAGCCCTCAGTGCCCCAACACCACACCCAGCCAACAGTGCTCCAACACCACACCCAGCCAACAGTGCTCCACCACACACCCAGCCAACAGTGCTCCAACACCACCCAGCCCACAGTGCTCCAACACCACACCCAGCCACAGTGCACCACACCACACCCAGCCAGTGCCCCAACACCACACCCAGCCCACAGTGCTCATCACACACACCCAGGCCACAAGTGCAACCACACCCAGCCCCAGTGCACCAACACCAAACCCAGTCACAGTGCCCCAGCCCACATTGCCCAACACCACACCCAGCCCACACTGCCCCAACACCACACCCAGCCCACAGTGCCCCAACACGACACCCAGCCACAGTACCCAACCAAGCCCACAGTGCCCCAACACCACAACCACAGTGCCCACACCCAGCCCACAGTGCCCCAACACCACCCACAGGCCCCACAGCCCACAGTGCTCCCAACACCACACCCAGCCCACAGTGCCCCAACACCACACCCAGCCCCAACACCACACCCAGCCCACACCACAGCACACACCCCAGCCCACAGTGCCCCAACACCACACCCAGCCCACAGGGCCCCAACACCACCCACCACAGTGCCCCAACACCACACCCAGCCACAGGCCCAACAGCCACAACACCACACCCAGCCCACAGTGCCCCAACACACACACCCAGCCCACAGTGCCCCAAACACCACACCCAGCCCACGGCCCCAACACCACACCCAGCCCACAGTGCCCACAACACCACACCCAGCCCACAGTGCCCCAACACCACACCCAGCCCACAGTGCCCCAACACCACACCCAGCAGCCCACACGCCACAGCCCAACACACACCCAGCCCACAGTGCCCCAACACACCCAGCCCACAGTGCCCCAACACCACACCCAGCCCACAGTGCCCCAACACCACACACCCAGCCCACAGTGCCCCAACACACCCAGCCCACAGTGCCCCAACACCACACCCAGCCCACAGTGCCCCAACACCACACCCAGCCCACAGCCCAACACCACACCCAGCCCACAGTGCCCCAACACCACACCCAGCCCACAGGGCCCCAACACCACACCCAGCCCACAGTGCCCCAACACCACACCAGCCCACAGGCCCCAACACCACACACCCAGCCCACAGTGCCCCAACACCACACCGCCACAGGGCCCCAACACCACACCCAGCCCACAGTGCCCCAACACCACACCCAGCCCACAGTGCCCCACCACACCCAGCCCACAGGGCCCCAACACCACACCCAGCCCCACAGCCCCACACCCAGCCCACAGCCCCAACACCACACCCAGCCCACAGTGCCCCAACACCACACCCAGCCCACAGTGCCCCAACACCACACCCAGCCCACAGGGCCCCCAACACCACACCCAGCCCACAGTGCCCCAACACCACACACCCAGCCCACAGTGCCCCAACACCACACCCAGCCCACAGTGCCCCAACACCACACCCAGCCCACAGGGCCCCAACACCACACATAACAATATTCCATCTGGGAGCACACATGACTCATATAAGCGATTGTCGACTGGTTCTCGGTAAACTTGGGTCTCACTCTAAACATGAATCGAAGCTTCACTCAAGATTTTTTGGGCTAAATTTCCTATAAAAAATTTTATGTTAAGGAATGGACGTGTGGCGAGGGATGGGGAGGAAAGACTCCATAAGAGAGTGAGGAATAATGGTAAGGATAGTCGTCCTTGGGGAAAACCGGGGGAAAGATGGAGTGATGAAATGACGGAGGATGTGGAGGATGATGTGGGAGGAGAGCCAAAGGTTAGAATTGGCACAGTCCCGAGAAGAGTGAAGGAAAGGGTTAATGAGGGGGCAGGTCAAAGTGTGGCCGCGGAGAGTGAATCAACCTTGTTATAGTGAAGCTCGTCGCTCAACTGTGATCATCGTGTTGGTTTTACACATGCAAAATGCAATTCAACTCTGTCAGTGGGAGTATCCGGGGCCTGGAAACCACACATAAAAAAAAAAAAAAAAAAAATATATATATATATATATATATATATATATATATATATATATATATGTATATATATATGTATATATATATATATATATATATATATATATATATATATATATATATATATATATATATTTATATATATATATATATATATATATATATATGTTAGCGGGAAGAAAAGGAGAGAAGGGATGAAAGCTGCATTTAGCAAAAGGTAGTGCAGTCCTTAGAACAAAATTTTAGGGGGTCGTATGAATGTTTTTTCAGCACATGAGGACAGTGCTACTTTTTTTAGGGGTCGATTGTAATATCCAGAAATTTCTGGTAGAGTAATTTCAAAATGCCCCGCCATGAGTGTGATACTGAGCGTTCAAGGTCATCTGAGGGCGGAGCGCCACTGCTCGCGAAGCGAGAGAGAGATCGGTGAACCAGGGCCTATATGATATTTAAATGAATTACCTAACTAATAATGATGCGATCTCATGAAGCGGCGAACATATTTAAATCGGAAATTATTATAGATCGTTTAGCAGTCTGAATAATGTTACGGTGTCCTAAGGAGTTATTAGCTAGGCGGTAACATATCACGTAGGCCCAAGCTAGCGCCTTTGGGGGAGACACGACGCTGGCTAGCCCAGTCCCGGAGAGCAGTCACACAGACAAGACGTTCCGCGCGTCCATCAGAAATAGTCACGTGGCCTAGTCACCTGTGCTGCGCTATTGCAGTATAACAAGTAAGTTCCATTCGATCTCAGACAGGGTTAGATAGGGCAGTGGTAAAGTTAACCAGGTTAACGCAGTGAACACGGTGGGTTTGCCAACAGAACCCACTTCTGATTGGAGTTGAACTGGAAATCGACTGCGAGAGATTGACTGCCGTTTGAGACTGCCGTTGATGATTGAGGGTATGATTGTCGCCATTGGACCGACTTGCGTAGGCCTGTCACTGCTTAGCGGCAGCAAAGGATCTCTTGAGTGAACGAGTGCCTTGCAATCAGCATCAGAGTGGGCATCAGTTCACTTCACTCAGCATAACTTATTATGTCCTGAGCAGCTAGTGCAAACCCCATAACGGAAGCTAAAGTCACGCGCCAAGGTTCGATTGGCTCACTCTTCCTGGGCCCATGGACGCACTGGGAGTACACTGAGGCTAATCTGAGTATATTAATGGTCATGACATCATATTCAGAAATTTGCACTGCAGGAATTTAGAGAACATTTATCTTCCTTATCACGGAAGTAATTTATTCTCAGACTGATATTATCTTGACGTGTGTAGTTTAATATTTTAATCCAGATATACTGTGATTTTGATTCCTTTTTTAATGCCTCTATCTTCATAATTGATCTCAGGCATAACCTTGTTCCCTGTATGTGTTGTGCTGAAGTTGTAGTTGTAGCACACCCTGTTAAAAGCAAGTACTTTTGTTGAGGAGATACTATTGAAAGCCCTTAAGGCCTATTCATTGTAGAGGCGACTTTCTGGCTTTTTAATACCATTTCCTAAGGATCAGCGATGGAGTTATTTTGTGAAAGCCCCAAGATGCTCATAGTTTCTATGTGTGCTAAATATTTCTAATACTTCAAATTTATTGTTGCCTGTGTTTCAATAATTTCTATGTCATTTATGTAACTTTTATTCCCCAGAGTAGTGTTTTAAGTTTAAGAAGAGGTGCGCATATTGGTGTACCATTATTTGATTGTGTTTGTAGTGTTGGAGGGAATATAAGTGTTCCAATTTTACAGTGTGTCTCATTCATCCCAGTCATGACGCTATCCTTCCACGGTCACGGACAGTTCATTTTGCGAGTAAGATTTAAGTGTTCTTGTGCTGGTTCGGGATTTTTTCTCAAAGTGCGCTCTAATTGCCTTTCTTACCATCTATTAAATTTAATAAACACCAAGTCAAGGAGAAATTAAAGTCCAGCAAATTCCGACCGGTTACAAAATGGTAGCAGAGCGTAGTTTTTAATGCTCTACCGATAGTACTGTGGTTGGGATAAATGAACGCCATCATGTGTTGGTTAGCAATGGTAGGGGATTAAACTCGCACTGATGCTCATCCTGTGCCCGGACTGAGTTGGTTAGGGCTTTGACAACAGAGATGTATGAGAGTAGCAGAGAGACGGCTGCGGACCTTGGTACAGCTTGGAGAGAGGAGTTCGGAGACCCAAGAGGATTATCGTACACAGGTAAACAGGTTCAAGTGGAAAGCCCCAGGCACACATCTCAACGGTTCAGGAGGAACAAGGCACACACGTCCAGCAACAAGGAAAGCGGAGGTCCAAGTGGGAGCTGAGTAGGGGTACGTAAGCAGTTCAGAGAGGCTGATCGAGCCCAGCTGAGAGAGACAAGACGAAGCCACCGATTACAGTTTAGTACGGTAATGAGAAAGCAGGTTGTAGTGAGCGATGGCTGTGGAGAAAAGAGGATTGGAGATGGTTAGGCCAGAGATGCGCGGAGTAGTGGTTGCTGTCATGAGCGGGATTGAGAGTACGGCTGTAATGTCCAGGGGCCTCACTAATATGGGCTGGTACATTGTCAGAGGCCGGTCTTCTGCACAGGTGTTCGGAGACGGATCGAGTATTGTTTTACGACTGCTCCCTTCTAGCTCAAGGGCCAGGCAAAAAAGGAGAGCGATGTTTGTTTTGGACTGAGTATTGTTTTGACACTGGTTCCTCTTAGCTCAAGGGCCAGGCAAAAGGAGAGCATGTTGGAGATGGACTGAGTATTTTTTTTGACACTGGTTCCTCTTAGTTCAAGGGCCAGGCAAAAGGAGAGCATGCTTGTTTTGGACTGTGTATTTTTTTGACATTGGTTCTCTAGTTAAGGGCCAGGCAAAGGGGAGCGTGATGTTCTGGTTGGTATTGAGTTGGGCTAGGAAGAAATGGAGTTGCTAGCTGCGAGTGGAATAGTACAGAGTTGAAGGTGGGTTTTAAGTTGTTCTCTCAGCACATGAGGGCAGTGCTGTCTTTTTTAGGGGGGGTCGAGTGTTAGCGGGAGAGAAAAGGAGAGAAGAGAAGACGGGAATGCTGCATTTAGCTAAAGGGGTGAGGTGCAGTCCTTAGAACAAAATTTTAGGGGGGTCGTATGCATGTTTTCTCAGCACATGAGGACAGTGCTGTCTTTTTTTAGGGGGGTCGATTGTAATATTCAGAAATTTCAGAGTAATTTCAAATGCCCCGCCATGAGTGATACTGAGCGTTCAAGGTCATCTGAGGGGAGGGAGCGCTGCCTGCTCGTAGCGAGAGACTGCGGAACTAGGCCTATATGATATTAAATGTGATTTACCGAATTAATAATGATGCGATTCATGAAGTTAAGGGACTATTATTGAATTTGAAATTATTATAGATCGTTTAGCAGTCTGAATAATGTTACGGGTGTCCCAAGGAGTTATTAGTTAGGCGGTAAATATATCACGTAGGACCAAGCTAGCGCCTTGGGGAGACGACGCTGGCTAGGCCCAGTCCCGGAGAGCATTCACACAGACAAGACGTTCCGCGCGTCCATCAGAAATAGTCACGTGGCCTAGTCACCTGTGCTGCGCTATTGCAGTATAACAAGTAAGTCTCATTCGATCTCAGACAGGGTTAGATAGGGCAGTGATAAAGTAAACTAGAGCTAACAGTGAGTTCATTTCAGGGTTTCCGTCAGAACCCAGTTGATTGGAGTTGACCGGAGTTGACTGGAGTTGACCGGAGTTGACTGCGAGAGATTGACTGCCGTTGATGATTGAGGGTGGCGATTGTCGCCATTGGACCGATCAGTGTAGGCCTGTCACTGTTTAGCGGGGTAGCAAAGGATCTCTTGAGTGAACGAGTGCTCCCGACAACTAACACGACACGGGACCAGCATCAGCAGTGGGTGATCAGTTCTTACCACTCCGGTGCACAACCCCACATGTCCCGAGCAGCTAGTGAAACCCTCTTGCTAACGGGAAGCTAAAGTTTCTCTCAACTGCACAAGGTCTGATTGGCTCACTCTCTTCCTGCCCATGGACGCACTGGGAGTACACTGAGGCTATCTGAGTATATTAATGGTCACACACTGAGACCGTGAGTCTAGGACTCTAGGAGATACCTAGAGGAACATTTTATCTTCCTTATCACGGGTGTAGTTAACACCATTCCTCAGACTGATATTATCTTGACGTGTGTAGTTTAATATTTCTTAAATAATTTTGATAGTAGTGTTTTTTGAATGTTTGTGCCATTAAGTGGAACCAGAGTGATACTGTGATTTGATTCTTTTAATGCCTCTAATTCTTCATAATTCTGATCTCAGGTATAACCTTGTTCCCCAGAGCAGTGGTTAGGTTAGGTTAGGAAGTGTACACCTGTTGGGGTGCTATAATTTTGTTGAGTGATATTATTTTGCTGAAAGCCCTTTAGGCCTATTCATTGTAGAGTATTTAATTTCTTATCTTTTATTACCATTCCTCAGTGACTGATATTATTTTGTTGAAGACCCTTAAGGCCTATTCATTGTGGAGTAAACAACATTTCTTAATACTTCAAATTTATTGTTGCCTGTGTTTCTAATAATTTCTATGTCATGTATAACTTTTATTCCCCAGAGTAGTGTTTAAAGTTTAAGTTAAGAGGTGCGCATATTGGTGTACCATTATTTGATTGTGTTTGTAGTGTTGGAGGGAATATAAGTGTCTAAATTTTACAGTGTGTCTCATTCATCCCAGTCACAGACGCTATCCTTCCACGGGTCACGGACAGTTCATTTTGTGTAGTAGATTTAAGTGTTTTTGTGCTGGTTCGGGATTTTTCTCAAAGGGGCGCTTCCACTGCCATTACCATCTATTAATTTTTAATAAACCCCAAGTCAAGTGAGAAATTAAAGTCCAGCAAATTCCGACCGGTTACATATATATATATATATATATATATATATATATATATATATATATATATATATATATATATATATATATATATATATATATATATATATATATATATATATATATATATATATATATATATATATATATATATATATATATATATATATATATATATATATATATACATATACATATACATATATATATAGGCTATAATACATGAAATACATGCTCCCAAGCGGTTTTGCACAGCTTCAGGGTGTGTTTAGGCCGATTCATGGCGAGAGAAAAGAGAGAGATGAAACACACAAACACACACACACCACACACACACACACACACACACACATCTCTGATGGTGTCCTCTGTGCGATTAACTCTTTCATCCATTTATCGACAGCATTCATACAGACACCTGTATTATATACTTGGATCATGCGCACCTACAGTGATTTCCTTGTATATATATATCGTCTGCCTGAGAAGTAGGAGAGTGTTGTGTTTGAATTGTTCCTGACGTCTTCGACATCGACATGGTCGTTTTGTTTAATTTGTTAAGTCAGTCAATGCCTAGTTCATGTTGTATACAGGTATGGGACATAACACCATTATGCTCTAGTGTTATTCTGTGTAACACCGCGTTCATGTTATATACAAGTATAGGACATAACACCATTATGCTCTTGTGTTACTCTGTGTAACACGGCCATCCTAGATGTTGCCTTCGGGTCACCCACGGGTCCGGAAGTAACACTAACACACACACACCTGACACCTTCAGTATGAACTCTGTTCATCTCACTAATGTGTCTGCTGGACGAGGAGGTCACATCTCCCTCCATATGTTACAGTTACCTTATTGGATGGTGGCGCTGCCACGCCTGTGTAAAATGTTCACTTAGTGATAACTTAAAGGTTGGCACAGAGATACTTTATAATATAATTAACTCCTTAAAATTCGGGCCAGTATATAATACACACCATTTATTAGCAAACCATTTCACCCTAGCAACTAATTATATAGGATTAAGACTATGAAATAAACATACCATATATGAGATCAGATTAAGGCTTTTGGGGAGACCAGCCAAACACTGCCACCATTAGCCTGTTTAACACTACTTGACCTCCTATACATCGCCTCAGGCAGGTACTGTACCGCGCAGAAGTTCCTAACAAGACTCACTGTCCTGACGG
>NW_024735554.1:10651516-10659016 GCF_018991925.1 Homarus americanus
GCAAGGTGTGTGATCCTCAGTGGATGACCTGCTTCTGGGCAAGGTCATTATCAGCCCCAGGTGAAGGAAGGGGGCAGTCTCGCCTAGTAATATGACCCCAGTTAGGGTCACTTTGTTGTGCTGTTCACCTGATGAGTTGCGTTAAGGCAGCCTTTGTTGAGGTAATGACACCCATTACTTGTCAATAGCAATTTATGGGTTTCAGTGAAGCAAAATTGGAGGGTAGTTGTGAGACAGAGGGGTGTGGTGAAGCTCTTTAACTCGGCTGCTACATTATGTGTTGTTTGTTCCGGAGTTACATGAAACACGACGAAGGTCGCTGTTATATGATATCCACACACTCCAGGTTACTGATCTGACTTTCTGCCTCATTTACACACAATTGCAGAGTTTCAATTGTTTCTCTTACTTTGACAACACAACATACTGTACATATATCGTTTCTCATTATTGATCCTTTTTATATTATTTCGTTTTTTATTTATGGCTCTTTATTACTATTATTAGTATTAGTATTAGTTTTATTATTATTATTGTTATTATTATTAATTATTATTAATTATTATTAATTATTATTATTAATAATTATTATTATTATTATTATTATTATTATTATTATTATTATTATTATTATTATTATTATTAATTATTAATTATTAATTATTCTTATTATTATTATTATTATTATTATTATTATTATTATTATTATTATTATTATTATATTATTACATTTTCGCCCCAGGCCCTGACCTGTGCTCTGGTGGGGTAATACCCCCAAAAAAAATCGGCCAGGGGATGAAGCTCTGTCATCAGTACCATGGAATTTCTCGATAATGACAAATACAACCAAGATCTCTAATATCTTTGGGACCTGAACTGTTGATGCTGCCACTATAGTCACATCTGTAACAACATTGTAAACTAGGATCCTACTGTACCCTGCATCATGACATTAATAAATGATCATCCTTGCGCCAACTCCTCATGGTGATAGCGGGCGAGACTAACACTAGAACACACGAGAGTTTAATTTCTCATAATTTTTTAAAGGTTGTTAGAATAAGTGTAATTACTAACGTTGTTACCCGCTTAACCGTCTGTATTGATGACGAGTTCCTTATCTGATCTCCATTCTGGTTGACTTAAAAACAGTGTTAAACATCCTCTGTTATTATTATTACCTTCCTAAAACCCCACCATTCCACATATTTGATGCCCCACAGTCCTAGAAAAAACACATAAGATAAATCTCTCTACCTGTAAACATTTCTAGGGTCAGGTTAGTCAGGCCGGGGACTCAGGTGTCTGCATTAATGCTGTCGATAAATGGATGAAAGACTCAATCGCACGGAGGACACCATCAGAGAGAGAGAGTGTGTGTGTGTGTGTGTGTGTGTGTGTTAATCTCTCTCTTTCTCTCGTCATGAATCGTGCCAAGACACACTCAGATTACTTCGCTCTTACACAGACCAACAAAGAGCAACTTGGTCCCGTTCTTATTCGTCCCATCCACTCTTTCTCACCTCCCACACGTCCTTCCTCTCCCCTACATCCCTGCTCTCACACACTCCCCACCTCCCTCACGTCCCTACTCTCCCACTCTCCCCACCTCCCGCACGTCCCTCCTCTCCCACTCTCCCCCTCCCCGCACATCCCTCCTCTCCCCTCTCCCCACCTCCCGCGTCCCTCCTCTCCCTCTCCCTCCTTCCTCCTTTCTCCATACTTCACCACCACCTCTAACACGCACCACTCCCCTCCTTCCCTATTCTCCTACATACTCATCCCTTTCCCCACCCCTCCACTTCTTCACCCCTCCCCTCCTTCCCCACCTCTTCCCCTCCCCCCTACACCACTTCCCTTCCCCCCTACTCCTCTTCCTTCCCTACCACCTCCTCCCTCCCCTACCACACCTCTTCCCTCCCCTACCCCTCTTCCCCTCCCCTACCACACCTCTTCCCATCCCCTACCTCCCCTCCTCCCCACCCCCTACCACACCTCTTCCCCTCCCCCACCTCTTCCCTCCCCACCTCTTCCCTCCCTCACCACCTCTTCCCCTCCCCTACACACCTCCTCCCTCCCCTACCCACACCTCTTCCCCTCCCCTGCCACACCACCTCACCCCCTACCACACCTCTTCCCCTCCCCGATAGTGAAGATGTGTTTGCATAATTAAGCTGATCTGGTTGAAAATTGTGCTCGTCTGTTTTAATGGTAAAGTGCTCCATTAGTTGAGATAATTACCGTCGTTCGAATAAAAATGCCTTCATTTATTTCTAATTAGTAATAATATTGTATAAATACACCAGGTCGATGGCTTATTTGAAAGTTAGTACATCAATTAGTTTGCAATTACCTTATTATATGTGTGTGTATGTGTGTGTGTGTGTTATAATAGTAATAATAATAATAATAATAATAATAATAATAATAATAATAATAAATAATAATAAATAATTAACGGTTCATTGAAAGGATATGGCAGCGAAAAGCCTGAAAATATACAGTTACATAATTGGTGAATGGGTCACCTGATTGACAAATAATATACAAGTAACATTAGTGACATAAATAGAATATATAATAATATTGTGGGAAGAAGGTCATACTACAGGGCAATTCAACATAGTGACAGTGCAAAAAGGTAAAATTGGCTGCGTGTGCGTGTGGGTGTGTGGGGGGGGGGGTGGGTATATGTGCGTGTGTGCGTATTTAATTACTATACATTCACCTAACATTCTGAAACATTTAACCTTACCGTTGTTTTCAGGATTTTACTTACGACTCTAGTGGTCTCTCTCTTCTCTGTGCTCAATGAAAACGTCTCTGGTGTTTGTCAAATAAAAATATTAAAAGTGTCATATCAATAGTTGTTCCAGTCAGGGTGTTGTACTGTGTTGTGGTGGTCAGGGTGTTGTGGTGGTCAGGGTGTTGTAGTGGTGGTCAGGGTGTTGTGGTGGTCTGGGTGTTGTGGTGGTCGGGGTGTTGTTGTGGTGGTCAGGGTGTTGAGGGTGGTCGGTGTTGTGTGGTGGTCTGGGTGTTGTTGTGGTGGTCAGGGTGTTGTAGTGGTGATCAGGGTGTTGTTGGTTGTCAGGGTGTTGTAGTAGTGATCAGGGTGTTGTTGGTTGTCAGGGTGTTGTAGTAGTGATCAGGGTGTTGTTGTGGTGGTCAGGAAGTTGTGGTGGCGACAGTTTGAACTTCCACTCAACTACCTCGAAACCAACCACATAATAAGCACCACCTGCTACCCCATCTCTCTCTCTCTCTCTCTCTCTCTCTCTCTCTCTCTCTCTCTCTCTCTCGTCTCGGAGTTTCCAGTTTTTGCCAGGAACTTCATAAACTTCAGAGGTCAGATTTGGCCTGGGATAAATATTTGCCAAGAGACATCAAAGATTTAGTTGGAGAGTGAAGGTGGAGGGTGGAGGAAGGTGGGAGAGGAGTGTGGTGGAGGTTGGGGGTGGAAGGGCGATTGAGAACGGAGGCGGGTGGAGGATGAAAGTAGGCAGTGGAGATGGAGGGGGGGAATGATAGCGGTTGGTGGAAGGCGGTGGATGGTGGTAAAAGTTAATGGATTCACTTAAACAAAGACATAAAGATAGTAATCGTAAATGGCGTCAAAATCGAACAGTGACTGTATAGTTACGAAGATTCGTACCTCTAATCAACTTTTACGAGGAACACACACATGAATCGTTAAAAGTCGGGATTCCCTTAATTTACTTACTGTATAGAAACATTTATCGTTATTGTTACGAACTTTGATTGTTGTTGTCTGCTGTGTGAACGTTGATTACTGCTGTTTTCATCTGTTGTATGAATAGTAATTGTTTATCTTAATATCTACAATGTTTGATTATGAAAGGCTGGCTGGTTGGTAGAGCGAAACAATAAACGCTCAGTAGAAAAGTTTTCACCGAGAGAATGACTCGGATTTTTTTTAGGATCTCCAAACAGCTTTCCAGGAGTTCTCAGACATTTTGTTTTGTTAACGAGAGCGAACTGTGACGTCCCCGATCAATGTACTTAAAAAGATGTGTAAAATTAGTTTGGCCGCAACATATCTAGAGAGAGACAAGAGCTACAACTGTTCATATTTGACATTAATATATTCACCATGAAAAAAGCCACAATTCGAAAACTGAAAAAAAAACTACAATGTTTATTCTTAGTAAATTTAGTCATGATAACTCCTTAAAGCTTCTGTGTTTACTGTGGTCAAAAGTACAAGGATCGAGCTAGCAGCAGCTGGCGTGAGTTAGCACCTCGCTCGGGTACAGTGTAAACATGCGTGTGTGTTGATGGTAATGTGACGCAGAACTTGAAATGTAATTGGTTGGTTTACAGATGAATGAAAGAGCTTGAGTCAACACCCATCTCAGTAGCTCTTCACGTTGCCCAGTAACTGATGTCACCATCTAAACTGCCATCAAGCGTTATCACACTGTGTAAACATAGACGTTTCGATGGTGGTATTTCAAGCAAAGGTTTAAAGGAGATCGAGTTCTCTTCAGTGGAATTAGAAGCCTGAGCCAACCAGCTCTTGAAGTGGACCAGGCGGATTAGTGGGTTCTGGACCGCTGGTACTGTACCTCGGGTCCTCTCGTCGGTGGTCTGGGGATGGTCAGCACTGTCAAAGGTGAAAAATGTTTAGTTTATTTTCCTCTGAATCACTGTTTACTTACGGCCATGTCAAGCGATCTGTTTCTTGACACTTAGAGATGTTTTACTCTTTCTATCTGTTCTTGTTAAACGGAAAATTACAAATATTATATATATATATATATATATATATATATATATATATATATATATATATATATATATATATATATATATATATATATATATATATATACACAGGGTGATTCAGCAAAGAGTACATTAAATTGGAGGATAAAATCCTTGGATAATTCTAAACCACAATGTCTCTATGGTAAAATGTCAGATTCTGCATAGTTTCCATGTTACAATACATTTAAGATGTTGTATTAATGAGAGTGAATTTGATGTAAAACCCCCAGAGGTTTTGTAATCTTTTATTCACAGATCTCTGCAGTGTGACCCTTCTTTGTTACAACCTAAAGGAAATGTTCAAAGTTGCCCACTTCTGCCTCAATGCAAGCCAGTACACGTCGTACCATTGATTGTTTGATGCGTTCCAGAATACCTGGACTATGTATAATTTGCTCGCACCTGTCACGAACAAGTGTGCAGAGGCAGAATCTGACATTTTACCATCGAGGCATTGTGGTTTAAAAGTATCCAAGGATTTCATCCTATAATTTAATGTACTCTTTGCTGAATCACCCTGTGTATATATATATATATATATATATATATATATATATATATATATATATATATATATATATATATATATATATATATATATATATATATATATATATATATAATCAACACTTCACCCCGCCAGGATTCGAACCCACGGCCCACGAGCCCATGACTGTGACCGGGGAATGCTACCTCTGGACCACCAGGATACTAAAAGCAGTCCTAGACTCTGTTATATTTCACACAAAACCTCTGACCACCTAAGTGATACGGGTAGTCCCCATAAGAGGTTCACGGCACCATAAGCTCGTTGAACAGGCTTTGTGTGAAATATAACAGTCTAGGACTGCTTTTAGTATCCTGGTGGTCCAGAGGTAGCGTTCCCCGGTCAGAATCGTGGGCCGTGGGTTCGAATCCTGGCGGGGTGAGGTGTTGATTGTATGTAGAAGTCCGCGTGCTTTAGTGGGCTAATGAAATATATATGGATCATCGTGTTTCGAAGCCGGATTTGGTAAAACGTTACTCTGGCCACCTAAGTGATATGGGTAGTCCCCATTAGAGGTTCACGGCGCCATAAGCTCGTTGAACAGGCTTTGTGTGAAATATAACAGAGTCTAGGACTGCTTTTAGTATCCTGGTGGTCCAGAGGTAGCATTCCCCGGTCACAGTCATGGGCTCGTGGGCCGTGGGTTCGAATCCTGGCGGGGTGAGGTGTTGATTGTATGTGAAATCGCGTGCTGTGGGCTAATGAAATATATATATGCTGTGAGGATTTATCAGCATATACTTGGATCACGCGCACCTACAGTGATTTACTTGTATATATATATATGTATATATATATATATATATATATATATATATATATATATATATATATATATATATATATATATATATATATATATATATATATATATATATAGTTTAGTCTATCCTCTTTTCGACTTTATTATTAGTATTAGTATTATTATAGTAGTAGTGGTCGACTTGTAACATCCAATAATAGAGGGAAATAATTGATACAGATAGAGATAAGGCTGGAGAGACAATTACTGAAAGAAAGAGAACTGAAGATTAGTGAAACAAAGAAAGGAAGAAAAGATAGAGAATGAATAAGAACAAAGAGGAGACAGACATACAGTCAGAAGACGGGCTGTCAGACACAGGAACAGTTAGACAGCCAATCAGACAGACAGACAGCCAATCAGAAAGACAGACAGACAATTAACAAGAAACCGAGGTCGGTATCTTCATCTGATATTTGTTTTCGTATTTTTTCGTCAGGGAATCTATTAACACACACACACACACACACACACACACACACACACGGAGCCTCACCACTTCCACTGATACTGCCCCCCCCCTCCACCACCACCACCTCTACTACCACCCCCCACCACCGCTGCTGCCCCCCCACCACCATTACTACTGCTACTTCCCCCCACCACCACTACTACCACCCCCACCACCACTGCTACCACCCCCACCACCACTACTACCACCCCCACCACCACTACTACCACCCCCACCACCACTACTACCACCCCACCACCCCCACCACCGCACCACCACCACCCTCTTTACCACCCCTACCACAACCACCCTCACCACAACCACCCTCACCACAACCACCCTCACTACCACCCCCACTGTTACCACCACCACCCTCACCACAACCACCCTCACTACCACCCCCACTGTTACCACCACCACCCCAACCACCACCACCTCTATTAACTCTCAATTAGACATTAATGTTAGTTAAGGAATTCACTCCAGTATTATCATAACGACTCTGGAGAAACTCGCTTAATTTTTCTTTCACTCCCCAAAATTACTCCAGAGGAAAAGATTTTGCTAAATTCTGGGAGCGTCTTTAATTAGGTGGAGTTAAGATGAAGCTTTGGGTAATTAATTTGGTGTATTTTGTGGGATACTGAAGGACAGATTATTTAACATCAGAGCAGTAACTGACGGTGCGTGTGTGTGTGTGTGTGCGTGCGTGTGCGTGTGCGTGCGCCTGTGCGTGCGTGCGCGTCTCTATCTATCTCTATCTATCCATCCATCCATCCATAGAGAGACAGACATGGACAAGTAGAGAGAGAGAGAGAGAGAGAGAGAGAGAGAGAGAGAGAGAGAGAGACCATTATCTCTCCCTCTACCTTCATGTATCTTGTGCTAATGAAGTTTCCTTGCCGTAACTTT
>NW_024735554.1:10661516-10671516 GCF_018991925.1 Homarus americanus
GCGGAAGTAAGCTGGTGAAGAGGAGGAGAATGTCAGACCTGTTGAATACTGGACCAGCCACCCATGAAGGATTCACACTTGCTAGGTCTTCTCAATTTCGAAATATAATGTACTGTATTAGACATTATATTTCGAAATTGAGAAGACCTATGGCTAAATGGGTACATGCGACTTACAGAGTTGGGGACATTTCCGACTCGTACACTCAGCATTGTCAATCTACCCTCCCCATGAGGTGTGAAGGGTGAACCCCGAGAGCATCTGTCTTCTTGTGAATCCGAAGCCTCTGAGTTACTCTGTGAGAGGTGAGGTGCACACGGCAGCCTGGGACTAGAATGATTTAATTTAAAGCAACTTGATATAATTTTACTCATTCCATCATCCGGTAATGTTGATGTCTTACATGCTGCTTTGTTGACATAGTTAATGTTCTCATAGATTAACTGACATAGTAAGGGCGCTATTTACGTTATACACCGAAGCAACATATATCTTATTGCTACTTCTAAATTTACATCTCCTTAATATCAGTAAGGACTATAATATTATTTCAATATACTTTGTAAACGTAACCATCATGTTACAATAGTCACTCAAATCAAAATAAAGACTAATTCTAACTCCGTGTCTGACCCTGAGTGAGGCCAGGCCCACATACGAGTTAGATGTATAATGTGATAAACTCCCATACTACATCAATCAATCTATGAGAGCATATGTAAACAAATAAGCATTAAATCATTAACGTTACCGGATCATATAATAAGTAACATAATACCACGGTACTTAAAGCTGACGACAAACAAGATAAAAAAGATCAAATAATCATTGTCACAAACTCGTAACACTTTGGCTGCCACGTTCATAGCGCTCGTTGAATCGTTTAACTGAATATTTTTATGAACATTCATAAGTGGAATATTATTGAATACACATTTTCTGACTACCACAGCCCGGGGAGACAGGGGAGTGAGGTTCTAATAAGTTGTGAAGGCTGGCCCCTGCAATTGCTAGCATATTTAGCAAGAAGTAGAGGTCTCCAAACACAGTTACTTCAAAAACAAATTGTATGTGTCTATGGAGTAACGTTCATGGATGTTATGTTGAATAATAATAAATTACATCTGTATGGTGCCTCGCTAAGCGTTAACCACGCCATGAATAAACGGCAGGTATTGCTAAATGTTAAGCAACAATATTTTATTACAAACTGGCAAGGATTGAATTGCACTTCGTGTCTAAAGTTGGGATCCGTTACCGAACAACTGTTATTTGCATTAATAAATAAAATAACAAAATATTGTATCACAACCATAACACATCAAACAGTTTAGAGGACTTTACCCCAGCCCTAGCTAGCCTGGACCAGGCACCCACACAGAGACCCAGCACATAATCACTGTATATGTGCTGTTATGATCCATTCATCTAATGTGGCGTGAATATGTCTATCTTGCAGTGAACACTGTAAGGTTGAAACAGTAACTTGGGTGGTTACACAATATAAATCTACCTGTTTATTTCGTTGTTATGAAATAGTTAAACTGTGTAAGAAACACTGGAATCAAGGCTTCATCCTGGAGTGTGGTGTGGGTCAAGTGTTGTGGTGACGACGTGGTGCCTCGGGTTCTGAGAGGAACTCAATACTCTGGCCAGCCACATCTGTCAAATCACCGAATTTAATACCTATTTACCAATTATCATTTACGTGATG
This sequence comes from Homarus americanus, assembly GCF_018991925.1. NCBI lineage: Eukaryota > Metazoa > Arthropoda > Malacostraca > Decapoda > Nephropidae > Homarus > Homarus americanus. The sequence goes on from NW_024735554.1 coordinate 10,663,231, forward strand.
GGAGAAGCATCATCTCTGATCATTACACACAAATTTACACCATTAATATGCCATTGCATATTGTTATAGCATACAAAACATGCAAATATATAAAATTAATCCTTAAGCAATGGCACATTTCCTCATGGTCCAGGTTTGGCCAAAAGTTGACCCGAAGAACGTGACTTATGTCCACATATTATAGCAGACAGGATGCAATAATTCTTTGTTTGTTTATCTCAATGACACCAGAACCAAATGTAAAGTATTAGAATTAAGAGATTAAGTATTTCTTACTAACACAACAGTATAACGGTACAACTATCCCTGCACTCTGTCCAGCGAGCACAGAGACCTCAATCTCCCCTCCATCTCCTTACCTCACGTCACTTCACCTTGACACTACCGCCCAGCAGACAGGTGATAAGAGTCATTGACACTCTATTTGGTAATCTGTATTAAAATTATAACCAAACAGGAAATGCTTGCCACAAGTGGAACTGCCGCCGGCCGACTTATCATTGTCATTCACACATTAATATTATTTATAATAAATGTAGTTTGCAGAGTTCCTGGATATACTTTTATTGTAAAAAACATTTTATCAATAATTTGATGTTTCTGTAAATATAATTTAATTCATCCGTTATTTATTGAGTTAAAAAAATTACCCCATAATAAAAAGACAAAACAATGAGACTCTAACCTAACCTAACCTAACCTAACCTAACCTAACACATGCTACACATAATTAATTTGTGTTTTTCTCTATGTATTTATATCTTTGCTAAACAAATGTTATATTGTAACTGCATTAGTAATTCCATAAAGCTCTCCCGTGCCGTTTGGCCCCGAACACCCTTACCCTCCTCAACCCTCCACCGCCTCACATCCCCCAGCCAGCCTCTCCCTCCTCACGAGTCGATACTCTCGGGGTTCACACCTGATGGAGAGGGTGGATTGATAAGGCTGAGTGCATTAGTCGGAAATGTCCCCACAGCACGTACAGTCTGCCACAGTTCCACCGAGTAGTGTGGCTGGCACGTTTTGTGAGATGTGGCAACTTTGTGTTTGTTTACATCATAGTAAAACTCCCTGAGTGGCTCAAGGAAACCTCGCAATAGTAGACAGACTACGGATGCTAAATGAGCATTCCAACCCTATCTTAAAATGCATGAATGTCTTGCATGGTTATAGTTTTAATACAGATTACAAAACATAACGTCATTGGCTCCTATCTGCTTTCTGCTGGACGGAGGCTGTGTGGCGAGGTGTTGTGACGTACGAAACCTCTTTGCTGAGTAGAGGGTAGAGGAGAGATGCACCGACACACTGTCTTGTTTAGTAATATGTTCTCAATCTGTAAATACTGTTTTTTTTTAATGTGGATTTTATTCTTTTAGGTAATGTTGGGATAAACCAATAAACGTTATTGCATCCAGTTTTCTTTGTTACGTGGAAAACATTCATATTCTCCATGTTAACTTTTTGCCATAAGTTAGAGAGAGAGAGAGAGAGAGAGAGAGAGAGAGAGAGAGAGAGAGAGAGACGCCTCAGGGTTCTTACTTTGCTTGGCCAATCATGGCCGGGCTCGTGTTTGGGAGGCCTTAGGGTGGCCCACTCCTTGGCCAACCGCTTCTGCCGCGTTTTTGGGGATACCTAATGGCAATCTTCTTACTTGACCATTCACTCTCGCAAATTAAAATACTTTGTCGAGATTTTTGGCTCCCTGTTGGCCATTCTCCATTGAAAAGTTTCTTAAAAAAACTAAGCCTCGGAGTAGTCAATCCCTCATGGTTGGTTGACAGAGGACCCGTTTTGGGGAGACCTCAGTGTTTTTACCTTGCTCAGTAATATAGATTGTTGTACATATGATAGAGTTCGTCTAAGCTCTGGTCCACACAACAAATCACACATACACGTACGAAGGCTTTAATTGTATTACATAGATCTGATTTTCCTTGTTTAGGATTGTAGTTTTATTTTTTCCTATAGATCTACATCATTACCAGAATGGAAAGTCATTGTATTCAATAATGTATGATCGCTCTGGGTTGTAATTCACAATAATGAATAAATTTTACACCCGACTGGTATGATTCAGTTGACAACCAAACAGAAAAGAAAGACAACAGTAATGTATATCAGAAGTATCTTTCACACAACAACACGATCATATGAGTAAACAAATTTTGATCTTTGGTAAAGGGGACGGTGCACGGTCAGAAATTCACAGGTAAGTTTAGGTTAGCGTTAGATTAGATTAGATTATGTCAGGCCAAATTAGCGTTAGATAAGGTTATGTCAGACCAGATTAACGTTAGATTAAATTGGGTTAGCGTTATAATAGATTAGGTTAGCGTTAGATAAGACTGGCGGCGGGGTGTTTAATCATCAGGTGAAATAAGCTGGGGTGTCAAGTCTTCAGGTGATCCTTAGAAAGTAGTATTTAATAGATGAATATCAAGGAATTCAAAAACATTCGTACACAGGAGGAGCGGCTGTAACCTCTCCCTCATCTGGAACGATTGTCACTCATGGTAGACATTTTGTTGAATAATTTATAAAAAAAAAATCATAAAATGACACTCGTGTGAGTATTATTTCATTTACCAATTGAAAATACATCCCCCCCCCCACTTCGGTCATAGCTGTGGAATAAGTTTGTAAATATCTCAGAATCTTAACTCTAAGACAGAAAGAGCTTCGTCGTTCATCCTTGGTGAAAATATTCACGATGGTCGCCTCTAAGGCTGCTGTGTTTCCAGGGTGAAGAGATGAAAGGCCAACTTCAGAGCTTTGAAAATGGCACCACTCAGTGAGAGGTGGCACTTGCCTTGAGTGCCACTCTTGTTATTGTTTCTTTCTTCTGTTTTCTTTATTCATCTTCATCACAGTGAGTGTTGAGTCGAAAACACCTGTGTAAAAACATTCAAATTGTTGAACTTTTTACTGAATTTTCGACTGGATCCAATATCTTGTTGTTTTTCAAGAGAATTTTGCTTATTGCTTCTAGTGCTGAAAAACATAAATGATTATAAGTTTAAATAGATCATCAGGGATGTATTGATAGAACAGAACCCTGATGTGATTTGTAGAGAATCTGTGAGGTGAAGTTTGAATCAGGCCGACTTTTGGCTTCTTTTGAGGAAGGAGTGGCACTGTTTACGAGGTTCAGGCCAAGTGTCACCCAAGGAGTCTCTCTCTCTCTCTCTCTCTCTCTCTCTCTCTCAGGGCACCATCCCCACCTTCACTCTCACAGGAATAAACACCATTTGACTTTCCTTCTCCGACCAGAATTACCTTCCATCTGAGAGTGTAATCAGCACGAATTACTTCTCCCCACCTGCCGCCCCCTCTCTCAAGATTACCTTGGTGGGCGACCAGATGGCTCCTCCCCCCCCCCTCCCATTAACAACATCATCCACCAATAGTCTCGTTAATACCAACTTCGATAATGTCTTTTTTACTCTCTCTCTCTCACAATTTTTTTCATTTTTCTTACATTCCCATTTATCCTTTTTTACTCTCTTCTCTCCCATTCACTCTTTTATTTCTCTCTTCTCACACACACTCATTTTTCTTTACTTTTATCCTCTCACTTTTTCCTTTTTACCATGTTTCTCCTCTCATTTTCCCTCACCTCTCTTTTGACTTCCCTCCTCTATCTCTCTCTTGCAATTTTGTTTGATTTTCTATTCAACAGAGATGTAGAGGCTGCGCTAATGCGTCCTTTTCTGCTACTGACAGCAGGGAGGGGAATCCTGGCTTATATACCCTTGTGGGGGAGCTCGAGGCCACCCATTGGTTGATTAGATTGTGTGTGAAGCCCTCTGATTGCTTGATTGGGTTGTGCTTGATGCTCTTTGATTGGCTGGCTAAGGGTCCTTTGTTGAGATGCGAGAAGTTGATTACGGTGCGTTTGGTGTCCTTTGATTGGCTAATTATGGTGTTGCTTGGCGTCCTCTGATTGGCTGGTTAACCTATGTTTTCTTCCTTCATGTTATCGTATTGGTCAACTCATGATGAGGGCAAGGATTGAAAAGACTCTCTCTCTCTCCCCATCCTTTGCTTCCAATATTTATCACCCTCTTCCTTCCTTCGTTCCTTCCTTCCTTTCCCTCCAGTGATGTGTTGTTCTTTTCCGTTCTCTTCTTCTTCCCCCTCCTCCCATTATCACCAATCCCTCCACTCCTTTGTCTCTGCCTCTCTTAATCTTTCCTCAGTTGAGTTTGGGTTAAAATCACTAAATTATATGAGAGTAAAAATGTATTTGTTTATTTCAACCTTAATATGTGTAATTTGTAACCTTTTTTTTTTTACCCAGAATTAGGTGTTGTTGTTGTTGTCAGGGTGAATTGTTTATACTAAATCCCCTCACCTGAAAAATAAAAGAGAACATTAGCATTATGAGACGCCCTGTAGATCTCTTCGTCGTTCAGTTGTGTTGGGGAGACCGGGAGATACGATGATAGATGTATAAGAGACAGATATATGGGAATCTCTCAATGATTTTGTTTTTGTCTCATCTCGTCACGATAGAGAGAACTTACTTTTCAGGTCGACTACACACACACACACACTCTCTCTCTCTCTCTCTCTCTCTCTCTCTCTCTCTACAACTACTCGGAATCGAGTACGACGATTATCTACGATACAATGATATGAGTTATTAAGGATGTCACCTTCGTTGTTGAGCTTTGCGGTGACTCGTGAAGCCGATACGAGATCGTCAGGGCAGTCCACAGTTGTTGCACTTGTGGAGGGCTACATCCAGTGCGGGAGGGGTGGCGGCAGTGTCTTTCCGTTGCTGGCGTTTATCTGCCTTTATATGCAGTCGGGCTAACTCGAAAGTATTGACACCTTCTCGTGTGGTGCTTCTCCAAGTGTTACGGTGTGGAGTAATTGTCTCCCAAGTGAAGGGGTCGATTTGGCACTTTTTCAGGTTTGTCTTAAGACTGTCCCTATATCTTTTCCGTTGTCTGCCAGCGTTACATTTACCATTTATTAGGGGACTGTATAGTAGCTGTTTTGGTAGTCTACTGTCGTCCATGCAGGTAACCTGGTTAGTCCATCGTAGTTGTTCATGGATAATGGTTGCCTCGGTGTTCCTACAGTTGTTGTCAGCAAGAATACTGGCATTTTCTTTCTTTTCTTCCCAGCGAACTCGAGGATGATCGTTGGTGAAAGATTTCTAGTGCCGTGAGGTGCCTCCTGTATGTGACCCATGTCTCGCTGCCATACAGCAAATTGGGGAGGACCACTGCTCAATACACGTGCAGTTTTGTAGATAATTTCAGCTCCGTACAGCTGAAGACACGAGTACAGAGTCTGCCAAAGGCTTTAGATGCACATCTGACCCGATGGTGAATCTCTTCATCGATGTCCGTGGTGGTGGACAGGTGGGAGCCAAGATACGGGAAGTGGGAAACATTAGAGAGAGTAGTACCGTTAAGCTAGGTGGGAGGTGGGGGTGTCGTTGAACCAGGGGCAGGCTGAAAGAGAATCCGAGTCTTAAGTGCATTCGTCTAAGGGCCAAAGTGTGCATACGCATCTGCGTAGGTGTTCAAAATCTCCTGTAGGTCACGTTCAGTGTGAGCGACGAATGTGAGGTGGTCTGCATACTGAAGTTCAGTAATGGAAGCGGCCGATACCTTTATTGCTACCTGGAGTCGTCTTATGTTGAAAAGTCCCTTCATCCGGTACTGGATATCCACCCCAACGGCTAAATTGGTACTGGCACGAGTAAAGAAGGCAGCCAAGAAAATGGAAAAGAGATTTGGTGCCAGTACACATCCTTGGATGAAAAAGAACTGCCACTGGGTGTTATTGTGTAGAACACTGCTGTTCATGCCATCGTGCAGTTGCCTCACAATGGCAATGAATCTTGGTGGGCAACCAAAATTAACCGATTCGAAGGCCTTAGTAACGTCAATGAAAGCCATGTACAAGTCACGACGCTCTTCTCTACACTATTCCTGTATCTGACGGGCAGCAAAGATCATGAGATTCTTGGAGGAAGTTTCCCGCCTCAGGAAGAAGTCTATTTAGGAGGACTCGGGAGATAATCTTTCCAGCTATGGACATCAGCGAAATCCTGCGGTAGTTGCCACAGTCTGACCAGTCTCCCTGATTCATATAAATATTGATGATTGAGTTGTCTTTAAGAGCTTGGGGGATTTCCTCTCCAGGAGAGAGTGGAGACGGCTTGAAAGCAGAGGTCCTCCTGCTTTATACACCTCGACTGGGATTCCATCAGGCCCTGGGGCTTTGTTATTTTTCATCTGCTTGATGGCAGTAGCTACCTCATCTAGGGATGGAGGATAGCTGAGGTGGGTCAGCTCTGGGTGCTGAGGGACCTGCTGGGTAGGCAAGACATCCACATCGGTGTTTCGGTTGAGCTGCGAAAGGTAGAGCTCTTTCCAGCACTGGAGGATGGCTCTTTGTCTTTAATTAGGGTGTACTGTCGGATAGCGACCTGTGGTGTAATGGTCAGCGTGCTTGCCTCGCAAGCGAGCGGATCTGGGTTCGATCCCCGGACAGGGTGAAATTATGGGCAAGTTTCTTTACGCCATTTGTTTCTGTCTACCCAGCAGTAATTGCGGACCTGGATGTATCCGGTCTTCTCGGACTATTCATTGACACTGGGTCATGCAACTCATTAACTTAGGGTGTGGTTGTTGTGTTGGCGACAGCTTCCACACCTTAAACAAATCCATGCCTAGGTGGCCCTTGGGTCGGCCATCCTCGTTATGCGAGGGGCAACCATTATTATTATTTATTATTTACTTTCGTATGAGCGAAGGGGGGCCATACCATGAGAAGTTGGGCTATATATTGATTTATCAGAATTGAAAAATTCAAGCATCTTGCGTTGATCCGCAAAATTGTGCATTTCACGTGCTCTATATTTCCACCATTCGTTCATTAGTTTGCAAAGTTTTGCGCTGGGCCGCCACTTTCTTCTTGTGGAAGGTATTAGCTTTGAAACGAGACTGAGGGCTGTTCTGCCAGTCAGTGAGAGCAGCACGTTTACTGTTGACGAGTACTTAGATTAACGGGTTGTTTTCATCAAACCAAACCTGGTGTTTTCGTTTGATCAGGCCGAGTGTCTAGTTGCAGGTTTTTGTAAGGACAGCTTTGGTGGGACCCATCCGGCACACGGATTTTGGTTGTTTGTTGTTGGGTTGCTTATCAGCCCATCGTTGAGCTGTTCTCTGAAAGCATGTGCTACCGCTGGATCCTCCAGACGCTTGGTGTTAAAAGCCTCTTCTGGAGGCTTGTTGCTTTCGCCGTTTTGGGGCGACGTGAGGGAGACTTTTTCTCTGATGAGCCGATGATCTTTAGCACAGTGGTCTTGAGCCACGCATGGCTCGGATGATAAGGACATCCCGGCGATATCTTTCTCTGACATTGATATAGTCAATAAGATGCCAGTGTTTGGATCGTGAGTGTTGCCCAGAACCCTTTAAGTTGTCGGTCTGCCTAAACAAGATGTTGGTGATAGTGAGGTTGTGTGCAGCACACGCTGAGGGGGAGTTAGCCATTGAGATTACACTTGCCCACTCCGTTTTCCCCTATGGTTCCCTGCCATATGTCAGCAACTTCGTCAACTCTGGTATTGAAGTCACCTAGGAGCACAACCTTATCTTCCCTGGGGATAGAGGTTAGTACTCTGTCAAGAGCGACATAAAAGGCCTCCCTGATATCATCCTCTGCATCCAGTGATGGGGCGTATGCACTGATAAAGAAGGCATGACGTGAGTGATTCAGTGGGATTCGGAGCGTCGTGAGGCACTCGTTGATCCCAGCAGGCATTTCAGTTATCATATGTAGGATGGATTGGCGAATGACAAAGCAGGCTTACCCTTCCAGAAGAAGGCGTAGCCAGACCCCCTATTCTATGAGTCGACCCTCGTTTGGGAGTCGGGACTCACTAATGGCTGCTATGTCAGTGTTATACCTAGCCAGCTCTTTTGCCACTAGGGCGGTTATTCTTTCAGGACGCTCATTTGTGCCAGTATCCAGAAGGGTCCTGACATTCCGTGCATTGACCATAAGAGGATGTTTAGTTTGTTTTTGCCTTCGTCTATGATTGTGATTATGTTTTCGACCGCATAAGGATGACCTTACTGGGTGCAGTTGCCCAGTCAGGTTGGCTCTTTAGGCAGGCTATGTTTAGGGTGCCGACTCTAACCCCTTCTCCAAGTAGGATGAGCAGAGTGGCTCCTGATAAGGTGTGCTCAGTCGCACAGACAGGACCGGATTGTGCTGCTGCCTAGATCCCAGTGCATAAACGACCATCTT
>NW_024735554.1:10674016-10706516 GCF_018991925.1 Homarus americanus
TCCAGTATATGCATCAGGACAATTTATCTCTGTCATGAATAAATAAAATGTGAGTTACGTTTTTTCTCTAAATAATTGAGCTGTTACTAGGAGGTATATGAATAGTGGTAGTGGTGGTTATGATGGTTGTAGTCATGGTGGCAGTTGTGATTATGGTTGTAGTGGTGGTGGTGGTGGTGGTAGAGTGTGATGATGGTGATGTTATTGTTGGTGATGGTGATGTTGGTGGGCTGTTGTGAGTGCTATGTTATTGTTGGTGGTGATAATGATGATGTTGGTTGTTGTTGATGATGGTGGTTGTTGTTGGTGGTGGTGGTGGTTGATGATGGAGGTGGTGGTGGTGGTTGTTGATGAGGTGGTGGTGGTGGTGGTTGTTGATGGTGGTGGTGGTGGTGGTTGTTGATGGTGGTGGTGGTGGTGGTGGTTGGTTGTTGATGGTGGTGGTGGTTGTTGATGGTGGTGGTGGTGGTTGTTGATGGTGGTGTTGATGGTGGTGGTGAGGTGATGGTAGTTGATGGTGGTGGTGGTTGTTGATGGAGGTGGTGGTGGTGGTTGTTGATGGTGGTGGTGGGTGGTGGTTGTTGATGGTGGTGGTGGTGGTTGCTGATGGTGGTGTTGGTGGTTGTTGATGGTGGTTGCTGATGGTGGTGGTGGTGGTTGCTGATGGTGGTGGTGGTGGTTGGTGGTGGTAATGGTAGACATATTTTGCGTCTTAGGTGAAACTGACACACAACAATAAATTCAATATATATTTCTGATATTTTTTCGAATGTTTAAACAAGATTTGTAAACAAGAGCAACCATGTGAGTAATGTTGATGGAAATTATAAGTGAATACCGTCAATACCTACGTAACGTAACCTAACCTAGCCAAATCTAACCAAACCTCACCTAACATAACCAAACCTAACGTAACCAAACCTCACCTAACCTAACCAAACCTCACCTAACCTCACCTAACCAAACCTAACCTAACCTAACCTCACCTCACCTCACCTAACCTCACCTCACCTAACCTAACCTAACCAAACCTAGCCAAACCTAACCAAACCTAGCCAAACCTAACCAAACCTCGCCTAACCTAACCTACATAATTTAACATACAGTACATCACATAGCCTAACCTAATTAAACTTTACCCAGTATGATTTAAGTAAAATTTCATTATGCGGAAGTACTGTACATCCTAAGATAAATCCTGTCCATTTTACACCATGTTTGCCTACTGCTGGGCCTCACACTCCCACATTGCCAGGTTCAGGAGGCGGCTGTGAGGCGGGCGACTGTGAGGCAGTAAACTGAACTGAACATTAAAACGATACTTTATGTCCTCTTGTACGACTGTCTTGTTTACGTTTATTACTCTCTATAAATTCTTGCAGATCAATTTTAAATTTTACTGAATTTCTTGTAAGACAGTATTGCAGTGTCTGTATATGGAAATCTGCTGAAATAGATAGATATTCATTAAATGTAATAAATTCAGATACAGAAACTTATCAAAATAAACTAGTCCTTGCAGTTCATTTTCTCTTCTAAGTCACATTATTGATCAATTTCATCCTAATCACGAAACCGTACAACAACTTGGGACTACTAGCAGTGTTCAGGAGTTTCTCATACTGTACACTACATCTGATCAGTGGTGGCGGACGTATGATGGATTTAATTACATGCCCATAAATGCAACACTCTCTTACCTGAGGGTTGGTAACCACAGCCCACCACCCAAAGACCCTTTTGAAGACTATATTCTATCAAGCCCTCCCTGATCTTATGCCTCTCCGAGCTGTCCATACCGTCACAGGGAGCTCTAAAAATAAGCTCGTTGGGGTATATAAACTTTGTAAGCGATCGAGAAAGAGAGACCTTATGGAGCTATGAATACAAATTTCACAACTGTATTGAACTAGAGAAAGCTTAAGAACGATTGGGGTATACAGTACAGTACAGTACAGTACAGGCTCAAGACCAGTCAGACAGTCATTTTTCAGGATTTGGGTAACTTGAAAGAATGATATTTACACCTATATCTGGAAAAGTTTGAGACAGACAGACAGACAGCCAGACAGACAGACAGACAGACAGAGAATGAATATACTGCAGTGTGTGTATGGTAGACCGAGCCAGCCATTATTTTAAGCATATAAAGTTTATTTTCTTAATAATGTGAACAGCAGAAACGACCAAACCTAAGCAAAGCTAAAACTAACCTCATTAGCACAAACTAACGCCGCTCAAACGTGTTAAAAAAAATACATTACATTGAAAGTTATGTTTTTATTAAGAGTATATTCTGCGTCACCTCCCCACCTGTAGTGTTAGGAACCCATTTACAGCTGTATGGCCTCAGAGTACCCTGGGAGCGAACCGTCCACCTCTAGGACAAGAAGCAAATGCATTTTCCACTCAGCGCATAGCAAACTATTTAAAAAAGTAAATTAAAACAAAAACAAAAATATTAATTCATATTTTCTAGGAGTCCTCAGAGTACACTACCTAAAAATACTTTACCTCTGAAAAAATAAAGTTTTTTATTTTTGTGAATAAACTCGGTAGACGCATCCAGGCGTGACTCGTAAGTATCAGAAAAAAAAGGTTTCTGAAAGCCTCCACTCGTCCATTACACCTCAGGGGAGGTAAGCAGCTCTTGAGGGGGCATCAGGAGGAGGCATCAGGAGGCCATCCATGGTACAGAGTAGAGAGGAAGTTTCTGAAGCCGTGTGTGTGTGTGTGCTGTAACATTGTTCGTTAGCTAACTGCTAATATATTACTGGATGTTATTATCTCCTCTCTCTCTCTCTCTCTCTCTCTCTCTCTCTCTCTCTCTCTCTCTCTCTCTCTTTAACAACTTTGTTTATGTCATCTTATCCTCACCCAAATCTTATCCGGTCTCCTTCACTTCCCATACGTTCTCTCTCATTCTCTCGTTATCTCTCATCTCTCTCACCCTTCTTTACTGTTCTTCTTCCCTTCTAATGTTCCCCATTTGTCTTCTCCCGTACCTTAGCCTCATTTCTTCCTCTTCTCCGTCTCTCACTCATTATTTTTCTCTTTTTTAACCCATTTCTTTTCCCTCCCTCTCCATCCCATTTCCCCCATTCGTCCTCCTCGCCTTTCACTTCCTATATCCATTACTGATGGAGGCTTTAGAGACTATCCTCGACACCTCACGCAGAGAGAGTGGTGATGGAGATTGTTAGCGAGTGGTGATGGAGAGTGTTAGCGAGTGGTGATGGAGAGTGTCAGCGAGTGGTGATGGAGAGTGTCAGCGAGTGGTGATGGAGAGTGTCAGCGAGTGGTGATGGAACGAAAGATCTACAAATTAACGAGTTTTGTTTCTCTTTCCGCTCCTCCCCACCAGAGTGAGTGAGTGAGTGAGTGAGTGAGTGACGTCATGGGGCAGCTGAAGTTTGTTTTACGTCGCCATATTGAAGGTTTAAGTAAGTTTATAATTATTTCCTTCATTTATAAATACTCTTCCATTATTACTTTTAAAAAAATAACACGGCTGACAGGGAAAGAGATTTAATATATGTTATGAAAAGTTTATAATGATGCTATTTTTTAATATTTTTTTTTGTACATTTATGATAACTTATATATAAAAGAAATTCAAGTATTTTTTTGTCCACGACAGTAGAATCTATGTTTATGAATTTGATTGTTAATACAGACTTTGTAGTATGATAGAATCCTCTTCAGGTACATAAATACAGGAAAAGCATGAGACTTTATTACATGATATAACAAAAACTTCATAACTGTATTTTGTAATGACCAATAATACAGCCCTGAAAAATTCACTATTAACTGACCAATACAGATGATGATATTAGTGTTTACTACATAATACAAAATACAAAAAAAATCACCCCAAAACTACAGGATAAATAACCAGCATCAATTAATAACCAAATATAAGTCAAATGAAAAACTAATAGACAATAGAGAATACAGTACCATCAACACTGTACTAAAACACACTGTAACCTGAAATATTACAGCCCTTACCGTCGGTTTATTCTGTAACTGAAACATGTGAAATTCATCTCCATCTGACCTGACGCGACACACATGTTCATTTGACAGGTTCGTGGCCAGAGTGTGGAGTGGGTGGTAGGGCATGGGGTGACTGGCAGGGCGTGGGGTGACTGGCAGGGCGTGGGGTGACTGGCAGAGCGTGGGGTGGCTGGCAGAGCGTGGGGTGACTGGCAGGCGTGGGGTGGCTGGCAGGGCGTGGGGTGACTGGCAGGGCGTGGGGTGACTGGCAGGGCGTGGGGTGACTGGCAGAGCGTGGGGTGACTGGCAAGGCGTGGGGTGACTGGCAGGGCCTGGGTTGACTGCCAGCTACCCACTCATGGCCCAGTCTATTGATGTGATCTGTGCTTCAGTTTTACATATAAATTGAAGTGAATTTATTTCATTTCCAAACACATACACTTATAGGAAATCTCTCTCTCTCTCTCTCTCTCTCTCTCTCTCTCTCTCTCTCTCTCTCTCTCTAAATGTTCACCATCACCAAGCATGAGCTATATTTCAAACAAGTATTAGACCAGGGTAAACAACCTAAACTGATGTGTAAACAAGTTATTAGACCAGGGTAAACAACCTAAACTGTCTTGTAAACAAGTATTAGACCAGGGTAAACAACCTAAACTGTCGTGTAAACAAGTATTAGACCAGGGTAAACAAAACTGTCTCAAACAAAATAACCAGGGTAAAAATAAACTGTCTAAACAAGTACCAGTAACAACTAAACTGTCTAAACAAGAAACCAGGTAAACAAGCTAAACGAATTAGACCAGGGTAAACAAGCTAAACTGTCGTGTAAACAAGTATTAGACCAGGGTAAACAACCTAAACTGTCGTGTAAACAAGTATTAGACCAGGTAAACAAGCTAAACTGTCGTAAACAAGACAGACCAGAAACAAGCCAAACTTCTGTAAACATTAGACCAGGGTAAACAACTAAACTTCGTGTAAACAAGTATTAGACCAGGGTAAACAAGCCAAACTGTCGTAAAACAATATTAGAGGGTAAACAACCTAAACCAGAAACAAGTAATAACAGGCAAACAAACTAAACTGTCTGAAATAGACACAGTAAAAAGCTAAACTGTCGCAAACAGTTATTAGACCAGGAAACAACCTAAACTGTCGTAAACAAGTATTAACCAGGGTAAACAAGCTAAACTGTCGTGTAAACAAGTATTAAACCGTAAACAACCAAACTGTCATTAAACAAATACACCAGGGTAAACAAGCTAAACTGTCTTGTAAACAAGAATTAGACCAGGGTAAAGCTAAACTGTCAACAAGGACCAGGTAAACAACCTAAATCGTAAACAGAACAAACCAGGGTAAAAAGCTAAACTGTCATAAACAGTATAACCAAGGTAAAAAACCAAACTGTTAAAAAAGTATTAGACCAGGGAAACAATACTAAACTGATGTGTAAACAAGTTATTAGACCAAGGTAAACAACAGCAGAAGACTCATGGTGGTCATTCGTTATAAAGGACAAACAACATCTGCCTCGATGTCTCACCGTAAACTAACCCCGTGTGTGGTGCTCAGTCTGTCACTGTCAACCACCACCACCACCACCACCACCACCACCACCACCCACCACCCACCACCACCCACCACCACTATCACCACCCACAACCACCACACCACACCACTATCACCACCACCCACCACCCACCACCACTATCACCAACCACCCACTACCACCCACCACACCACCACCACCATCACCACCACCCACCACACCCACCACCACTATCACCACCCATCACACCAACACCACTATCACACCACCACAAACTACCACCACCACCACCACCAACTACCACTATACCACCATCACCACCACATCAACCCACCACACCCACCACCACTATCACACAACCACTATCACCACATTACTCTCCACACCACCTTTCACAACACTATCATCCCACCACCACCACCACCACCACCATTGCCAACACTGCACCCACCACATAACCACACATCCAAACACTCACTCACTCTCAGCTACCATAAACCACACTCTCAGAACTCAATCTCAGCCTACATTAACCACACACTCAGCACTCACACTTAGCGCTACACTAACCACACTCTCAGCACTCACTTCACGCCACATCCACACTCAGCACTCACCCAGCCCATTAACCACACCTCAGAACTCACTCAGCGCTACATTAACCACACCCAGAACTCACCTTAGCGCTACATTAACCACACTCTCAGCACTCACCTCAGCCTACATTAACCACACCTCAGAACTCACTCTTACACTACATTAACCCCAGCACTCACCCAGCGCTACATAACCACACCACAGAACTCACTCTACCACATTAACCACACCTCAAACTCACTCTCAGCGCTCATTAACACACTCTCAGCACCACCTAGCCAAACCACCTCTCAGCACTCACCTCCAGCATTACCAACCACTCTCACACTCACTCTCAGCTTCCACGCTCGAACCACCCAGCGCCATTAACCACACTCTCAGAACTCACTCTTAGCGCTACAAACCACCTCAGAACTCACTCCAGCCTACATAAACACTCTCAGCACTCACCAGCCTACAATAACTCTCAGCACCACCTCAGCGCTACATAACCACACTCAGAACTCACTCTAGCCTCCATCCGCACCTCACAGCACTCACTCTTAGCGCTACATAACCACCTCTCAGCACTCACTCTCAGCGCTACATTAACCACCTCAGAACTCTCTCTTCCATTAACCACACCTCAGCACTCACTCTCAGCGCTGTAACCCAAACTTCTTGTACATAACCACACTCTCAGCACTCACCACCTACATTAACCACACTGTCAGCACTCACCTCCAGCGCTACACACACTCTCAGCACTCCTCAGCGCTATACACTCTCAGCACTCACTCTCAGCTACAGTAACCACACTCTCAGCACTACCTGTACATCACCACTCAGCACTCACTCTCCGCTACATTAACCACCACCGCCTCAGCGCCACATTAACCACACTCAGCACTCACCTCAGCGCTACATTAACCACACTCTCAGCACTCACCTCAGCGCTACATAACCACACTCTCAGCACTCACTCAGCGCTACATTAACCACACCCAGCACTACATTAACCACACTTCCAGCATCACCTTAGCGCCACAACCACACTCTCAGCACTCACCTAACCACACCACACACCCACAACACCCCCCCCAAACCACACCTCAGCACCACCAGCGCTATATTAACCACCTCTCAGCACTCACCTCAGCGCTACAACCACACTCTCACACCCACACCCCCCAAACCACACCTCAGCACTATACAAACCACCCTCCACATTAACCACACCCAGCACCCCCAGCACTACAAACCACCCCACCTCCACTCAGCACTACCTAACACCTCTCAGCAATCATTCTCAGCCCCATTAACCACACCTCAGCCCACTCGCGCTACATTACCACACCTCAGAACCACTCTAGCCACATTAACCGCACTCTCAGCACTCACTCTTAGCCACAACCACACTCTCCCATCTCAGCGCCACATTAACCACCTCTCAGAACTCACTCTCAGCGCCACATTAACCACACTCTCCACTCACCAGCGCTACAGTAACCCCACACCAGCACCACTTGTGCAATAACCACCACACCCACCCAGCGCCACATAACCACACTTCAGCACTCACCTCAGCCCACATAACCACACCTCAGCACTCACCTCAGCCCTACATTAACCACACTCAGCACTCACCCAGCGCTACAGTAACCACACACTCAGCACCACCCACATCACCACACCCTGAGCACCCACCTCAGCGCCACAACAACCACACTCGCACACTCTCAGCGCTACACTAACCACACTCTCAGCCTCACTCTCAGGCTACATCAACCACACTCTCAGCACTCTCTTAGCGCTACATCAACCAACACCCACCACCACAACCCACACCTCAGCACACCACTTAGCGCTACATTAACCACACTATCAGCACCACCACCAGCCCCCATTACCACACTCATCAGCACTCCTCTTAGCGCCACATTAACCACACTCAACACTCTCAGCGCCCACACCACTCACTCTTGGCCTATATTAACCACCTCTCACCACCTCACCCAGCTACATTAACCACACTCTCAGCACTCGCTCTCAGCACTACATTAACCCACACTCTCAGCACTACCGAACATTACCACACTATCAGCACTACTTGCACATTAACCACACTCTCAGCACTACTTTGCATTAACCACACTCTCAGCACTACTTGTACATAAACCACCTCTCCTACTTGCACTAACCACCTCAGCACTCCTCTCAGCACCTACATTAACCACACTCTCAGCACACACTCTCAGCACTACATTAACCACACTCTCAGCACTCACTCTCAGCGCTACATTAACCACACTCTCAGCACTCACTCTCAGCGCTACATTAACCACACTCTCAGCACTACAATAACAATAACATACCCAACCTCTAGCGCCCAGGTATAGAACTCAGCAAAACACAAGGGTCAAATTTGCTGGTATACAGACTTGGCTGGCAAGGTCAAGATTTACAATGGTGTAGTGGGTAACCCTTATCTTGCCTATTGAGCTTATGGTGGTAGTAGTAGTAGTAGTAGACTAGTAGTAGAGAGAGAAAGCGACAAAGAAAGAGTGACTGAGACAACACGAAAAAGCAGGCAAGAGAGAAAATAAGAGAGAGACAGGGTGAGAGAGAGAGAGGGGAGAGAAAGACACGAACGCAAAGAAAAGATTGTAGAAGACCTAGAAAGTGAGAGCGAGAAGAAAGTTAAAGAAAATTACAAGAGAGAGAGGTCAGACATAATCTATTATACAGGAGGAGGTCGCAGAGGGCGTAGGTTAAAGCTCAAGGTGAAACCTCCACCCACCCACCCACCCAACCAACCACCACCCACCCACCCACCCCAACAGTACCCACCCACCACCCACCACCCTGCCTCCCTCTCACTCTCTCTCTCCTCTCTCTCTCTCAGCCACAACAATACATCCTCTCTGTTCCTCCTTTTACCTCCACCCCTCCTCCTCTTCCTCAGCCTCCTCTCCCATCTACCCTACCCAAAGGCCCTCCCATCCCTCTCCTCACCTGGCCTACATCCTCCCCCCAATCTTTCCCCCTCCTCCCTCTGCTCTCTCTCCTTCCCCACCTCCCCTACCCCCCACCTCCCCCCTTCCCCACCTCCCTACCCCCCCACCTCCCTACCCCACCTCCCCTTACCCCCACCTCCCCTTCCCCCACCTCCCCATCCCCCCCTCCCCATCCCCCCCCACCTCCTTCCCCCTCCCCTACACCTCCCCTACCCCCACCTCCCCTACCCCCACCTCCCACCACCCAACATACTTACCAGCATGACTTCTCCCTTCCTTCACGTCCCCCCCATCCACATCATCTCTCCATCCCATTCTCTCTTTTCCCTTTCTCTCCCCTCCTCCATATTCCCCTTACCTTGTCCTCTCTCCCTTTCCTCTCCTTCCCTTCTCCTCCTCTCCATCATCTTATCTCCTCTCCTCCCTCTCCCTTTCCTTCTTCCCCACCATCTTCCCCATCCTCCCCCTCATCCCCACCCCTACGTCCACCCCTACCTCCTCCCATTAAATTTCTTCAATAGTTAATTTAATTTTTTTCTTTGAGCTCATCATGAATATTCACTTCCTTGTTTCCACATTTCTTAGGTAACACACTAATGATCTTCAAGTTCAGGTTCTCTTTCCACACGCTAATGATCCTTGAGACGAGGTGAGGTTCTTACTCAACATTAACGAACCCTGTTTGGTGGTTCTTGTTCAGTGGTCTAACGAACCTGAGGTTGAGGTCCGTGTTTCAGAGTCTATGAACCTGAAGCTGAGGTTCTTGACCATAGAAGTGAACTGTATAATGTGACGTGAGATTGATAAACTCTTAAAGCAAATATTTCACTAATAAACAGCTCGTGTCCTCATAAGTGGATCCTTAACTTCCTTGTTGAAATTAGGGCTTTACTGTAAATCTCACACAGCGCGTTAACATTGTTGTAGAGTTACAAGTGTTGTTCTGAACTTTGGTACGTGTAGGAAGCGACTCCCTCGCCTCCTGATGGAAGCTCCTGATCTCTGGTGTAAATAATTCTTATTGTTATGGTTTCACCTTTGATATAATCTTTGAACTTCAGAACAAAAGCTTTTTAACTAATGATACAAAGATTTTGTCGTCTCTTACAGCTTCAGGTGTCTGGTCTGGTATCTTGATTAAAGAAACACTGTTAGTAAGTACGGACTCCTTATCGTAGCGAGTGTCCTGTAAGCTGGTCACGGTAACCTCACGTATTCTCAGTCATACATTCAGCCTAATTTCATCCATTATTTTACGAGTTGTATACCCAGACTAAGGTCTCACACACACTTGTATGATCTGTGGTATTTTGGTAGAGTATCATACGATGGTCGGGTGCTGCCCTCCTGTCCCAATGGTCGTTGGTTTAAGCCCAGGGCACTCCTAGTTCACCCAGCTGTAAATTGGTACTTAACTGTATGAGCTGGAGTGGTGAAGTTTCGGCCTCCTTGTGTACCAACGACATAGTATACAGTGAGTTATATTCACAATGTTCCTAATTGGCAGTCAGGCCCATAGAACCCACTGTGTTAGTGTATTATTATATTAACTCGCAGTAAGTTTACATATCGTACAGTAAACTTAAAATGGTACAAATTTGGTCACTGTTTGTTTGCATCTTGTAATCAGTGTGTGAAAAATATACAAGTTCAGACCATGTGAATCTCTGACTCCCGACAGAGACGTGAACTAACATAAGAAATACCGACCTCTGATGTAAAGCTTTGATCTTTCATATAAATCATTGACCTAAAATGTGCAACAGATGACATGTGCCACGTGCGGGTCTGAGATGTGGTGTATTCATGTGCTACTCCCTTAAGGTCTGATCTTGTTATTCAACATTAACTTTACTGCTCCGTTATTTTACTGTTATATGACTTCTAATGTTAGATTTTGATCGTCAACATCAGGTTTTAATGGTTTATGTTATCCTTTGATCCTGATATAAATATATATAACTTCGTCCGTGGTTTTTTGTTTGACACGAGTACTGTAAGTTTGATTACCTGACAATAAATGAACAGTTTCTCGTTGATTCTCAAGTAGAAATTGACTAAACTCTCGGTCTTATACATAACATGTGCAGCCTCAGGACTCATGTGGATGATTTACTGTTGATGGGATCTCGACCAGCTCTCCTGGCGACATGATAAACAGGTTATTTCCAGACCTAACCGACGAAGAAAAGACTCGTTCTACCGAACCTCGTCTCCGCTCCTGAGAAGATCATTTATCATCTAACAAACTCTCTCAGACCCGGAAAAAAGGCCTTCGGACTCTTCCTAAAGAACGTACCAGAAAAACTCTCGTGGACTCAACAGTTCATGAAAACTTTCCGGCCAGTCAACCCGGAGAAGTATATTTAGGGGTCTGGGAATGTAACCTGGGGAGGACATCCTACGGTTAACAGTGTGTGAGGACTTCTTCACCATATTAACTTGGAAGGGTCTCTGAGGCCTACTGGAACAACCTCCGGCGAGACTTTCGGGAGGACGATGGTGGACGTGAACGCTTCCAGCAAATAAACTTGGATGAACCTCTTTGAAGTTCTCTGATGTGTTGTCCTGAGTTACATAAGCCATGACGTACAACTTTTCTACCATATGAAAATGAAAGGCTCTCTTGAGGCTCCCGGTGTACTATCAGTAACTTATGTATGCGAAATTTTGCAACAAATGCTATTCTGATGGCGGTTGTGTGTGTGACAACCTTTCCAGTAAATTGACGAGTTCTCCAGAAAATGAAACACTAAGACCATTTGAACGTTCCCTGGAGATAGCTTCAGACAGTGACTTAAGACAAACAGAGAAGGAGGCGGCCAAAACAAAACTGAAAGCAGCTGATAGTTTCAAGAGTAGTTCTGAAAGCCAAACCAGAATAAACTCTTAAAAGATTCCAGATTTCTTCTCCAGCAAGATGTTCCCGAAGGACGCGTGAAGGAGACACAAGGACCTTCGAGTGACGTAAGTTCGTTTCACTAAGATTCTTCAAGACGTTCCTGATTCTATTTTAATCTTCTTCCTCGCCGTTACTGATTGTCCTGCTTATACAATATATATATATATATATATATATATATATATATATATATATATATATATATATATATATATATATATATATATATATATATATATATATATATATATATATATATATATATAATAAAATTGTATTTCCAATAGATGCCATTGTGTAGTAATCTGACAATATCTTCACTGATTGAGACTCATTAGAAAAAAATTACATAATTGTACTCCATCACCTCCAAATTGTTCCCCCGCCATCACCATTAGTAGAGAGAGTCAACTAAGAGCACGACTGCTTAACACTTTTCCTATTACGTAAAAACTACTTCAGGGGGACGGGAATGTGTACCTACACGTGTGTGTACATATATGATTAACGTACAGAACGGTATATAGGGAGACGTTTTAATGGGAAAAGGAGAAAGATATTTCTCCGTCACACACACACACACACACAGAAACACACACACACACACACACACACACACACACACACAGAAACACACACACACAGAAACACACACACACACACACACACAGACACACACACACACACACACACACACACACACACACACACACACACACAGACACACACACACACACACACACACAGACACACAGACACACACACACAGAGCTGGTAACACTACAGGTGGGAGAGTTCACAGCACAGTAGACAAATGATTGATGGCTCAGGAGTTATTAGTAAGATAAGGAGCAACAGTGAATAGACAAGACGGAGATGCGACGATTAAGGGATTAGCAAGAAGGTGATGAATAGACTGGAGAAGGGGGAGGGTGATGAATGAATGGTGAAGTGAAACATCATTGTGAAGTAGTAGTAGTAGTAGTAGTAGTAGTAGTAGTAGTAGTAGTAGTAGTAGTAATCTTTTGTAAATATCATCCTTAACATTATAGCCAGCACAA
Source organism: Homarus americanus (assembly GCF_018991925.1). Taxonomy (NCBI): domain Eukaryota; kingdom Metazoa; phylum Arthropoda; class Malacostraca; order Decapoda; family Nephropidae; genus Homarus; species Homarus americanus. Next base: position 10,687,130 of record NW_024735554.1, read on the forward strand.
CATCATAACATATACATCATGATAACATTCTTCACAACATCCTCCACAGCATCACAACATCCTCCACTACATCAACAACATCCTCCACTACATCAACAACATCCTCCACTACATCCCAACATCCTCCACAACATTCTTCCACAACTTCTGCCTCAACATCACCACACTGTCTGAGGAAACACATTTTTAACGTCCCAGTAAATTGGCCTCAGGCGGTGACTGTCACATCTGTTGGTGTTGTGTTCTCTCTCTCTCTCTCTCTCTCTCTCTCTCTCTCTCTCTCTCTCTCTCTCTCATATCATTCATGTCGTTCTCCTAATACACGTATACCGTATAAGAAACACCAAGTTGTTGAAATAAATGTAACTTGTCTCCACCTATTGAGTTTACGTATAGTCTGTACAACACATTACAACACTGAAGTCAATCACAATAGTATAAGGGTAATGTTATATAGTTCCTTTACCACATTGCTCTGGTGGTAGTTTTACCTGGTGGTGGACGTCTTCGAAAGCGTAAGGAGTTTGGGAGTCAAGATCTGGCGGCTTATGATAACACAAATATTGGATTTCTCTCCTTGGGGTATAAATGAGTGCAGGCCTTAGTTGAAAGATCCCTCACATTTTTTTTTTTTTTTTAAATATGACCGTAAGATCCGGTGTGCTGATGCTCTGAGTCCAAGTTGGCTGTGTGATGCTGTACTAATTTAAAAGAACAAGAGATATAGATAGATAAGAACAATGATATTAATTCCAATTGTTCACCTTCCTGGAAGTATTTTTAGTCCCGGAGTTTTCCATTCGTCCTTCCCTATAAAATTTCCATGTTAGTGTTTCTCCGTTGCTATTTTTGTTGTCGGCTGAGGCCCTGGAGGGAGAGGAGGAGTTTGGGGAGGGAGGGATGGGAGGGCCTTCTGCTGTCTATCCTGTCCTCGTCTGTCTAGAATAGTTCCTGATAATCTCTCTCTCTCTCTCTCTCTCTCTCTCTCTCTCTCTCTCTCTCTCTCTCTCTCATAGGTGTTCGGGTCGCCAGCTCTCAGCCACCATTGTGCAGTGTAGTAAAAAATTCACCAACCTTCCCCCAGGCGGTATTTCATGACCCACAGCGTTGTACATTTATTCTTTTATGCTGCACTGACGCCCCTGTCACACCATCGTCACTCCTCCGTCACTCCCCGTCAATCCCACGTCACTCCCCGTTACAGTCCTCACTACAGCCCACTTCACGAAACAGGTAACGATTCCCTTCTCGTCCCTTTCACAGCTCCCGTCAGTCCTTCGTCACTCAACAGTTGCATGTCCCCGTCACTCCCCAGTTTCGTCCCCGTCACAGTCCCCGTTACATCCCCGTTACAGTCCGCTTCACTACCTCGTCACTACTCCGTCACGTCCCTGTCATATCTCCACCACCCACTCGTTGCATCCCGGGCATGGCCACGTCACATATAAATTTTCCCTTCTTTAGCGCTAAGGCAATATTTATTTCCTTCAGCCGGTAAGCCCATAGACCTACTGACTTAAGGTCGCCCCATTATACGTATCAAATTTGCCTGATCTTTTACACATATTAACCTTGTCTTTTACACATATTAACCTTGTCTTTTACACATATTAACCTTCTCTCTTACACATATTAACCTTATCTCTTACACATATTAACCTTCTCTCTTACACATATTAACCTTCTCTCTTACACATATTAACCTTATCTCTTACACATATTTACTTCGCCTTATTTAAGAGTACAGATCATCGTTTATAAAGATTTGGGTTCCACGGATTTTCCTTTACAGCGGTGGTGGAAAAATATGGTATCTTGGTTGATGAAAAGAGGAGAGGTGTTTGTTTAAGTAGACACGGGGAGTTAATGGGGTGAATATCCAGACACGGTCGACACGGGGAGTTAATGGGGGTGAATATCCAGACACGGTTGGCACTGGGCGTTTATGGGGGTGAATATCCAGACACGGTTGACACGGGGCGTTGATGGGGTGAATATCCAGACACGGTTGGCACTGGGGCGTTGATGGGGTGAATATCCAGACACGGTCGACACTGGGCGTTTATGGGGTAGATATCCAGACACAGTTGGCCACTGGGCGTTTTATGGGGTGAATATCCACACACGTTTGATACGGGGCGTTGATGGGGTGAATATCCAGATACAGTGTACCTGGTAACGCCTGGTGTTAAGAAAGTGTGAGGTGGTAACGTACTATGGGAGTTAAACTGTAGTGGTGATGTTCCTTGTAAGATAACATCATTCTATCTCCACCATCATTCTTTCTCCACCATCATTCTCTCTCCACCATCATTCTCTCCACCATTTTTCTATCTCCACCATCATTCTCTCTCCACCATCATTCTCTCTCCGCCATCATTCTCTCTCCACCATTTTTCTATCTTCACCATCATTCTCTCTCCACCATCACACTCTCTCCACCATCATTCTCTCCCCACCACCATTCTCTCCCTACCATCATTCTCTTGCCACTGTCGTTACTTCTCTCTCTCCATCATCATTATCTGGCCTCCATCTCCCTCACTTTCTCCACCTCTCCTCATCTTTCCTACCTACCCGCCCCCCTCCCTCCCACTACTCCGATACTATTACACAACAATCAATATCTGTCCTCCTCTCCCTTCCCTTGCCTCTCTCTCCTTCCTCACCCTCCCCCCTCCTTCCCCCACCCTCCTTCCCCTCCCCTCGCTCCTCCTTTTCCTCCTCTCCCTCCCCTTGCCTCTCTCTCCTTCCTCACCCTCCCTCTTTCCCTCCCCTCCCTCCTCCCTCCCTCCCTCGCTCGCTCCTCCTTTCCCCTCCTCTCCTTCCCACTTTCCCTCCTCAGCAGGATTGAATTACGGCCAACATAATTCCCTTCAACACTCTCTCTCTCTCTCTCTCTCTCTCTCTCTCTCTCTAGCTTACTATGATTCCCTAGCCTTGACACCCTACACTGTACGACTTTTTGGCCCTGACACATGACACATGATGACACAAATGTTGTCATACGAGCGTGCCAACCTTGCTGAACTGCCCCTGATCTCCACCGTGCCCATCGAAGACTCCTGATATATAACAACATTAAGGCAGGGAGTCGAACACCGCCGGAAAAAAAAAGGAGTTCAATTTACGTGACGGAAAATCGGGTCACGTATTTACCAGATTTTATACAATGTAAAATTTTGTTTCTTATACATTTTGTGAACACCTTCAGTAGAACGGGTTATTTTATTTTTTTTTTATTACTCAACTTTGATCAAACGCAAAATCCTTTACTTAGCAAAATATTTTCCTGTGGACTAAAGTATTAAAACATATACTTTCTTTAAAATACATTCGCTTTACCTGTGACCCAACGCTTGCCACAAACTCTTCTCTTTTACAAACTTTTTCGTCGTGGCTCAAAATACCACAATTTTGATCGTTAACAAAGTTTATCAACGTGACCACCTCAGACGACCACCACCACCACCACCACCACCTGCATCATGGACTTAATCGACCACGACTACACCTCCATCATTACACGACCAGCCTACGTCACGACACGACCACACCTTTATCACGACACGACCACACCTCCATCATTACACGACCACACCATCATCACAACACGACCACACCACCATCACAACACGACCACACCACCATCACAACACGACCACACCACCATCACAACACGACCACACCACCATCAGTCCTAATGAGCCTTAGTTCTATTAGTCTCCTATCCTAATGGGCCCTAGTCTCAATAAACCCTAAATCAAATAGACCTGACTAACAGACCCCGCTTCTAATAGATTCCTATCCTAATAAAACCCATTCATAATAGGTACCAGACCCCAATAGGTCCTAGTCACAATTGTTTCCGATTCGAAAAGATCCCAGGTGTAATAGGACCCAGGTGTAATAGGACCCAGGTGTAATAGGACCCAGGTGTAATAGGTCCCAGGTGTAATAGGACCCAGGTGTAATAGGACCCAGGTGTAATAGGACCCAGGTGTAATAGGACCCAGGTGTAATAGGACCCAGGTGTAATAGGTCCCAGGTGTAATAGGACCCAGGTGTAATAGGACCCAGGTGTAATAGGTCCTAGGTCTAATAGGTACTTGGTCTAATAGTTCCCAATACCACCTCGCTTGATTTCACCTCCTAGTGTTCTTCTCTTCTCTCCATCCCACTCACTTTCCCTCTCACTCACCCTCTCCCCTCCCCATTCCTTTCATTCTCCCTCTCACTTTCCCTATCCACCCTCTCCCCTCTCCATTCCTTTCATTCTCCCTCTCACTCTCCATCTCCTTTCTCCATCCCTTTGATTCTCCCTCTCATTCTCCCTCTCCTACTTCTCCTCTTTCCATCCCTGTTCGCGCTTTTACGATAATGATAACTTTTAATCTCTCTCTCTCTCTCTCTCTCTCTCTCTCTCTCTCTCTCTCTCTCTTAACAAGACTATATGGAAGGGATCATTACAATACTTCAAAGTCTCAGCGTAAAGGCGGCGCCATTTTAAGCCGATCTTCGCATCATAGCTTAAGTGGAAAAGAATATTTGAGCCTAAGAACCTTTAAGAATCTCTGTTTGGGGTCTTCGCTTAAATGAGATAAACACGTTCTTGAATCACTAATCTTGAGAGGGGGGAGGGAGGGGCCTTTGAGAATATACCATTAGGTCATAACTTAAGAGAAACCGCTACATACCTAACCTAACCTAATCTAACCTAACCTAACCTAACCTAACCTAACCTAACCTAACCTAACCTAACCTAACCTAACCTAACCTTTGGGTGATCAGTGTTTAGGGAGAGATAATGTTAGATACGTTTTTACATCATGAGTTAAGGGTAAATTTAGACGTAGGAACCTTGGAGTATTGGGCTGACCAGAGGAACCAGGTCACAGCATCCATCCATCACACTTGTTTACCTGGTGAGACAAGGATAGAGAGGGGAGGAAGAAGAGAGGGGAGGAGAGGGGATAGAGGAGGAGGAGAGGGCTGGTAGAGGAAGAGAGGGGAGGAAGAGGAGAAGGGTAGAGGAGGAACAGGAGAGGGGGTAAGGAGAAGGGATATAGGTAGAGAGGGGAGGAATAGGAGGAGGAGAGGGGGAGAGGAGGAATAGGAGAGGGAAGGAAGAGAGGGGATGGATGAACGTGAGAGGGGTTGGACTGAGGAGTTGGAATATAATAATAATAATAATAATAATAATAATAATAATAATAATAATAATAATAATAATAATAATAATAATAATAATAATATTCAACTTTCTTTGGTCTCATTATGCTAAATTTTATAAACCCACTCACCCGATTCCTTTAATTAAAACACAAAATTCAACAATTAATGACGAGAAAAAAATGGCATCGTAAGTGTACAGAGACTAACTTAACGAGGAGATACAATAGATAAGGTAAGGATCATTAAGAATCTAATTATTCATCATTAATTAAATTAGTAATCATTAATCCAATTGTCTTATATGTCCTTATACCCCTAAAGTTCACTAATTACCGTCAATAACTCCGTAATTAGCCAATCTGTCATGTCATCGAATTAAAAAAAAATTTAAATGAGAAGTAAAGGATTTTTTCTTGGTTCACTAATTACTCGTGAACTTTATTAGCTACTGTTAATATTAATTAGTGTTTTGCCTTTTATAATCTTCACTTCGTTGTAAAGTAGTTATGGGTTAATATTCAAGTAGTCATGTGTCTGTTCGTATTATCTGCGTTAGTTAGATCTATAATTGCCTATAACTGATCTACCCTACTACCTAACCTAACCTAACCTAACCTAACGTACCCCTAACCTAATCTACCTTAACCTACTGCCAATATAACCTAAATGTACCCTACCATTAACGTAACCTAACCTAACCTAACTCATCCCTAATCTAATCTAACCTAACCTAACCTAACCTAACAAAACATAAGCTAACCCAATCCCAGAATTAATTATAAAAAAAATTGTCTTGTTGATATACGAACCAAAACGGAGGAAAAAACATACGGACGGACGGAGAGACGAACGAACCTATCGACCGACAAACGAACGGACAGATAGAGAGGGAGATGTTAAGGGTGACTCATCTAGTGTTTACCCCGCCTACCCTGAGAGACAGAGAGATTGAGGAGGGGAAGGGAGGTTATCAATCAATCAATCACAGTACCGTCTGAGGGTTGGCGACCACAGTCCTCTACTCTAAAGCTCTTGGGCTGTTTATCCCCCAAGGTTTTGCATCTTTCTAAGGACCCAGTTTTTAATTTCATTCATCCATCTCAGCCATCTGCCTACCTCTGGCCCTCCTACCCTCAACTTTACCTGTTAATATTTCTGTTATTATCCTCTCCATCCCTAATTATATGACCGAAGTAACTCTTCTTTTTTTTCTGTGCATTTCAAGTAATTCTCTTGAAGTTTTTGCTAATCTTAGTGTGTGTCCTAATTAAGAGTGAGTGAGTGAGTGAGTGAGTGAGTGAGTATGAGATTTCACACACAATCACACGGTCCGCTGTCAAGCAAAAATTGAGGTATTTAAACCAATCAGAACGAGTGTGTCTCACCTCCTTGTTAGCACTGGTGAGAGGGAGGAAGAAATGAGAGTGAGTGGTGAGAGAGTGGGAATGAGAGATAGGAGGGATAGGGATGAAGAGTGGTGAGAGGAACAAGGAGAGAGGAAGAGTGGTGAGGGAAAGTGAGGAAAAGAGAGAAAGAGGAGTGAGAGTGATGAGTGGGAGGGAAAGTGAGGAGGGAGGGACGGAGAGTGGTGAGAGTGACCGACGAAGAGAGAAATGATAAAAAAGGAGGTAGAAGAGAAGGTGAGTGAAGGGGAAGAAGGAGGGAGGATAGAGAGACGGACGGAAACTAGTTAAGTGAGAGGGAAAGGCAGAGGGAGTAATGAGAGGGAGTGAGTGATGAGAGAGAGTGATGAGAGGGAGAGAGAGTGATGAGAGAGAGAGATGGGAGAGAGAGTGATGAGAGAGGAGGATGAGATGGAGAGAGAGAGTGATGAGAGGGAGAGAGAGTGATGAGAGGGAGAGAGAGTGATGAGAGGGAGAGAGAGTGATGAGAGGGAGAGAGAGTGATGAGAGGGAGAGAGAGTGATGAGAGGTCAGGAGCGTAGTGAGAGGATGAGAGAGGGAAAGGCAATGGTGAGTGAGAGGGAGAGAGTGGTGAGACATATAGCTTCTTTGAATATAATTACCTAAAATATGACTCGGATATAATCCCTAAAACATCTCTAATTATCTCCACCTCCACCAGCTATAATCCCTAAAATATCTCTAATTATCTCCACCTTCCATCAGCTATAATACCTAAAATATCTCTAATTATCTCCACCTCCACCAGCTATAATCCCTAAAACATCTCTAATTATCTCCACCTCCACCAGCTATAATCCCTAAAATATCTCTAATTATCTCCACCTCCATCAGCTATAATCCCTAAAGTATCTCTAATTATCTCCACCTCCACCAGCTATAATCCCTAAAATATCTCTTAATTATCTCCACCTCCATCAGCTATAATCCCTAAAATATCTCTAATTATCTCCACCTCCACCAGCTATAATCCCTAAAATATCTCTTAATTATCTCCACCTCCATCAGCTATAATCCCTAAAGATATCTCTAATTATCTCCACCTCCACCAGCTATAATCCCTAAAATATCTCTAATTATCTCCACCTCCATCAGCTATAATCCCTAAAGTATCTCTAATTATCTCCACCTCCACCAGCTATAATCCCTAAATATCTCTTAATTATCTCCACCTCCATCAGCTATAATCCCTAAAATATCTCTAATTATCTCCACCTCCACCAGCTATAATCCCTAAAGTATCTCTAATTATCTCCACCTCCATCAGCTATAATCCCTAAAGTATCTCTAATTATCTCCACCTCCACCATTATAATCTCAAAGTATCTCTAATCCACCTCCACCAGCTATAATCCCTAAAGCATCCTTAATTATCTCCACCTCCACCAGCTATAATCCCTAAAATATCTCTTAATTATCTCCACCTCCATCAGCAGCTAGCAATAATCTCAAAATAATTATCTCTAACCCTTCACATAAAAACCAAGACTTAAAATATCTAAATATCTATCATCATCATCATCAATCATCATCATCATTATTCTACACTCGCCATCACCGCCTTAAGTAATCCCATTAGCTCCATGGATAATCCCACCTCCTTTTCCTTCGCTCCCTCTGCTTCACCTCTCTCCTCCTGCCCCCATTCCTTCCCTAATACGTGATCTCCAAGCGATTTATTTGCAATCTCTCCTGGCAATTGTCGAGCGTTGACTTATATCACCACCCCTGCAGGTTCCACCGGTCGCCCCCCCTCTCTCTCTTTTGTCATCTTATTGTGAAGTATTTCTAATTTTTTTTATTAATTTTATTTCCTCAGTTCATTTCTTATTTTCTTTATTATGGTGATTCGTTTTTATTTTATTATTAAATGTGTTTTTGTTTTTGTTTGGGGGTGAAACGGACTTTTATTGGCATTATAATTATCACCACTACCTGTACCACTAACTCTACAACTACTATTGCTACTACCACTACCTGTACCATTACCACTTCTACTACTACCTTTACCACTATTACAAGCACCAATAACTATCACTACCATTACTATAATCACCTCTACCACTACCACTACCACTTCAACCACTTTTACCACTATCTGTATCACTGCCACTACCATGACTACCACTACCACCACTATCATCATTACCACCCCCTTCTACCCTATTACCACAACCACAACCACCACCATCATTTCCACCTCCATCATCACCACCATTACCACCTGTATGAAAACCATAACTAACACCTCTACCTACTTCTGTTTCAACCATGATTTACCATCAACTCAACCACCCCTACTACTACCACCACTACTACCACTATTTCACCCACTACCACTTCAATCTCCACCTTCACCTCTATTACAACCACCACCACCTCATCCCCCAACACCACCATTACGTAGCGTGACTCGCCACACTCTCTTCCACACAGCCTCGGGGACTCAGATATCACCATGGTAACACAACCCTTACTCCCAGCTGGGCTCTCCCGCCACTACCATCTTCACGTGGTGTTCCAGAGGCAACAACTTCATCAGTAATTACTACCTCTTCTCCTCATCTCTGGAATAATCTAACTGCTTCTGGTTGGAGTTCCAATTAATTTATTTGATCTTATGTTTTACAAATGAATTGGATTATATCTGTATTTGTTCTTTGTATAAAAATTTTATTATTCCCCACAGTGAAATGTCCCAACCAAAACAAACCCAGCGAGGTGTTCAGTCTTCCCGCGCTAATATCATTTGTTTTCGTCTCCGGATTCGATGTTTCTCTCGGAGATGTGATCTTTCTTATGGGATACTGTACGGTTGCCAGCGTTGTGTGTTCTTGTGTTTTTGTTCCTCTTAAAGTTTGAGGAAATAAGTTAACAGTTGGATAATCATCATAAATTTCTCCCTGGACCACAGAAGACACGGGTCATATTTCCTGGTGAGTTAGTTAGGTTTTTTGGTGGCTTGGAGGAGGGGCTCCACTGATGACATTTTGTCGTCTCACGCGATGCTCCCTTGTTTTGTCGCGTTCTCTTCTTCTTTCTCCTTCATTTTCTTCTTCTCTTTCCTCGTTCTTTTACCGGAACCGCTGATTCTCTCGCCAGATGTGTTTATTTGTTTACCTCTACGTTGTTTGCGAAAAAGTTAGATTTTTATGATCGTGGGGGAATTTTTGCGTGCTGTTTATGTGTTCTGATGATCACTATCAATGACTTATGGCCAGATTTTCCGCCAACTAATGTACACATGTAGGGAGACTGTTGGTGGTGATGGAGGGAGACAGTTGGTGGTGATGGAGGGAGACTGTTGGTGGTGATGGAGGGAGACTGTTGGTGGTGATGGAGGGAGACTGTTGGTGGTGATGGCGGGAGACTGTTGGTGGTGATGGAGGGAGACAGTTGGTGGTGATGGAGGGAGACTGTGATGGAGGGAGACTGTTGGTGGTGATGGAGGGAGACTGTTGGTGTGATGGAGGGAGACTGTTGGTGGTGATGGAGGAGACTGTTGGTGGTGATGGAGGAGACTGTTGTTGGTGATGGAGGGAGACTGTTGGTGGTGATGGAGGGAGACTGTTGGTGGTGATGGAGGGAGACTGTTGGTGGTGATGGAGGGAGACTGTTGGTGGTGATGGAGGAGACTGTTGGTGGTGATGGAGGAGACTGTTGGTGGTAATGAAGGAGACTGTCGGTGGTGATGGAGGGAGAATGTTGATGAGGAGCTGTTTGGTGATGGAGGGAGACTGATGGTGGTGATGGAGGGAGACTGTTGGTGGTGATGAAGGGAGACTGATGGGTGGTGATGGAGGGATACTATTGTTGGTGGTGATGGAGGAAAAGAGATATTGAGGCGATGGGGCGTGAGTAAAGAGGAAGTAACGAACCTGACCAATGAGGAGATGACCAGTGTGTGTGTGTGTGTGTGTGTGTGTGTGTGTGTGTGTGTGTGTGTGTGTGTGTGTGTGTGTGTGTGTGTGTGTGTGTGTGTGTGTGTGTGTGTGTGTGTGTGTGTGTGTGTGTGTGTGTGTGTGTGTGTGTGTGTGTGTGTGTGTGTGTGTGTGTGTGTGTGTGTGTGTGTGTGTGTGTGTGTGTGTGTGTGTGTGTGTGTGTGTGTGTGTGTGTGTGTGTGTGTGTGTGTGTGTGTGTGTGTGTGTGTGTGTGTGTGTGTGTGTGTGTGTGTGTGTGTGTGTGTGTGGTGTGTGTGTGTGTGTGTGTGTGTGTGTGTGTGTGTGTGTGTGTGTGTGTGTGTGTGTGTGTGTGTGTGTGTGTGTGTGTGTGTGTGTGTGTGTGTGTGTGTGTGTGTGTGTGTGTGTGTGTGTGTGTGTGTGTGTGTGTGTGTGTGTGTGTGTGTGTGTGTGTGTGTGTGTGTGTGTGTGTGTGTGTGTGTGTGTGTGTGTGTGTGTGTGTGTGTGTGTGTGTGTGTGTGTGTGTGTGTGTGTGTGTGTGTGTGTGTGTGTGTGTGTGTGTGTGTGTGTGTGTGTGTGTGTGTGTGTGTGTGTGTGTGTGTGTGTGTGTGTGTGGTGTGTGTGTGTGTGTGGGGTCCATTAGAACTAGGAGTGGGCCAGTATGAGCAGTAATTTTGCACAGTATTAGTCATTGTCAAGTCATTTTATCATTTAATAATTCATTGGTTGATTCTCGACGAGAGAGAGAGAGAGAGAGAGAGAGAGAGAGAGAGAGAGAAAGAGAGAGAGAGAGAGGGGGGGGTTAGGTTGAACTGACGTAATTGGGAAGTGAAATAAATAAAATATAGTTGCAAAAAAGAGAGAAAGAGAAACAATGAAAGAGACGCAATAGAGAAGCAGCGCAAGTTTAATGCTTCATAATCCCTCGGCACAACAGCGAGTGATATGAACCAATGTGAATCACTCCCCGAAGCCGTGGAACCAATGAAGGGAAATTCTCTGATGCAAGTAAACCAATACAGGAATATATTCGGGTCTTCAAAGGGACCAGCGTTGCGAATAATGGAAAGCAAGCGAGATTCCTTTGAACGAGCACGAAGCCTGTTTCACCCTCCACGCTACCCGAATCTTCGTTAAGCCAGCGGGTCTCCTATAATGAGAGAGACTTAGGGGGGGGATATTCGGTACTCGAGTCTGGAGGGGATCATGAGGGTTCGAGATAGTGAAATTAGGGATATGTTAGGGAGCTTCGCCATCAAGGAAGTGGTAACCAAGGTGTGATTCGGCAACCTGGTGTAACTTCCGGGTACGTTCCAATCAGTTGCTCACCTAATGACTCTCGCAATATATCGATAATATCTCTCCTTTGGAACAGAATACAACGTCTGTTTGATTGTTGTGCAGGAAGACCCGAGGTTATCTATACGTTCACCCTAACGCACTGGACCCAGGCTGTTCTCTCACTTTTTTTTTATAATTCCACTTACCTGAGTCACACTATTACTATTGATGACACATGAGTCATATTAATACTATATGAAACAGACAGTAAAGTACAGCTCCTTGATAAGAACATTACTGTACTTACCTGTAGTGTGGACATCAAGCTAAGATTTTTACCAAGTTTGTGTTGATTTTTGTATTGTAATGTTGTTCTTCACTCACCATACATGTAACAACTCTATACAGCGATCTCTCTCAGTATGTCTAGGCTAATATATAGTGTACCAAGGGCGACGATATCCTCGTGTAATTCTTAAATTATTGTATACAATTTGTTGATCGTCTAGCTGGTTAAGTAGTTTGTTTCACTTATCAGTTGAAGTGATCATTACTTGATTAACTTCATGCGGAGGCCTACAACACTTGGACCAAAAGCCTCCAGTGCCCATTCTCAATGACTATACACTGAACGCTGCCTCCAGCCTCTAAAGGAGAAGACAGCGCCGTACAACAAAGGGAAGGAACGCGCCATCCCTGACTCACCCATCGAGGACCCCGCACTCTCCGACCTTGTGACCCATCACACCCGCAGCTGCATCACTGATCGAGGAGATACATAAAGCCGCCTCGCAGGATGACTGTCATCACCAGCTGCACCACACCGTTAACGTTGGATTTCCCAAGAACAGGAAGCACGTGCCCTCAGCCCTGCCTCACTACTATCAAATACGGGACAGCCTAGCAATCGTCGACGTCCTGGTTCTCAACGGACCTCGCTTCGCCATCCCAGCCTCAGCCCGCCGCCGCATCCTGTCCCAACTTCACGACTCGCACAGAGGCATTGAAGCGACGAAGCGCAGAGCAGGGCCCGGCATTGCGAGAGACATCTCCAACAATATTCCGGCCGGCGTCATTACACAATGACGCCGGGAGGGATTACCTGCTCTACGCCAGCCGCCTCTCGGGGTGGCCATATGGCAGGAACAGGACGTCGAAGAACACATGCCTCCGGGTACTACGTGGGTTCTTTTCTCAGATTGGTGTCCCCGTCCGACTTGACACCGACGGAGGACCTCAGTTCACGAGCACGGACTTTAGGAGGTTCCTCAAGCAGTGGGGCAACAACCATGACGGTCACGCCAAGGCTGACGTCAAACAGGTGAAGCATCTCATTATGAAGACTACCAAGGGTGGTAACCTAGACGACGAGGACCGCGTCCCCGGCCCTGATACTACTACTGCCCACAAGACCAAGCTGAGCAGCTCAAGGCAGCTCCGCACACCACCGAGCGACGGTATAATGTATTTGCTACTTGAACGACCCTTTACTCTACCATCCATCCAGCTTAACAGTAATACCCTCTCTAATATTAACCACTTCCAGTGCCTTGGCTCCAACCTGTCCACCACCGCGGTAACCTTTTCTTCAGCTGTAGGGAGCTGAAATTATCTACAAAGTTGCACGTGTAATGTTCCCTTCCCAGTTTGTATGGCAGCGAGACATGAGTCACATACAGGAAGAACCTCGAGGCACTAGAAAACTTTCACAAACGAAGTCTACGTTCCATGCTCCGAGTTCGCTGGGAAGACAAGAGAACAAATGCCAGTATTCTCGCTGACACCAACTGTAGGAGCATCGAGGCTACCATTATTCATGAACAACTATGTTGGACTGGCCATGTTACCCGCATGGACGACAGTAGACTGCCAAAGCAGCTACTTTACAGTCGGCTAACGAATGGTAAACTTATCGCTGGTATTCAGCGGAAAAGTTATAAGGATAGTCATAAACCTGAATAAGTGCCAAATCCCCCCCCCCCCTCACATGGGAGACGATCACTCCACATCGTAACGCTAGGAGGAGCACCACACAAGAAAGTGTCAATACTTTCGAGTTAACCCGACTGCTTACCAAGGCAGACAAGCGCCAGCGCCGGAAAGACGCTGCTGTCCGCCCCTTCCGCACTAGCTGTAGCCCTCCACATATGCAACATCTGTGAACGACCCTGCCGGTCCCGTATCGGCCTCTCTGGTCACCTCAAAGCTCACCAACGAAGGTGACATCCTTAAGAGATCATATCATTGTATCATAACTGGATGATCGTCATACTCGATTCCGAGTGAAAACAAAGTAGTAGTAGTAGTGTGTGTGTGTGTGTGTGATCACGGCTGGATAAGGGTGGTGCTTAAGTGACATCTGGTATCGAAATAACTTAAATGTTATCTTTAACTCTCTTATTAATACAATCTTTACCATTCATGATTTTTTGGGGGGTGACTGTATGTCACATACGGATGCTGATGCTGTGTATTTATCTATGTACTTTACTATTATAAGTAAAGAGCAAGAGAGTTACAGTGATAATACCTAGCAAGTGTATTCACCATGACAACAACTGAGGCTGCTGTGTTTTAGGGCAGAGTGTATAGGTCACAGGTCATGCGAGTGAGAGAGAGACTACCTGATGAGCGTTGGCACATCCCTCCTACACACTTTAGTTTCGTCTGTTTTCCCATCAGTCACACACACTACAATCATCATTAAAAATAAGATTTAATAATGGTATAACACCTAAAAAAAATGGGTAAAAATAGAGTATAAAAGCCAAATGCTGAAATAAACCTCTGTAGTATAAGACCAGAGAAGGTTAATGTATATCCCGGTCCCTTACAGTTATTAAAGTGTTTGAATTTATGATTTTTATAAAGGGTTCATTCGGATGCCTCAAACTGACTTGGTATATTTACTCAACAACTCCACAATTTTATAAGTGCATTACACCTCTGGCTTGCATTAGACGCTCACACAAATTAGATCATCACCCGGAGCTTTAAACACCTGAGGAAAATCAATCCTCTCTTACTTCTCCGTTAATAAAGGAAATGTAATCCATTAGGTGAGAAGAAAACCATTAAGTGGGTCCATTACCTTAATGAAACACAGAACTGAACCATTTTTAGCATATTTTTTATATTTCCTTGTGTGTGTGTGTGTGTGTGTGTGTGTGTGTGTGTGTGTGTACGTTGTGCAAGTTACCATTCATTCTTCCCTCTTAACTTAGTGTGAACTCTTAAAGGCTGATTTATTTTAATGCCACTAATATAATTATGAATATACTTGTTTGTTGTGTGGTTATTTAACTCGCCCCTTCAACAACTGACTATAAACCGATGTACTGAAATATAATCGGATTTCACTAGTGATTAAACAACCTAATGCTACCTGTGGTGGGGGGAGGGTGGGGTTAGGTTAGGTTAGGTTAGGTTAGGTTAGGTTAGGTTAGGTTAGGCTAGGCTAGGCTAGGTTAGGTTAGGTTAGGTTAGGTTAGGCTAGGCTAGGTTAGGTTAGGTTAGGTTAGGTTAGGTTTGCATAAAGGCGAATCTTCAGATGATCTAAAAAAATTATTACTCATTTCTTAACAGGTAAATTATATACAGATGAATCATACATTTTGCATCGATATCAGGAAATTCATAATTCACTAATGATCCCTGATATGAAACGCTTGACATTTGAATTATTGAATTATTCTTTAATTATAGTAATGAGGTACAGAACTCATCCAGACGATAATTAAAAAAACTAACTTGATATTACAGCAGAATGAATGTAATGTCAATTGTGTATTTTACTGTATGACCTTTTGCATTCGAGTGTGTGAATCAGTAGAAGGAAGTGTAGTACCCTGTCTACTGAGAGAGAGAGAGAGGGGGAGGGGGGGTGAGGAGAAACAGATTAAGAGAGGGGGGGAATAATAAGAGACAGTTGAGAAGAGACAGTGAGTAAGAGAGAATGAGAGACAAACTAAAACAGACGGAAAAATAGTATTACAGAAAGTATTATCTAATTAAACAAAGAAAAAAAGGAAAAATAAATCAAGCTTGTTCCATCCTAACTCACTTTAGGATTATACTAAATAAGTGATAAATAATCCCTTTGGGCGATTATTTGGAACCTATTATACCGGTGGATTATTCCTGATAACAACTTAATAATTCACATCACCTTGATAATTGTTTTCACTGATTATTGTAGGTTTTTGTAATTATTCAAGTTTCCACTTAGTAATTATTTTATGATACAGTAATTATTTCATGATACTCCATTGGGTCACTTCAATAATTTCTTAGACGTCTTTGATAATTCCTGAATATATCTACATAATTGTTATTGCCGTTAATGATAATTTCTATGACCATTGTGATAATTCTAAAATTATGATGGTGTCCATGACTTATGTGATAATTCCGGCGACTCTTTTGATAATCTCCATATAGGCCTGTGATAATTGTAGCGATAATTGCAATAATTTCCAAGATTACAGTATTTTTTGATAATTCTTGTCTCTGATTATCCCGGTGACCTGCATGTTAATTCCTTGCCGTTTTTTATAATTCATATAATTAATGTAATTCCGTCACGTCTGATAATGGCTTTGATAATTCCTATTGCTATTATAATAACATTTGTACACAATTTTATAATTCATCTGCTGGTAATTCCTATAACTATCCTATTAATGCATATGATAATTATAATGCTCAATAATTGATAATTCATGTGAACCCTATGATGCTTATCTTAAGGACTCTGATTAATTTGTATAATCACGTTTTTACGGTAATTTATAACATGATTCCTAAGACTCCAAGATAATTCCCAAGGCTGCAGTAAAGCCTATAGTCATTATGATAATTCTCAAGATTTCGACATAATCCCTAAACCACGAAAATCAACGATAATCCCGTTGGCTTTTACTATAATTCTCGAAGTCGATGATAATTATTGAACCCTCTATGATAATCTGTGTGTGTGTGTGTGTGTGTGTGTGTGTGTGTGGAGAGAACAGCAGAAGAGGGTAAGGCGATTACATAAGATTATTATAACACGAGGAGGATTTATAAGGATTACAGGAGCGGATTACTTGGAAGTAGGTGACGTAGGGGAGGGGATTGACTGGAAAGGGAGTGAGGGTGGGGATTAAATGGGAAGCTGGAGGGTCGGAGGTTGAGGGAGAGGAGAAGGTGGGGATTAGGGGAATAAGTAGGTGGGGGAGTGAGGATTTGAGGAGGTAGGAAGTAGGTGAGAGGTGAGGGATGTGAGCTCAGGAAGGAGTGGGGAGGATTGAGTGGTAGGTGGGGGAGGATTGAAGTAGGTGGGGGAGGATTGAAGTAGGTGGGGGAGGATTGATGGAGGAAGGGGTTGATGTAGCATGATGTGACAGAGAGAAAGAGAGAGAGAGATAAAGGGAGAAAGATGTGTACGTTTGTATGTGTATGAGAGAGAAAGAGAGAATGGTGTGTGTGTGTGTGTGTGTATTAATTATCCACTGCTTCATATCCTTGAAATTGAATATACAGTGATCGAAAAATAAAACCCAAGTGTTAATTAAGTCTGTATTAAAATCTGGGTATTCTTTTTCGAATAACTCTTTATTTTATTCTATTTTTTACACATGATTCAGTTTAATAAATGATACGTGTAAGTTTCATTAGTCAATTCGTTCTTAAATCCGGAAGTAAAAATTACTCTGAAAATCTCATTATAATTAATGTTTATCTTGAAAAAGCGAAAATTATGGACTATGTAAATAATGTGTGGGCTTTCGTTACATAAACAAGAGTTAATATATATTTGGGGATTTAAATTAGCCCTTAAACCACCAAAGTAAAGGAGCAATGAACCACGCTTCATTTGGCAGTTCAAAGGCCTCGTCGAACCCTTTACGAACCCTTGGGATTCCGAGGCTCCGAGCTAAAGTAAAGTTTACCCGAGCCTTAAAAAAATTATAATTATGGAGAATCTGAAATTCTATCCAAAGTCAGTACCTTTTTTTCCGCAACCATTTACCTGAATTTCGAGTCAGATGAGTGGAACATAAACCCGAGCTGGTGAGATTGATTCACACTGTGGTTCGAAGTTTCAGTTTAACCTCACATTGAAATTAAATACTTTATATCAATACTTTGCTATAATTCCCTGATTTAGTTAATTTATGTATATTTTTAACTTATATTTATTGTCAAAAACAAACATATATAATTTCAGTACGTCTAGAAATAACAGAGACGCGGTCAGCAACGGTGGTATCAGGTTGGTTGTCAGTTTGTTCAGGATTTTGAATAGGAGGTTCAAAACCCGAAACCAGTTTAATTGTCATCAAACTTGGCCACAGTAACTTGGAACACATGGGGCCGGATCAACATGCATGGGCTGACACGAAGCTGTATTGACGCGCAGTGAATCCTCGCGAATTCAAACCTTTTCCGGCGGCTTGAGTGAATATTCATGATTCTTAGCGTACTGTGTATGAATCTGACACACACACACACACACGCACGCACGCACGCACGCGCGCGCGCGCGAGAGAGAGAGAAAGGTGGTGAGAGATAACTTCAACAAGGGATATTTCACATTTATTTGCATATTTCTTGTTTAATTCAGTATCAAGCCATAACAACTGATTAAATAGCAACTTTCGATCACGTGAAGATGGGCCCCTCCCCAGCCTATTTAACTTGAGAATTAAACATTTAATGCTAAATTAACCTAACCTAACCTAACCCCCATTCTCTCAGGTAGCGTTAGGGTGTTTAATCATCAGGTGAAATAAACTACGGGATGTCCAGGTAATATATGATGATGCCGCCTGTAGAGTCGACTGGGTGTCTTCAAGGAGCTCACACGTAATCCAAACACCTAAGCCAAAGGTAAATTAAGGTAATCATTAGAAGCGTGTAACAGGAAAGGGAGATCAGACCACCTGTTCCAGCACCTCCAGGTAGACGTAATTAAGGTTGGCTAATGAGGTTTCCCTAGATCATTGATACTATGGATTAACCAAGTAATTGCCGGTTGGGGTTCTGGTTTTGTCGAGCACACGATACACCCCCCGAATTGACCCCCTACATATCCTGGGTATAATTAATCGGATCGTGAAAATTCTCGTTCTCGTGATAGCTGGCGAGGAGATCAATGTTTCTCAAAAGTTTCAAGAGAATCCCTTCATTCGTTCCAGTGCTCTCCCGTCTGCCCTGAGGATAAGCCACTGACACGAAGATGGGCATTATTCTCGAATACTAGGATCAGGTTCTACACATCAACAACATCACTATAAGACTCAGCACATCATTACCGTCACTATAATACTCAGACCATCAACTTCTCTATAAGACTTAAAATATACTATAAAACTTGACACATCACTATAAGACTCAGCACATCATTACCGTCACTATAATACTCAGACCATCAACTTCTCTATAAGACTTAAAATATACTATAAAACTTGACACATCACTATAAGACTCAGCACATCATTACCGTCACTATAATACTCAGACCATCAACTTCTCTATAAGACTTAAAATATACTATAAAACTTGACACATCACTATAAGACTCAGCACATCATTACCGTCACTATAATACTCAGACCATCAACT
>NW_024735554.1:10709016-10711516 GCF_018991925.1 Homarus americanus
GTGTGTGTGTTTGATTGTGTGTATTTGTGTGCGTGTGTTTGATTTTTGTCTGTGTGTGTGCGTGTTTTATTTGTGCGCGTGTGTGTGATAATAAATCCATCACATACGCAGATTATTACGCAGATTTTTACACCTGAAAAATACCGATTAAACCACATCAGCGCTCAAGCTACATCCAAGAGGCTACATAACACCGTATAATACTAATACTAAATAACCATCGCTGCCCCATAGTACACCCTGGCTACCATAACCCATCGCTGCCCCATAGTACACCCTGGCTACCATAACCCATCGCTGCCCCATAGTACACCCTGGCTACCATAACCCATCGCTGCCCCATAGTACACCCTGGCTACCATAACCCATTTCTGCCCCATAGTACACCCTGGCTACCATAACCATATCGCTGCCCCATAGTACACCCTGGCTACTATAACCCATTGCTGCCCCATAGTACACTCTGGCTACCATAACCCATCGCTGCACCATAGTACACCCTGGCTACCATAACCCATCGCTGCCCCATAGTACACCCTGGCTACCATAACCCATAACTCACAACCTAATTATATTCCCTATGGTCACTATTACGGGTCTATAACATCTCCCAATTTCTTTCTTCCTACAACCCATTAATCCAGAGCCCATTAAATAACCCCCATATTTCGGTCCTTAATAAATGGGACCTCTTTCATTAACCTCTTGAGGCCTTCTGTAGCTTTAAATGGGACCTCTTCTATTATACTTGTGAGTCACTCTGTAGATAATGGAGTAATGTCTCTCTACACTCTGTGCCTGAATACGCCATTAATTTAGGGGGACAATGGGGAAGGGAGGCTTTGCTTGTTTTTTTTATTCAATGTGTTAAGAATCTCCCTTTTGGCAATTATACCCCTCCTCTTCTCCTTTTTCTTCTTCCTCCCTACTCCTCCTCCTCTTCTTCTTCTTCTTCCTCCCTCTTCTCTTCCCCACCTGCTTCTCTTACCCCTCTCTCTTTCTCCTTCCTCCTCACCACCTCCTCTCCTCCCTCCCCCTCAACTAGGTGGCGTGGCGGTAGCAGTGTGAGTTCTTCCTTAACGCCGGTGGCCGGGCGTGGTGAGGTTAAGGGGGAACACTCCTCCTCCTACCCACGCCTCCACACGCCTACCTACTTACGCTTACCACGCCTCCACACCAATCTACCTACCCTGCCACCATTACCACGCTAACTCCATCACGAATACTCATTTTCATCAACCACGCCTCTCTGCTTAGGGCTACCACGCCCTCACATCAATATCCTACATCCTGCCGTTCACCACATCAATATTCTACACCCTGCCGTTCATCACATCAATATCTACACCCTGCCGTTCACCACATCAATACCTCCACACCTGCCAGTTCATCACATCAATACCCCACCCTGCCGTTCACCACATCACCTCTACACCCCTGCCGTTCATCACATCAATACCCTACACCCTGCCGTTCACCACATCAATACCCTACACCCTGCCGTTCACCACATCAATACCCTACACCTTGCCGTTCATCACATCAATACCCTACACCCTGCCGTTCACCACATCAATACCCTACACCCTGCCGTTCCTCACATCAATATCCCGCCACTCTGTCGTTCACAACGCTTCTTTATGAGGTATAAACAACCAAACAAATTCTCGCCATTGTGGTCCTCCTCCCATAATGCATTGCGGGAGCTTTGTTTACCTGTGACGTCATTTCTAGGTGTTTTTTTTGACGAACGAGCACTCCTTGTGACGTCATAACTGGATTATCTCAAGAACAACATCCATTTTGTGGCATCATAGTTGGTTTATCTTATAGGTTAGGTTAGGTTAGGTTAGGTTAGGTTAGCATTAGGGTGGTTAATCTCAAGTAGAAAAAAAGCTGGGGTGCCTATCCTTCACATGATCAGCCATATTGCCTTAAATACTACAAGCAGAATATAGTTGTGTGTGTGTGTGTGTGTGTGTGTGTGTGTGTGTGTGTGTGTGTGTGTTCTCCCATATTCATATAGTTAAATGTTACAGTGATAGACCTGCCTCTTAAGCAACATGCTATACGATGCTATTAGAACACAGTATATTTATTGTTTCAGTGAGTTTAAAACCTTCAATTCATCTCTCTCTCTCTCTCTCTCTTACTTGCTTGCTTGCGTGTCCTGGTTGCTTGTCTGTGACAAGGAGTGTTGCCAGCGCCCTTGAGTTAAATTCCACTTTCTCCTCAGAGCACAGAGAGACGCCCAGGAGAGACCTAATTGACTCCAGAACAATGTCGACGAGACGTTGACAAATGTGGTACTGGGAACTGTGTTAACCATTTATTTTAATTGTTGAGGCTTTAACCGTGTGACGAGCAACTAACCGTGTGATGAGCCTTTAACCGTGTGATGAGCCTTTACCGTGATGAGCCTTTAACGTGGTGACGGTTTTTAACCGTGTGATGAGCCTTTAACCGTGTGAGCAGCTAACCTGTGACGAGCCTTTAACCG
>NW_024735554.1:10716516-10756516 GCF_018991925.1 Homarus americanus
AATTATGTAGTCTTAGGTCACTTTTAACCTCATTTTATTATTATGTGATTGTGACTTGGTGGTCTGATTGAATCTTTTCATTGCCATCTCTGTTCTAGTTAAGAGTGAAAATTTTCTTGTACTTACCTTTGAGAATCCATCTTCGTGTCGTAGCTTAAATGAGCCAGTTGGCGGTGTTCTCACGTTTCCAATTCCGTGGAAGAATTAGCGATAAAACCCTGAGAATCTGTCTTTGTAGAGTAGTGTAAGAACTGTAGATATACTCTGAAATCACTAGTTATGGTAAAATTCTATCTTAAATACATTTGAGAATTTGTCTTTGGTTAATAGTTTAAGTGAATCATTCTGAACGTTCTCTCAGCAACAGTTAAAAAAAAAATTATTTAACGTAAGAACCTCAGCGAACTTGTCTTGTGTCGCGGCATAATTTATTGTTATTGAATTCTGGAAGGACTTCAATAACTGAGGCCATATGTCACCCGCGTCTCAGTTTAACTCAGCCAATACCAGACGTTCTCACATCTCCAATTAAGAGGGAAATTTAATACAGGATACACAGAGACAGTCAACTGGTCGTTTTCCGGCAGCTCATACAAGATGCATTACATCAGTCAGTCAACAGTCAGCTGCGGCGGTAATCGAAATTACAATCTCAGGTGAAACTGATTAACTCATCTGTATCTCCTGCCCGTATATATGATTGTTTTACCTCTAATGCTATTATTACGTCCACTGTATCCATCTATGTATGAGTTTACGGAGTTATATGTTTATCTGTTGTCTTCTACTCCTCACTCACTAGTCTGAAGACAGATACAGACCCGTCAAGAAAGGGAGGAATGATGAGAGACTGATGTAAAACAAGTGTAGAAGACATAGATACACACACACACACACACACACACACACACACACACACACACACACACACACAGACAGCATAAAGAGTGAATCCTTACCATTTATTTGCCCTTTAATATCGACAGCTCAGTGCCTCAGTGAAAGGATATTGTTTAGATGCTGCTTTTTCCTTCACACTGACCAACACATCCCTCCTCTCTGGCTTAGGTTGGTCGGAATGAAGAGTAATATAGACTCTTCTCTTACTCGCTGCCATTCGTTCTGTCTTACTGCCGTGAAAGATATGTTGCACTGTGCTATTGTCCCTTCTGCAACAAGGTCACTGGACATCAATTTCTTCACGTCCTTCTCCTTGAATTCACACGATACCATAACAACCCATCACCACCAACACCACAACCCTCTTTCCTCACTGTAACTCACCACCACCCCCAACACAGCAACTCATCTCCACCACAACAACAACTCATCACCACCACAGCAACATACCACCACAACCCATCATCCTCAACACATCATCGTCTAGCTTATGTTACCAAATAATTACAGGTGTATAAAAGACCAGCAGGTGCTTCTGAATAGCCTCTAATTCATAATACTTCCGGGGGGGGGGAATATCTGGATCAAGCTATGAACCCGGATCTAGTGCGGGGTTGCGGGGTCGAGGGGGGAGTCTGTCTCTGTGTGTTGACTTACCTCACAACAAACAGGAGATGTGAGAACTCGACCATGTGACTCATTTTACTTATACGACACAAAGATGAATTTCCATAGATTCGTTATACGCTCATTTCTTTTCAACTATTAGTGAGTTTTTTTGTTTACTTTATTATTGTGAAGAGACTTAGATGTGTTATTGTCTTTTTTATGTGTATATGCGAGTCTATATACGGATTTCTCCTAGGTGTTTGATGTTTGTAATACAAGAAACAGAGAGATAGAGAAAGAATTAACAAATAGAGGAAAAGTGGGAGAGAGATTGAGAAGTTAAGTAGACAAACAGACACAGAAAGACAGATAGACAGACACGGTAAAAAGAGACAGATAAGATAGAGAGAGAGAGAGAGAGAGAGAGAGAGAGAGAGAGAGAGAGAGAGAGAGAGAGAGAGAGTTTAACATCTTTAGTGGCAAAGTTTGGAGTACAATTTGCCTATTCTGAATAGTTCAGTCAGGTATTGACACTGAGGGTGCTATCCCTGTTTACTGCCGCACAGGACAGAGGTTCATACACAGAGGAGATAATAGTATAGATCATATTCATTAGTATTATATTCTATTTAAGGACTAATCAGTGTGGACGAGTTTATTAAAGATAGACAGCAAAAATATCTTCAAGGACTCCTGAAGTTCAAGTGTATGCTCTAAAGGTTTATCACAAAGCTTACATGCATAAATGAAATGAGTGAAAGAGATACAGTGAAAGAAAGAAGGTGGAACAAATATAAAGATAAATAGAGAGAAAGAAATAAACGAAAAGAACTAAAGAAAAAAATGAGTAAGAAAGAGAGATGGAGAGAGAGCACACATTACCTCTCACACATAAGAAGCCTCAAGTCTTATGGTCTAGTTTCTTTGATCTCACACGAATGACGCGCCAGGAAGTCCATTCCAGCATTCCGTAATTCCAGACGTTCCAAGATTCCAAGTCGAGGTGTCCTTTCTCGAAGGGGGCCGGGGGAGGCATCATGACATTAAAGGTTACGACACTCGTCATCTCAGGGTGTCCTCTGATCTCCAGTACCCACATGACTAATACATCAGACGTGATAGTTCCCACCCGATTCCCAACATCCCCATTCCTGATTTTCTGGAATGTTTATATATTTTTCTCCCGTTTTCTGAGGATTTTTTTTTTTTGGGGGGGGGTATTTATTTTTTCCTGATTGTGGTTTTTTTTTAAGAAATATTTTGATGTTTTGTTGCTGGCCAGATGGTCGGAGTCGTATTTATTTATCTGATTTATCCAACTGCATGGTGGTGTCAGAAGGGAAAGTGTCATGGTGGTGTCAGAAGGGAAAGTGTCATGGTGGTGTCAGTAGGAAAAGTGTCACAGGTGTCAGAAGGAAAGTACAGAAGAAAGTGCTGCAGGAAGTTGGGAAGGAAAGGGCCAGTAGGGGAAGTGTCAGGTGGAAATAGAAGGAGGTCATGGTGGTGTCAGAAGGAAAGTGTTGTGGTGGTACAAGAGAAAACATGGTAGCCAGAAGGAAAGTGCCATGGTGGTGTCACAAGAGAAAGTGTCATGATGGTGCCAGAAGGGAAAGTGTCATAGTGGAGTCAAAAGGGAAAGTGTCATGGTGGTGTCAGAGGGGAAAGTGCCATGGTGGTGTCAGAAGAGAAAGTGTCATGGTGGTGTCAGAAGGGAAAGTTTCATGGTAGTGTCAGAAGGGAAAGTGTCATGGTGGTGTCAGAAGGGAAATTGTCATGGGGGTGTCAGTAGAGAAAGTGTCATGGTGGTGTCAGAAGAGAAAGTGTCATGGTGGTGTCAGAAGAGAAAGTGTCATGGTGGTGTCAGAAGAGAAAGTGTCATGGTGGTGTCAGGAGGAAAAGTTTCATGGTGGTGTCAGAAGGGAAATTGTCATGGGGGTGTCAGTAGAGGAAAGTGTCATGGTGGTGTCAAAAGAGAAAGTGTCATGGTGGTGTCAGATAAGGAAAGTGTCATGTTGGTGTCAGAAGGGAAAGCTTCATGGTGGTGTCAGTAGGGAAAGTGTCATGGTGGTATCAGAAGAGAAAGTGTCATGGCGTCAAAAGGGGAAAGTGTCAGGGTAAAGATAATCAGAAGAAAAATGTCATACCGGTGTCAAGGTGAAAGTTTAATGTTAGTGTCAGAAGGGAAGTTTTATTAGGGTGTCAATAGGTGTCAGGAGGAAGGGGTGTCAAGGGGAAGGAGTGTTCCGGGAGGAGGTAAAATAAAAAGCCTGTATGTGCCAGTATATGCGTCAGGAGGAGGGCGTCAGGAAGAAAAGGTGGGGTGGAGCCAGGAGGGGGGCATCAGGGAAGGTACAGAAGGAAAAATGTGAACGGGAAGTCATGAAGGTAAATATTCTCGATATTAATTCGAGAATCTCAAGGTGTTTCCTCTGTATAACATCAGGAAATATTTAAGAAATTGGCCTGCCCATTTTCTTTTATTATCTCGCACCTGGAAAAATTTTTCTAGAATTTAAATTTCAAAAATTCAGGTAATGATGATGTGTGTGTGTGTGTGTGTGTGTGTGTGTGTGTGGCGTGTGTGGTGTGCTGTCTCCCTCAACACCGCCAGGTAACACTTTGAAACTGCATGACAAGGAATTTAATTTTCAGTTCAATCTTATTCTTAGAGAGAGAGAGAGAGAGAGAGAGAGAGAGAGAGAGAGAGAGAGAGGGAAAGCAAAAGTAAACTCTAAAGAGAAACAAAGAATCGACGAAAGAGAGTCAAAAATAAAGAAACACAGCAAACGCAAAGGAAAAGGAAGGAGTTGAAAAGAGCGATGAAATGAGAAAGTGAGAGGACAATCAAAGAAAAGAGAGAGAGAGAGAAAGAGAGAGAGAGAGAGAGAGAAATCATAACAAAATATAGAGCTATTAGTCAGCTGGACATAAAACTCCTCCCTAGTAATAAGGAATTCGTTAGCTCACCGAGTTCCAACAGGAATCTCAATGCCATCCCCAATCCAGTGGGAATTGGGCGTCCAATTAAGGCCCCCCGGGGAGAGATCGGCGGCACTCCACCCTGATTCCCAGATATTGGACTAAATGGCAACTGAACCAGGCTGGGAAAAGTTGCCATGTATTTTTTTTGTTTCTCTCTCAACAGTGGCGACCGACATTGATTCGCAAATATTAGAGGAAAAGGTGACTCGGCTCATACTGGAAGAGGTGCTATGTGGTATGGCTCATTGGTACACAGGTCATATATAGTCTGCCCCGCCATTCTTTTTGTTTTTCATAATGATTACTTTTGAGTCTCCACCTTGCTTATACACTACAGTCTCTCAACCAGGGACTGTCCGAAGAATGGTAGGGTTCCCGTTTCTTGTTTACCTCGAAAACAGAGTTGGATATTAATTCCCAGGTATTGGACGAAATAGTAATTGTCCCTAATTTACTTAAAGAGATGACACGTATTTTTATTTTCATCTGAATTCCTTCTATATACATTTTTTAAGTGTGTCAGCACCTCAATATACTACTAATATTGTCCCATTAACTCCTCACAAACGAAGAAAATTATATACCAGATAGCAACATAACAAAAAGAAAGACTATATTTTTTTAATTAAATTTGTGTTTTGGGGGATAACATTAACTCTTTAGGGAGCAGCTCTACACTTATTTTATTCTGGCTAACACCAAACGATTTTATTCAGCAGAGAAAAACCTCTGCCCTCTAAGTCTAAAGGGTTAGACCCTATCTCGATTAAAGTCAGCTGCTATACTGTGTACACCACATACACACACACACATACACTTAGAATCGACACTGCTGCAAGTCATTTCAAGTTACAGAACTTCCCTCTGTGGCAACATGCTGTGTTAATCAGGTGTGTGAATCAGGCGTGGTAGTCAGGTGTGCCAGCCAGGTGTGACAGTATCTTGGTTTGATCCCCAGATATGTTTGAAGAGCCTGAAGCAAGATCCTAGGTTCACATTGTATACCTTTGTGTACCCGGCATGATTGTGGACCTGGTGTATAGTTAACTGCACCAGACTACACAGATATACTAACTATGGGTGTAGCTGTTGTGTTGGCGGCAGCGTCCGAACATTAGGGTAGCCATCTTGAGTGATAAAACCATTATGATCACTACCGTCTTATCGTAGGAGAGTCAAGATCAACCTTTCACCTCGAGGACGACACAATCAGGAGTATCGTCCTTCACCTGACGTTCCCGGTATCATGTTTGGTGGGCTGTTCTTCTATCTCTGCCCTGCCTCAAGTGAACTGTCACACACACACACACACACACACACACACCACCCAGAGATATTCAATTTCACCTAAGAGTCGACTTAACGAAGGTGACGTCCTCCCCTTCCAGGTGAACAGACAGGTGGAGGGTAGGTGAGGGACAACACAGAGAACCTTCCTGCCCCTGAAGCGAGAATGGTGGAGTCAGTCCCTCAAGGTGAAGAGACAAGTGACACCTCTGGGATGACCTGTCACCTCTCCCCTCCAGGTCCAGGATGGAGGGTAGAGATAGAGGGTCGTGAGTTACCCCTCTCCTTCCCTCCCTCCTTCCCTTCTCTACGTGTAGGAAGAAGAGTAGGAAGAGAATACAACATCCTCTCTCTCTCCCTCCCTCCCTCCTTTCATCCTTCCCTCTCTCCATAATTACCCCCTTTCCTCATCCACGTCTGTGGTTAAGAGAAGGAAATGAGTTGACATCCTTACAGGCGCCACCATAAGGTTAAAGGACACTGTACGAGTCATGCCCTCTAGTTAACCTCCGCCCGGAAGGCAGAAGAAGTTATTAATTTCCCTGTGTATGAATGTGTGTGTGTGTGTGTGTGTGTGTATGTATGTATGTATGTGTGTGTGTGTGTGTTACTGGATAATAAGAGACCATAACAAACAGCTGCCAGGACCATCTAGGTACTAATAGGAGGCAGCTCTATTTGACGCCGGGGACCGACACTGCTTCCCCAAAGTTAAAGACCCACAAATTATGACAAACATTCACACACACACACACACATTCACACATGGGGCCTCTCAGTGTGGGAGGTGGTGGAGGAAATGCACACTTCGGCCTTGAGGTGAATGTACGTTAAACTCATATTCTCTTTCAGCCTGCCCCTGGTTCAGCCATACCTCCACCATTCATCCAGCCTAACGGTACTACCCTCTCCAATGTTTCCCACTCTCGGTATCTCGGCTCCCACCTGTCCACCACGCGGACATCGATGACGAGATTCAACATCGGATCAAATGTCCATCTCAAGCCTTTGGCATACTCCGAACCCATGTTTTCAGCTGTAGGGAGTTGAAATTATCTACAAAGTTGCACGTACTGTATATAGAGCAATGGTCCTCCCCAACCCCTCCCCCCCTGCTACATGGCAGCGAGACATGGGTCACATACAGGAGACACCTTAAGGCACTTGTAAACTTTCACCAACGTAGTCTACGTTCCATCCTCTGAGAGAACAAATGCCAGTATTCTCGCTGACACCAACTGTAGGAGCATTGAGGCTACCATTATCCATGAAAAAATACGCTGGACTGGCCATGTTACCCACTTGGACGACAGTAGAATGCCAAAACAGCTACTTTACAGTCACTTATCGAAGAGTAAACGTAACGCTGGCGGGCAACTGAAAAGATATAAGGATAGTTTTAAAATAAACCTGAAAAAGTACCAAATCGACTCCTCACCAGGGAGACGAATTCTCCATACCGTAATGCTTGGAGGAGCACCACACAAGAAGGTGTCAATACTTTCGAGTTACCCCGATTGCATACCGGGGCAGAGAAGCTCCAATGCCGGAAAGACGCTGCCGCCGCCCCTCCCACACTCGATGTAGCCCTCATTTGTGCAACTTGTATGGAGAATCCTGCCGGTCCCGTATCGGTCTCTCTAGTCACCTGAGAGCTCACCAACGAAGGTGACATCCTTCATAACTTATATCACTGTATCATAGCTGGTTGATCGTCATACTCGATTCCGAGTGACAGCAAAGTAGTAGTAGTAGTAGTAGTAGTAGTAGTAGTAGTAGTAGTAGTAGTAGTAGTAGTGTTGTGTGTGTCTGTGTGTCGTAACTCACCAAACGACAGTGTTAAGGAAGGGATTATCATTATCATCTTCAGATGTTAGAGGATCGCACTGTACCTGTGTCGTGTTGTGTCCTCACTTCACAACCAGCGCTCTCCACTAACACCCACAACCTGTTACTCATTCTGTGTTCCAGGCGCTCATAACGTGTGCCAGGCTGTCATAACGTGTGTCAGGCTGTCATAACGTGTGCCAGGTTGCCATGACGTTTACCAGGCTGTCATAACGTGTGCCAGGCTGTCATGATGTGTACCAGGTTGCCATGACATTTACCAGGCTGTCATAACGTGTGCCAGGCTGTCATAACGTGTGCCAGGCTGTTATGATGTGTACCAGGTTGCCATGACATTTACCAGGCTGTCATAACGTGTGCCAGGCTGTCATGACGTGTGCCAGGCTGTCATGACGTGTGCCAGGCTGTCATGACGTGTGCCAGGCTGTCATAAAGTCTGCCAGGCTGCTGTCATAACGTCTACCAGGCTGTCATAACGTCTGCCAGGCTCTCTGGCGACGCCAGGCCAGCGACGTGTGCCAGGTTGTTCAGGGCGGTGCCAGGCCGTCTTAAAGTCTGCCAGGCTGTCATAAAGTCTGCCAGGCTGTCATAACGTCTGCCAGGCTGTCGCGATGTGCCGCCAGGTTCTCGCGACGTTTACCAGGCTGTCGCGATGTGTGTCAGGTTGTCAGCGACGTTTACCAGCGCCCACGTGTGCCAGGCTGTCAGTGATGTGTGCCAGGTTGTCATGACGTTTACAAGACTGTCGCGCGACGTTTACCAGGCTGCCATAACGTGCCAGGCTGTCATGATGTGTGCCAGGTTGTCAGCGACGCTTTACCAGGCTGTCATACCCGTGCCAGGCTGTCATGATGTGTGCCAGGTTGTCATGACGTTTACCAGGCTGCCATAACGTGCCAGGCTGTCGCGATGTGTGCCAGGCTGTCATGACGTTTACCAGGCTGTCGCGACGTGCCAGGTTGTTCAGGCGTGTCAGGCTGTCAAGTAACGTTTGCCAGGCTGTCATAACGTCTGCCAGGCTGTCATAACGTGTGCCAGAGTGTCATGATAAAATAGGCTGTCGCGACGTGTGCCAGGCTGTCATAAAGTCTGCCAGGCTGTCATAACGTTCGCCAGGCTGTCATAACGTCTGCCAGGCTTTCGCGACGGGGTGCCAGGCTGTCGCGATGCGGTGCGCAGTTGCTCAGGGGCGTGTTCCAGGCTGGGTCAGCACCGTCTGCCAGGCTGTCATAGCGTCTGCCAGGCCTCATGACGTGTGCCAGGCTGTCATGACGTGTGCCAGGTTGTTTAGGCGTGTGCCAGTCTGTCATAACCTGTGCCAGTCTGTCATAACCTGTGCCAGGCTGTCATAACGTGTGCCAGGCTGTCATGATGTGTGCCAGGCTGTCATGATGTGTGCCAGGCTGTCATAACGTGTGCCAGGCTGTCATAACGTGTGCCAGGCTATCTATTTACCTGCACCGTGCTAGAGATAAGCTGTCACACTAAGCTTAAAGGGAACACATAGGTTTAGGGGTTTAGTGTCAGAGCTTGTGTGTGCGTGTGGTAGGGGTGGGAGGTGAGGGAGGGGGGTGTATGTTGGGAGGCGTAGTGTGGGGGTGTGTGGGGATGGTGTGTGGGGGGTGTGTTGGGAGTGTGTAGAGCTGACACCACTGACGGTAGGAGATGCTGCCAGGTGTTAAGGGGTGATGCCGGACCACATTATATTTGTTAAAAACCAATTTGTCGAGTTAATGAATTTCTCGCTGCCTAAATTAATCCTAGAATATAATTAATGAGTAAAGGGGACTGAAACCTGCATGTTGATTTAAGTGGCAACGTGCCATTTGCATATATACAGTATATCATTTACCACGAGAAAAGTCTTCATGTTGCACGTAATTATTGCTGAAATTTCCGACTAACTAGAGCATCTTTTAGTGTAATCAATATTACTGATTAAATCATTAATGTGAAAATGTTTTTTATTAATTTGATCTATTTTTGGTTTTAATCTCCATGATAGTTTTTTCTTTAAGTGATACTGAATTAAGAGTTGTATATACTGAAGGACACATCAACATACAGCCAGTTGAATAACCTCTGACCCTGAGACCGTCATGAAGCTCCTCTAAAAGTCTCGTGTTCATGGCCTCAGATCATGTCAAGTTAGAGAAGTGATCAAGGCTAACTCACACGTACATAACATCCACCAGTCAGATCAGGAGAGGCAGACTAGTGACACCTCTGGGATGACCTGTCACCTCTCCCCTCCAGGTTCAGGATGTAGGGAAGATATAGAGGGTCGTGGTTCACCTCTCCCATTCCCCTTCCTCCCTCCCTCCCTCTCTCACGTCAAAGGTAAGAGGGAGGAGATAGAGAAAAATGTGCCTCCCTCCCATTCACTCCCTCCTTCCCTCTTCCACGTCGAGGATGAAGAGAAGGGGAGAGAGTTCGACATCCTTACAGGCGCCCGGAAGGCAGAAGAAGTAGTCATTAATTCCGCTGCGTCTGAATGTGTTGGTGCATTTCTTTATTTATTTTTATTTTTTGGTCGTAACTCACCAAACGACAACAATAACGACAGCATCAAACACCAAAAAACACGCACACACATACACATAACAAACAAGCACCAAAGTTATACCAAACACACACACACACACACACACACACACACACACTGTGGAGCGATCATGTCCCTCTGGTGAAGGGAAAGTCACAAAAAAGGTCACGGAAAAAAAGTAACATTCTATTGAAATACCATAAATAAGTTAAATAGTAAACCAAACTAAAAACATATTATGCAGTTGTTAATTTACTACACATAATATATCCTAGCATTATGTATACGGAAAAATGTAACAAAATTTGCCGTCACACTGCCCCAACAGCGACCACTGGATCTTTTCACACATTTTCCCTCGGCGCTCCCGTGAGTGAGCTGCTTGGGTCTTAATATAAGCCCTTCTCCCCTCACCTCAACCTCTCTCCACTGGGACACACCAGCAAACTCCCACCAAGAAACTAGCGCACGGATTCATGATCAATCCGTGACTGATACAAAAGTGGCAATTTCAATTTGAAAAGAATGGAAACAGTGAGGAACAGTGTTCGGTGATAGACAGGGGTCAGGGGAGGCGACACGGCCTCTTCACACCTACTTGTGAGGAACGGACCCTTCGTTTGTGTGAACTCTCTCTAGCGCACTGAGGCCGTTACTGACCTCGTGGAATTCAACACCACGAAGAACTGAGGTCAACGACGCTCGTCGGACACAGCCGAAGGTGGTGACCTAGACACTACAGGTGAGATGGAACACTAGATCCCTGGACGGTAGTGTTGTCGTGCTGCTAAAATCCTCGGCACCTCGGAACTATTCCTCCTTGTCCACACGCTGCTGTTCAACACCACAGTGGCACCAACCCATTCCAACCACCGGTTAAACTATCACGTCCTAGTTAACTTGTAAGTTCACCCCGTTTCTTCCTCATTTTGTATTAAAACACCAAACAAACAAACACACACACACACACACACACACACACACACACACACACACACACACACACACACACCCCGCAGCAGTCACCTACAGCCTGATGAACCCCGGGATACAGTATACAGTGTGTATGATACAGTAACGAGCGTTAGTTGTCTCGGGGAAATACAGTGGGTAGTAACTTACTGAGGAATGGTCCTCCCACACACACCTTCCCTCCCCCTCCCCTACCATGTTTGTGTGTATGTGAAGGTTTGGGGGGGGGGGAGGCAGGAGTAGGAGGAGCAAGAGAAAGAGATGAAAGAAGAAAACGGGAAAGAGAGGGAGAAAGAGAGTAGAGGAGAAAACGGGAGATAAAGGGAGAAGAGAGGAGAAAGGGAATGTAAAGGAGAATTGTTGATCGAGAGAAGAGAAGAGAATGAAGGAAGCAGAAGGAGAGTAGGAAAGAGGAAAGGTAGAGGAGGAGGGAGGAAAGGTAGATAATTTAGAGTGAGAGCCATAACCAACACAGTCCAACAACTAACCTAAACAACTCTCCCAGCTACCCCTTGAGTCACTGACACAGGTAGAACAGGTTATACATGTGTAATATATAAAGAAAATGAGATGATAAGTGTCAAACCTGCAAAGACTGAACATCTGGGCCAGCACAACACAAACTGAACTAATGGGAATCTACTGAGTTATTGACTACCTTAAAGAGAAATTGAGGTGGGGTGATATTTTGACTCCCAAAGTGCTTTGAAATCAATCAACAGTCCGTCAGGCTCTATGTCTAAAGTTGTATGTAATTTTAAAAGAAATGTGATAACTGCTAAGGAGAACAACGTTCGTGTTGAATTTGTGTGGATTCTGTCCCATGTTGGAATTATGAATCATGACCGTGCTGATGGACTGGCCAATGAGGCATGTAAGAAAAAAAATGTTGACCGTGACCTTGGCCTGTCCAATGCTGTACTTAAAAACATACAAGTCAGAATCATGAACTCTGATCTAGAAGAAGTGAGAAATGCAGAGAGACCTGGCAGTTGTAGCATTAGTAAATATGACAAATTTTGTGACAAGAGGTACCGGTATGGCCAGCATAAGGAAATAACCAGACAATGTGATGTAGTCGTGGCCAGAATTAGGCTAGGATACAGACACATCTGGCAAGTTAGTAACGCTGTACCCTTACCGGAACACTCAGCATGTAAACTTTGTGATAAACCTTTATAGCATACACTTGAACACTATATTATTGAATGTGACACTCTCAAAGACTTCAGGCCACCTGGCTTAATGTATCATGAACTATGTAATTACTACATTGAATCATGAGTGCTTGAGGATATTCTTGCAGTCTATCCAAAATTCGGTAGCCCACATTGATTAGTCCCCAAACAGAATATGACTTGTACTGTATGTATATGAACCTCTGTCCTGCGTGGCAGTGAGAAGTGATACCACCTCAGTGTCAAGACCTGACTGAATTACTCAGAATAGGTAAAGTGTACTCCAAGCT
The DNA here is from genome assembly GCF_018991925.1 of Homarus americanus. Taxonomy (NCBI): domain Eukaryota; kingdom Metazoa; phylum Arthropoda; class Malacostraca; order Decapoda; family Nephropidae; genus Homarus; species Homarus americanus. Next base: position 10,729,128 of record NW_024735554.1, read on the forward strand.
TTGTCAATAAATTTGTTAACTGTAAAACCCTGCCATCTACCACTTGTGGACAAGGAGAGAAGGTCATCCTCATCCAGGCGTTGAAATGCCAATCGTCACGCGGCACCTAACAAAACAACGCTTCAAAACACCATCTTTGAGACTTTACTCCGCACCTCCCTCATGACACTCTCCCTCCACCACCTCCCTCACGACACTTCCTTCACCACCTCTCATGACACTCTCTCCACCACCTCCCTCATAACACTTCCTTCACCACCTCCCTCATGAAACTTCCCTTCACCACCTCCCTCATGACACTCTTCCTCCACCACCTCCCTCATGACACCTCCACCCTCATGACACTTCCTCCACCACCTCCTCATGACACTTCCTTCACCACCTCCCTCATGACACTCTCCCTCCACCACCTCCCCTCATGACACTTCCTCACCACCTCATGACACTTCCTTCACCACCTCCTCATGACACTCTTCCTCCACCACCTCCCTCATGACACTCTCCCTCCACCACCTCCCTCATGACACTTCCTTCACCACCTCCCTCATGACACTCTCCCTCCACCACCTCCCTCATGACACTTCCTTCACCACCTCCCTCATGACACTCTTCCTCCACCACCTCCCTCATGACACTTCCTCCACCACCTACCTCATGACACACTTCCTCCACTACCTACCACACAGAGGGACCCATGTATGTGTGTGTGTGAATGTTAGTCATATTTTGTGGGTCTTTAACTTTGGGGAAGCAGTGTCGGTCTCCGGCGTCAAATACAGCTGCCTCCTATTAGTACCGAGATGGTCTTGGCAGCTGTTTGTTATGGTCGCTTATTATCCAGTAACACACACACACACACACACACATACTATTACTACTACTACTACTACCTTTTTTGTATAACGTGGCCTCCAGCCTCCCCCAATACCCACACCTTCGCCGTCATTATATTACCTTAAAATTAAATATCCTAATACAAAAGTAGCTACCCTAGCTGTGTTGAGCTGCTTCTTCTTCTTCTTCTTCTTTTTTCTTCTTTCGCCGCTGTCACTCGGAATCATGTATGACGATCATCCAGCAATAGTGTGAGTTAAGCGACTTGTGGTGTAATGGTCAGCATGCGCGCCTCGCAAGCGACCGGCCCTGGGTTCTATCCCCTGGTAGGGTGGAACTAAGGGCAAGTTTTTTTTACGCCATTTGCCTCTGTCTACCCAACAGTAATTGGGGACCTGGGTGTTAATCGATTTGAGGATCATATTCAGGGGTAATGGTTAGCCAGTGCAGTTGGCAAGCTGTCCGGTCTTCTAAGACTATTCCCACGGTAGTCCTTGGGCCGGCCATCCTCGTTACACGAGGAGTAACCATTATTATTATTATTATATGAGTTGTTAAGGATGTCACCTTCGTTGGTAACTTGAGAGGCTGATACAGGACCGGCAGGGTAATCCACAGGTGTTGCACATGTGGGAGGCTACATCTAGTGCTGGAGGGGCGGCGACAGCGTCTTTCCGGCGTTGGCGCTTGTCTGCCTTGATAAGCAGTCGGGCTAACTCGAAAGTATTGACACCTTCTCGTGTGGTGCTCCTCCAACCGTTACGGTGTGGAGTGATCGTCTCCCAGGTGAGAGGGTTGATTTGGCACTTTTCAGGTTTGTCTTAAGACTAACCTTATTCCTTTTCAATTACCCGCCAGCGTTACGTTTACTATTCGTTAGGTGACTCTACAGTAGCTGCTTTGGTAGTCTACTGTCTTTCATGCAGGTAACATGGCCAGTCCAACATAGCTGTTCATGGTAGCCTAGATGCTCCAACAGTTAGTGTCGCTAGAATACTGGCATTTGTTCTCTTGTCTTCCCAGCGAACTTGGAGGATGGAAAGTAGACTACGTTGGTGAAAGATTTCAAGTACCTTGATGTGCTTCCTGTATGTGATCCATGTCTCGCTGCCATACAGCAGGGTTGGGAGGACCACTGTTTGATATACAAGCAACTTTGCAGATAAATTCAGCTCCCTACAGCTGAAGACACGGGTACAGAGTCTGCCAAAGGATTGAGACGCACATCTGATTCGATGTTGAATCTCTTCATCGATGTCCGCGATGGTGGACAGGTGGTAGCCAAGATACTGAAAGCGGGTAACATTAGAGAGGGTAGTACCGTTATATTAAACTGGATGGATGGTGAAGGTGTGGCTGAACCAGGAGCAGACTGAAAGAGAAGCTGAGTCTTATGTACATTCACCTCAAGGCCGAAGTGTACATACGCATCTGCCATCTGCGTAGATATTAAGGACCTCCTGTAGGTCGCGTTCAGTGTGAGCGACACTGGGTGAGGTCGTCTGTATATTGAAGTTCAGTAATGGATGCTGCCTATTCTCTTGTTCCTGCCTGGAGTCGTCTTATGATTAAAAAGACCCTTCATCCGGTACTGGATGTTCACCCTGCCAGCTAAATTGGTACTGGCATGAGTAAGGAAGGCAGCTAAGAAAATGGAAAAGAGAGTTGGTGCCAGTATACATCCTTATTTTACCTCCGTTTGGATGGGGAAGAACTCAGACTGGGAGTTATTGTGCAGGACACTGCCGTTCATGCCATCGTGGAGTTGCCTCACAATGGTGATGAATTTTGGTGAGCATCCAAAACGGCTAGGGGTCCACCAGAGGGCTTCCCTATTGACCGAGTCAAAAGCCTTGATTAGGTCAATTAAGGCCACGACACTGTTCTCTGTACTTTTCCTGTATCTGGCAGGCAGCAAAGATCATGTCAGTGGTACCACGTAAGAACTAAAGCCACATTGAGATTCTGGGAGGAAGTTTTCCGCCTCAGGAAGAAGTCTGGTTCGGAGGATTCAGGCGATAATCTTGCCAGCTATGGACAGCGGCGAGATCCCACGGTAGATGCCACAGTCTGACCGATCTCCCTTATTCTTATAAATATTGACGATGTTTTTTTTTTTTTAAGAGCTTTGGGGATTTTCTCCTTTTCCCATATATTCTCTAGGAGAGAGTGGAGACGGCTGGTAAGCAGAGGTCCTCCTGCTTTATACACCTCGGTTGGGATTCCACCAGTCCCTGAGGTTTTGTTATTTTTCATCTGTTTGATTGCAGTAACTACCTCATCCAGGGATGGAGAATAGCAGAGGTAGGTTAGGTCTGGATGCTGAGGGATCTGTTGGATAGTCAGGACATCCACATCGGCGTTTCGGTTGAGCAGCAAATGGTAGTGCTCTTTCCAGCATTGAAGGCTGCCTCCTTTGTCTTTAATTAAGGAGTTACCGTCAGATGAGCGTAGAGGGAAAGTGCCATTAATGATTGGCCCTTAAAATATTTTAGTAGAATTTAAAAATTCGTGCATCTTGTGTTGATCTGCAAGTTTTTCTGTTTCACATGCTTTATTTTTCAGCCATTGGCGCCGGATGGTCGCTTTCTTCTTGCTGAAGGTATCAACTTTGATCCAAGACTGAGAGTTGTTCTTCCAATCAGTTAAAGCAACACGTTTATCATTAGGCTTAGGATAATTATGCATTTGAAAATGGTTAAATATGCATGCAAATATGCAGTAAAAACTGAGAAAATATGCATGTAAATATGCACTTTAAAATATGTTAATAAATAATAACTACAAAGTTAATAACTCCTTTTCTGTACATTTTCTCAGTAAATTTACTTTCCCAGACAGGATGTCGCCGAAGTAGGATTTTTTTAAAGAAGGATTAAATACAAAAAACAATATACTGACATAAAGTAATTTATTAAACAATACTGAAAGAAGTATTCCTTTTAAGAAAATAGAAGAACAAAGGAGTGTCAGGAGGGAACTGCTGGAGCCCGTGCATCTATACCCTGCCTGGCTAAACACGAACCCATCACATACAGTTCATGTCCACTGACCAGCCCATCACAGCTCAGCTAACCACAGCCTAATGTTGAGCTATATAAACGTCACTTAAGTATGTTCCTTTTGGATATTATGACACTAAAACAAAATCGCGTATTTTCGATTTTGTTTTAGTGCAATATAATGGACTTTTATATTTCAAATATCAGTAATTTCTGCCCCGGCGTTGCTGTTATGCTCGCGAATTTTTTTACCCTTGAGGTTTAAGAATGTTTTGTAATAATTTGAAATTTTCCAAATATATGCCTTATAAAACAAAACAAAATATGAATATGCACTTTAGCTAAAAAATGGCTTAAATGTGCATTTGCATATGCACATATGCAAATGCATAATTATCCTCAACGAGTACGTTGATTTCCGGGCCATTTTCATCAAATCAGTCCTAGTGTATTCTTCTCATCTGGCCGAGGGTCTCTTTGCAGCTTTATGTCATGACAGTGTCGAGAATTTCCAATTCGGCACTGGGATTTGGGTTATTTCGTTGTCGGGTTGCTTATCAGCCCATGTTGGAGCTGCTCTCTGAAAGCATGTGCTGTCACTGAATCCTCCAGATGCTTTGTGTTAAAACCTCTTCCGGAGGCTTCACCGTTTTGAGGCGACGTGAATTAAGAGTTTGGCTCTGACGAGCCGATGATCAGTGTCACAGTGGTCTGAGCCACGCATGGCTCGGGTGATGAGGACATCTCGGCTAACTCTTTCTCTGACAATGATGTAGTCAATGAGATGCCAGTGTTTGGATCGTGGGTGTTGCCACGAACCCTTGAACTTGTCAGCCTGCCTAAACAAGGTATTGGTGATAGTGAGGTTGTGTGCAGCACACTGCTGAGGAGAAGTAGGCCGTTGGGATTACACTTGTCTGGTCCATTTCTCCTTCTGGTTCCCTGCCATATATCAGCATCTCTGTCAACTCTGGCATTGAAGTCATCAAGGAGCACAACCTTATCTTCTCTGGGGATAGAGGTTAGCACCCTATCAAGGTCGGCATAAAAGACCTCCTTGATGTCATCTTCTGCATCTAGTGTTGGGGAGTATGTACTGATGAAGAAGGCATGACGTGAGTGATTCAATGGGACTCGGAGCATTATGAGGCGCTCGTTGATCCTAAGAGGCATTTCAGTTAGCCTATGTAGGATGCATTGGCGGATGGCAAAGCCAACTTCATAGATGTGATTTCCCTCTGCAGCAGGCTTACCCTGACAGAAGAAGGTATAGCCAGACCCCCGTTCTGTGAGTCGACCCTCGTCTGGGAGCTGGTACTCACTAATGGCTGCTATGTCGATGTCATACATAGAAAGCTCTTTTGCCGCTAGGGTGGTTCTTATATCAGGACACTCATTTGTGCCAGTATCCAGAAGGGTTCTGACATACCATTCAGCGACCATAAGAGGTTTGTATAGTTTGTTTTTGTTTTGATCTGTGATTATGATTGTGTTTTCGACCACTGAAAGATGACCTTACTGGATGCGGTTTCCCAGTCAGGTTGGTTCTTTGGGCAGGCTATGTTAAGGGCACGTTTTCTAGCCCCCTCCTCATGTAGGGTGAGCAGAGTGGCTCCTCAAAAGGGCTGCTCAGTCGCACAGACAGGACCGGATTGCACTGCTGTCTAGATCCCAGTGCATAAACGACCACCGTATCTACGCCGCCCATGTGCAGAGTTGTGACTAGATACTCCCTGTAGTCAACTCTGCCTGTCCCCATCGCAACTCTTCCGTTGCCATAGGACTTTTGAGGGCAGAGGGGTTTTGATGATGATGAGAAGTATGATGAGCTGGATGAGTTTATTTTTATGTGGTGAGGCAGGAGCGCAGTCGCAACCACACATCTTGGCTCTCCCTTTTCCTGATCCAGTGGTGTAAATGTTGCAACGCCTGGGGAGAGGGGGAGTTGCAATGGACTGCCGATAGCCCAGTTTGTTGGGTTTCGCCTTAGTAGCCTGTCCATCTTGTAGTGCCTTCATCCGCCGGTGGGGTCGTTGGGTTCCCATGTTGGTCACTTCTTCCGCCTATACCGCCATTGGGGTCTTACTGGAGGTCTGTAAGCATATATGTCCGTTGCAAGGCTCCATTGCTGATTTTTCTTTGGGGGTTTTCTCCCATAGCCTTTTACAGTCGGGGACAAAAGTTCGCTTTTCGTCGTAAAATTGAGTCACGTAAATGAGTCTCCGAACTGACATACCCTGACTGTTGTGTCTCATTTGGGTCGATGCTGCTTCATTTTTGGCGGTAAAAAACTTTTGACCCCGACTTTTCTATGATGAACAAAAGTCCTTTCCCTCAGCCCTCCCTCTCTTTCCCCCTCTGGCCCCCATCCCCCTTTGGTCCCCATCCCCCGTCATACGTACTACACAGTGCGCCATCTGCTGAACGATTACAGCACTTCCTTCAGTTGCTTCGTTATTCGAACTTCAGGTGATTCAGTCACATTGTGGATGGCTGAGGAAAGGAACTTTTGTCCACCACAGTACCTACCAAGGTTAATCTGCAAGGCAACGACACAGTGGTTGGTAGGCGCCAGGACGTGTCCAAATGCCAGTGGGCCTATGTGCCGTCCCTTTGGGGCCCACTGCTGCTTTGAGATCCCCTGCTGGAATAGCCTGGGCGTGCGAGGTGCTCAGTTACCGTGTGTTGCCACGAGGAGGCACAGCAGAAGTCTTGATGGTGAGGAGGCTGTGTACTGACAGGGGAAGACTTATGCAAGTTGCTTCCTTCTTCGCCACGAGGATTAGCCAGCGGCGGTAGCTGAGGCCGAGAGGAAGCAAGCAGTGCTTGCACCTTAACACTGACATAATGCTGTCATACTAGACGTCTTACACCACCCTGCGTGCGCACGCACTTATTATCCAGTAGCAAACACACACACACAAACACACGGCCAGTCGCAGCCACCATCAACGCCATATCAACACACGTCAATATGTCTGGCTCTAGCCATTCATCCCAGCTTAATATCAACACAAATCACTTGTTTGTTGTGAGTCCTGTGATTTCCCGCGTCGTCTGCTGCTCAAGAGGAACACTTTACGTGGAAACAGTCGCTGAAATTGCTGTTGCCATCGGCGTCTGGTTCCCCTAAGTGTTCATCATTGAGCAGCGGTAGAAACAGGGGTTGATTTTGTCTGTGATTGTAACAAGAAATGCAGCCAACACAGTGTGCATAAATTTGTATGTTATCGTTGAATGCAAATTTGTGTGTTATCGACGAATACAAAATTGAATGTTAGTTCTGTATATAAATTTGTATGATAGTGCCGAATGCAGATTTGCATGTTATAGCACAGTATGCATTTTTTTAACATAGCATAGAGTACAAATTTGTAAGATAGCACTGCATGCAAATTTTCACGACAGGACAGAGTTGCAAATTTGTATGATACCATGGTATGCAAATTTGTATTTTATAGCAGTATGCAAATTTATATACAAACACCGTAAGAAGATTTTTTTTTATATATCAACAAAGTATCTAAATTTACATATCAATAACAGCACACTATGAGAATTTCTATATCAACACTGCATGAAAATTTATGTCGTGGAGATGGCGATGGTTCAGTTTGGTTTCTTCTGTGACAGGTGATGTTTCCTGTATACTAATGTCAGGTAAAAATATTAGTAATTACTCTTCTGATATTCCAATCTTCATTCTTTTTCATTCATTCATTATTATTGCTGTAACTAACGTGTTTTACTGTGTACTTCCCTTCCATAACATCTACTATGGTACTGCCCTTCCATAACATCTACTATAGTACTTCCCTTCCACAACACCTACTATGGTACTCCCCTTCCACCTCATCCTTCCCTCTCCTTCTTGGTCTCTCCTTCCTCCCTCTTTCTATCCCCCTCGTTGAAATACACACTCAACCAATCCATCACCATTTCCTTCTATCTCCTTCTTCGTCGTCTTTTCCTCTTCCTCTTGTTCCTTTCTCTGCGTCTCTACTCCCTCCCTACACCACAACCCAACAACGAGATTATTCTACAACAATAAGAACTTCAAGGAACAAAGTAAAAATGGTAATGATGGCTCCACAAGTTTACAAAAACATTGAAGGAACATAAAAGAGAAAGAGGAAGAAGAACCTTTGTTGTTTTAGGACGACCATGTGAAGAGGTAAAACAACGACCGTGTGAAGAGGTAAAACAACGACCATGTTAAGGGGTAAAACGACGACCATGTGAAGAGGTAAAACAACGACCATGTGAAGAGGTAAAACAACGACCATGTGAAGAGGTAAAACAACGACCATGTTAAGAGGTAAAACAACGACCATGTTAAGAGGTAAAACAACGACTATGTGAAGAGGTAAAACAACGACCGTGTGAAGAGGTAAAACAACGACCGTGTGAAGAGGTAAAACAACGACCATGTGAAGAGGTAAAACAACGACCATGTGAAGAGGTAAAACAACGACCATGTGAAGAGGTAAAACAACGACCGCAGGAAGAGAGGTAAAACAAACGACCGTGTGAAGAGGTAAAAACAACGACCATGTGAAGAGGTAAAAACAACGACCATGTGAAGAGAGGTAAAACAACGACCATGTTAAGAGGTAAAAACAACGACCATGTTAAGAGGTAAAACAACGACCATGTTAAGAGGTAAACAACGACCATATGAAGAGGTAAAACAACGACCATGTTAAGAGGCAAAACAATTCATGTGGAGGTAAAACAACGACCGTGTTAAGAGGTAAAACAACGACCATGTTAAAAGGTAAAACAACGACCATGAAGAGGTAAAACAACGACCATGTGAAGAGGTAAAAACAACGACTATGTGAAGAGGTAAAACAACGACCGTGTTAAGAGGTAAAAACAACGACCATGTGAAGAGGGTAAAAACAACGACCATGTTAAGAGGTAAACAACGACCATGTGAAGAGGCAAAACAAACGACCAAGAGGTAAACAACGACCATGTGAAGAGGTAAAACAACGACCATGTGAAGAGGTAAAACAACGACCATGTGAAGAGGTAAAAACAACGACTATGTTAAGAGGTAAAACAACGACCGTGGTGAAGAGGTAAAACAACGACTATGTGAAGAGGTAAAACAACGACCATGTTAAGAGGTAAAACAACGACCATGTGAAGAGGTAAAACAACGACCATGTGAAGAGGTAAAACAACGACCATGTGAAGAGGTAAAACAACGACCGTGTGAAGAGGTAAAACAACGACCATGTTAAGAGGTAAAACAACGACCATGTGAAGAGGTAAAACAACGACCGTGTTAAGAGGTAAAACAACGACCGTGTGAAGAGGTAAAACAACGACCATGTGAAGAGGTAAAACAACGACCATGTTAAGAGGTAAAACAACGACCATGTGAAGAGGTAAAACAACGACCATGTTATAGCAACGACCGTGTGGAAGAGGTAAAACAACGACCATGTGAAGAGGTAAACAACGACCATGTTAAGAGGTAAAACAACGACCATGTGAAGAGGTAAAACAACGACCATGTTAAGAGGTAAAACAACGACCATGTGAAGAGGTAAAACAACGACCATGTGAAGAGGTAAAACAACGACCATGTTAAGAGGTAAAACAACGACCGTGTGAAGAGGTAAAACAACGACCATGTGAAGAGGTAAAACAACGACCATGTTAAGAGGTAAAACAACGACCGTGTGAAGAGGTAAAACAACGACCATGTGAAGAGGTAAAACAACAACCATGTGAAGAGGTAAAACAACGACCGTGTGAAGAGGTAAAACAACGACCATGTGAAGAGGTAAAACAACGACCGTGAGAAGACAGTTTGTATTTGATATGTAACTTAATAAATAGAGGCTAATTCTCATTCTCTCTCTCTCTCTCTCTTACTGCGAACATGGACTTTCCACCCTGTTTCCTCATTTCTTATCGTCAAACTTCTTGCTCACCAATAATTCCACTTCGTCTCTATCTCTTCCTCTCTCTTCCCTCTTTAATTTCCTGTTTATCCCCTGTAATCTCTCTCTCTCTCTCTCCCCCTCTCCCTCCCTTTTTCCTACTTTTATTAACCCCTCTTCCTCATATTTATCTTTACTTCCTCATTTCTACAGTTTTTCTTTTCCTTTTCTTTATTTTAACTTTATCTTGTCATTTATATCGAGCTTCTTCCTTCTCCTGTTTCTCCTCTTCCTCCGTCTCCTCCACCCACCCCCCCCCTTCTTCTTCTCTTCTTCATCTCCCTCTTCCGTGAACCTTAATATATCTCCCATTCCACTCCTCTATCCTCCCCTCTCCACCCCCCCTGCCCTGTGTTCTCCTTACTCCCCTCCCTAACATCGCTCTTCGTTTCCTTGACAACCGAGAGGAGAGAGAGAGAGAGAGAGAGAGAGAGAGAGAGAGAGAGAGAGAGAGAGAGGTATAGGTGTAAGGTAAAGTGAGAGTAAGAGAGAAAAAAAATAAATCGAGGGAGATAGAGAATAAAGGGATGATAGACATATAGAAAAAGAGAGAGAGAGAGAGAAAAAAATAAAAACAGGGAGAGGGAGAAAGAGGGAGAAAAATATATAAAGTAAGAGAAACCGGGGCCCCTCTCACTCCCCAGAGAGACGAACAAACAGGAAGACCAAATTCATTTCTGAAGAGTCAAAAATAAACGACACAGGAATTTTGGGGAAAAATATTGAGAGATTGAAAATACGAAAGAAAAACAAACTTTATTTTCATTATTTTGTTTTTTTTTAAACCGTGAAAGAGTAAATGTAAAAAAACTAATATAAAGTCAAATTCTAACTATAAAAAATGGCTTGTATTGGTTCAACGACAAAAAGTGTCTGTGAGAGAGAGAGAGATAACAAAACACAAACAAACAAACACGACAAACAAACAAACATACAACAATTCATACATACAGGCCAAATACAGACGTACAATAACAGAGTCAAAACTCCCTCACAGCTCACGTCTCTTTATATCAGGGAAGGTGTCAGTCAGCTGGCCCGTCCTTGGTTGCCATGACTACAGTTGCCCCCTCCAAAGCCACACACAATTGAATGACTAAAAAAAAAGAGCCACCCTTCCCCATCACCACCCTTATCCCCCACCGTCCCCCTCATTACCCCCCATCACCATATAACTCATCACCATCCTCCCATCACCCGCATCACCATTATTAACCCCCATTAATCCCACCTTCCCCCATCACCCCCATCACGTTCTTCCCCATTCTTCATCACCCACCATCAAGTTGAGCCAAAAATGAAAGAGAGAGAGAGAGAGGAGGGAGAGAGTGAGTGAGTGAGAGTGAGTGAGTGAGTGAGTCTGTCGTAGGAGGAGAGGAAATTAGAGAGAGAGAGTGAGAGTGAAAGAGAGTGGAGAGAGGAGAGAGGAGAGGAGAGGAGTGTGTGTGTCTGTCGTAGGAGAGAGGAAATTAGGAGAGAGAGAGTGAGAGTGGAAAGAGAGGAGAGAGTGGAAAGGAGAGAGAGAGAGAGAGAGAGAGAGAGAGAGAAAGAGTTTGTCTGTCGTGGTGGGAGAGAGGAAATTAGAGGAGAGAGAGAGAGAGAGAGAGAGAGAGAGAGAGAGTGTCTGTTTCTAGAAGAGAGGAAATTAGGAGAGAGAGAGAGTGAGAGTGAAAGCAGAGAGAGAGTGAAAGCGAGAGAGAGAGAGAGATAGAGAGAGAGAGAGAGAAAGAGTGTGTCTGTCGTAGGAGAGAGGAAATTAGAGATGAGAGTGAGAGTGAAAGAGAGAGAGTGAAAGCGAGAGAGAGAGAGAGAGAGAGTGAGTGAGAGTGTGTGTGTGTCGTAGGAGAGAGGAAATTAGAGAGTGAGAGTGAAAGAGAGAGAGAGAGAGAGAGAGAGAGAGAGAGAGAGAGAGAGAGAGAGAGACTCTCTGGGGTCCCATATATCACTCAGGCCTGACCCCTATTGAGGCCAGTTGGTCCCATTAATAACTATCAACTGACGGCCTCCGCTGATCAGCTGACTCGCCAGTGATTAGCTGACTCACCACTGATCAACTGACTCGCCAGTGATCAGCTGACGGTCACCACTGATCACCTGACTCACCAGTGATCAGCTGACGGTCACCACTGATCAACTGACTCGCCAGTGATCAGCTGACGGTCACCACTGATTAGCTGACTCACCAGTGATCAGCTGACGGTCACTGCTGATCAACTGACTCGCCAGTGATCAGCTGACGGTCACCACTGATTAGCTGACTCACCAGTGATCAGCTGACGGTCACTGCTGATCAACAGAAGTTCAGTTAATGGTAACATTCGTCTTCTCTACCTCTCTCTTTCCTCCATCTCACCTTCTCTCACCCCCTCTCACCCTCTCTCACTCCCTCTCATCTCCTCTCACCCCCTCTCACCTCCTCTCACCTCCTCTCCCCACCTCTCACCCCCTCTCACCCCTTCTCACTCCCCCTCCTCCCCCACCCCTCTCTCCCCTCTCACTCCCTTCCCTCTCACCTCTCACCTCTCCCTCTCACCTCCCCTCCTCCCCTCCACCCCTCTCACCTCTCCCCCCCTCCCCACCCCTCACCTCTCACCTCCCCCTCCCACCTCCCTCCTCCCCTCACCTCTCACCCCCTCACCCCCCCCTCTCACCCCTCCCCACCTCCTCTCCCCCCTCTCACCCCCCTCTCACCCCTCTCCCCCCCCTCTCAACCCCTCTCACCCCGTCTCACCTCCTCCTAACCTCTCGTCCTTTCACCTCTCATCTCCTCTCCCCACCTCTCACCTCTCCTCCTCCTCTCCCCCTCTCCTCCTTTCACCCTCTCATCTCCTCTCCCCACCTCTCACTCCCTCTCACCCCCCTCTCATCTCCCTCTCCTCTCCACCCCTCTCACCTCTCCTCTCCCCACCTCTCACCCTCCTCTCCCCACCTCCCCCCTCCTCTCACCTCTCCCCACCTCTCACCTCCTCTCCCCACCCTCCCCCCTCCCCACCTCCCACCTCCTCACCCCCCCTCTCACCCCTCCCCTCCTCTCCCCCACCTCTCACCTCCCTCTCCCCACCTCTCCCCACCTCCTCTCCCCACCCTCACCCACCTCACCTCCCTCTCCTCCCACCTCCTCTCACCCTCCCTCTCCCCACCCTCTCTCTCCCCACCTCTCACCTCCTCTCCCCCTCTCACCCCCTCTCACCCCCTCTCACCTCCCTCTCCCCCCCTCTCCCAGCCTCTCCCCATCACCACGCTTGGTGAATAATATCTTCACCCCAGACACACCATCCATGCCTTGCGCCCTCTAATACTTCCTCCCCACCCTCCTTCTTCCTCCTCCTCCTCCTCCTCCTCTCCTCCTCTCCTCTCCTCCTCCTCCTCCTTCCTTCTCCTCTCTCTTGTTGTACCAAATTACATTCCTACCAATATTTAAGCTTCGACCTCAATTACTTCCTCTCCCCTCTCCCCATTCTTTCTTTACCCTTATCCCTTTCCCTCCCTTTCTCCTATCCTCTACCCTTCCCTCCCCTACCCTTCCCTCCCCTACCCTTCCCTCCCCTACCCTTCCCCTCCTCCGTATGGTATTCTGGCGGCCAACAACATCCTGCTGTGATCCGCTGCAATTTGTGACGGAAGTGTTGCCAGTATGGTGGAGGTACCTCAGCCCTGACCCACAAATATTTGTACGTTACAGAGCCTCATAACAAGAGGTAATTGAAAGGGTAAATATATCAAGGGGTAAATATATCAAGGGGTAAATATATTCAGGGTTAAATATATCAAGTAATCTTTATCACTCTCCCCTGACCATTGACCTGTAGTAACGCGGTAACAAAAATATTCCCTCTACCTTTATACTGTAGATTGATCAAGGTGTTTATAACGTAAGGCTGGTTAAAAGACACCTGTAAAAAATAAGAATGGATATAACCAGTATGGCGGTGGTCAGCAAACATACTGTATATCTGTCATAACAATGTAATCTCGTCTACTTGCTAATGACTCTATGATATAACTATTACTAGTGTTCAAAGGCCAAGAGTCAGTAATATAATACTAAAACATTTGATTGAGTGTTATGCCATTTATTATCTCGTTATATATAAAGACAACCATCGTGGGTCTGGGTCAGAATAATTATTACTAGTCTGAATTTGCCTGTAGACATGTGCCTAAGTTCCCTTGACCTCATAAAAGTTGTCTGAATATTCGTGAAAAACAAACAATCATATTTTTGGACGATCCTCTAAACGATATTTTTTTACAGAAGCTCTCAGTGGAAACGTCTGTCTTGTTTTCAGTCCAATATTTTCTGTCAATTCTCGATCAGTAACTCGGGAGAAAAGTCTTTACGTCTGTCATAACCAAAGATATTCCTTAGTTGGAGACGAAACGCGAGAATTTTACTATGAAATGTAAAGAGACGAAATAAAATTAGGAAAGACTGAATTTACACAACTTCTTCATAAAGGTTAAGACTGAACAGAGATTACTTCACATCAACATATAACGTAATGTGTGATAATATAAGAGATGCCTTGTAAACTGTAAGTCTTTAAGTTGATAGATAACAACGAATGATTGATTCTCAAAATTGGTTTCAATGATCCCTCGAGTCTGTAAGATTTATTCCTGTTTTGAATTCCAGTAAGAAACCCAGACGTTTGACCTTTAGCGAAGGAGATGAAAAATTAACTCCCCCCCAGATACTGACCTAAGAACCATGTTAATGAAAGAAGTTTTTAATAAATCTTGATTGTTAAGAGTATAATCTGGGGACTGACCATGACTGATTGATTCATGCTAGCCGGCCGCTTCACTCAGCCTCACCACACAATTTTTTGTATCCCTGTGTATGGTTATTTGATGCTGTTACCACATCGGTGTGTTCACCTGGCCCACCACACACCTAGTCTTGGCTTCTCACCACAAGTACACGAAACATGGCAACAGTGAGTCGCAACGACCAGCCCAGAGGTAGTAATATACTGTACACAGACTGACGATACGTGGCACAAAAACGACTATTTCGGGTAAAATATGCAAGAGGAGGGTGGTGATGAGATAGGCTGTGCATATTTTGTAGATAAATATACATTTGTATCAGCTCCGCCGACACTATTGAGCCACAAACAAGAAAAATAGGGTTGAGGTTCACCCCGAGCAGCCCGGCTCTCAATATCTACACCAAGATGGCCGCCGGGATTTCTTTTATCCTCGACTAAGGATTAAGCAAGTTTACCTTTCCGTGTATTTTACTGTGGAGTGAAGTAGTGAAAGTATCAGGGTTCACTCAGGTGGTATGTTAATATTGAGGAACGTGAAGTGACCTGACCTCGAGGGTCAGTAAAGGAGAAAATTGTTGTTATTGAAGTCTTGTAGGAGCTACCAGACACGTGCGTCGTAAAAGTTACATCACTTCAAGAGCGTTGCATTATATTCATATTTCATATTCAGTAAATACAGTCTCTATCTCACCTATTGAGAAGGTTCGGGAGGGTGCTGCTCGTCCGTCCGTCCGTCAGTCAACAATTGGTGACAATTAAATATATATATATATATATATATATATATATATATATATATATATATATATATATATATATATATATATATATATATATATATATATATATATATAGTCAACGTGTTCCAGAGGCGAATATATAAATTCCAATCTTCATAACCCGAACATAAACACACACACCCCCCGACAACTTCCTTCACCCCTTCGTGTCTATAAGCGGCCTCACCGTGTGCTGCTTCGAAGGGACAAATAAACTTATAATAACATTCAAGATTCACCGTTTAGAACATTGGTGGCTTGGCCCTGTCTTGCCACCACCCAATAAGGGCATATACACCCAGGGAATGATATTGGGCGGCGCCAGTTAAATGTGAATGTTACCAGGCTGTCACTCGCGGCATAATGGTATAATATCACCAGCACGTCGATCCTTGTATAATCTCACATATAATTGGAAGCTGATACAATTATGCCAACCTCTGTACGCTCCCTGGTACAATACGTCTCGGTTACTGTTTGCAAGTGATTGAAATTCTGTTCCTGCTTGAGTCTAATATTGCAGCCGTGTGCCGTATAGGATTTAAGGCACGTTATTATTTCGTATGCAAGAGCCTTAATGGAGTTCAATTCACAATATACACGTTAAGGGACATTGTGTGTAGGAGGACGCCGGGGCTGCACCACCTGGGCTGAGATGCTCACTTAACACAAGTGCTTATTACTGTGAGGCGTCTCGCTAGTGACGAGCGGGAAGAAAATGATGAGAATGGTGAAGAAGAGGAAAAACGAGAACAAGATAAATAAGAAAACCAAGAACAAAAATAAGATAAACAAGGAGAGCAAGAACAAGAAGAATAGAGAACAAAAACAAGAAGAACAACAAGAACAAAAAAAGAGCACCTCTAGGAAACCAATATGCAGCTGTCATCATGAAAGGCAAGTGCTCTTCTCCCTCCTCAGTGAGACAGCTGTAGGAGTCGCCGTCACTGAGAGACCAAGAGACAATAGCCCTTAATGTTATGATATTTGGCGTGTGAGTCCTTCCTCCTGATGGTCAGTGATACTATTGATTCATAGACCCTCTCCCACCTTACGCCCACACCAAGACCATCATTCTACTCCCCTCCCACCACCCCGCCCATTCCACGTCCACGCCACCACACACATGTTTCATCCCGTCCACCCACCCACCCACCTGCCTCCGCCCACTCGTTTACACCGCGGCCTCTCGCCCTCACCACCTCTTATTATCCTGCCCCTCTCAGATCCCGCCCTACCACGCCCACCACACTCACCCACGCCCACCACACTCACACATATCCACCACACTTACACACGCCTACACACATCCGCCACACCCACGCACATCCACCACACACACGCACACACATCCAACACACAAACACACACACACCACCACACACACACACACACACACACACACACACATATCCACCACCACTGGTTAATTTTAAGGCCATCCACCAGCACCCACACATACATCCACACACACACACATCCACACACACACACACACACACACCACCACACACACACACACACACACACACACACACACATCCACCACACACACACACACACACACACATCCACCACACTCTCACACCTCCACCGACTCAAGTCTCTCGGAGTTCCAGCGCCCAAGCTTCTCGGTGTTTACTCAACATTCATACTTCCCAAGCTCACCCATGCTTACCCTGCCTGGTCTTCCTCCCTAAATGCCACACAACGGAAACACCTAGAAAAAGTGCAAAAGAGGGCGTGCATGATTACCCCTACTCCACATACGAAGAAGAGCTCAACACACTGACCCTCTCGGCTCTCTCTGACCATCACCATGACCTCATCCGCAAATTTGGTGAGAAGCTTCTGCACCATCCTCGACACCGGCTCCTACTACCACCCGAGATCCCTCGTCCGCGAATTGCTGTTCGACACCACAACCGCATCCAACCCAAACGAGCACGAACTGATCGCTATGAGAACAGTCCAGTCCCATCCATTGCAAAAATTAATTATCAACAACTCGTCATCAACCAGTGTATTCACTCCCAGTCAATCTTACCTTTTTGCACTGTCATTATGTTGAAATGCCCTGTAGTATGACCTTCTCCCCACCTAGTTATTATATATTATATTTGAATCACTTATGTTACTTGTATATTATTTGTAAATAAAGTGACCCATTCCCCAATTATGTAACTATATTTTTCAGCATTCCGGCTGCCATACTCTTTCAATAAACCGTTAATTATTATTATTTATTATTGCACTCGCACACACCATCCACCATATTCACACACACACACACACATACACACCCACTACACTCACACACACCCACACACATCCACAACACCCATACATCCACCACACCCCACACTCACACACATCCACCACACACACACACATCCACCACACTCACACACATCCACCACACTCACACACATCCACCACACTCACACACATCCACCACACTCACACACATCACACCACACCCACACACATCACACCACACCCACACACATTCACCACACCCACACATCCACCACACCCACTCACCCATCACACTCACTCATCCACCACACAAATCCACAACACATGCCTCTCTCCTCAGTGTTACAGCTCCACATCCCTATAAAAACAAAGCATTGTATAACATAGAATAAACACCGCACATAGGACACGGCCTGTCGGAGAGTAGGAAACCTGATTCCCATCGATGATTAATACAAAGTTATCGAAAAAGATTTGCTTAGATTATACGAGACTATGGTTAGATAATATGAAAATCCAGGCATTATTTTTCAATGTCTCTATACAACACTGAAATAACAACGATGAACACCTATTCGATATGGATTTACCTTGATAAAACGTGATTGATTTTTAAGGTATCAACGAGATAATCCAAGAATGGGTTCCAACATTATTTACTGTGAAAGTGATCGATACACCCAGCTATATGGCAGCAAGACACTGGTCACATACAGGAGGCACCTCAAGGCACTTGAAAGCTTTCACCAACTTAGTCTACGTTCCATCCTCCGAGTTCGCTGGGAAGACAAGAGAACAAATGCCAGCATTTTCTCTGACACCAACTGTAGGAGCATCGAGGCTACCATTATCCATGAACAATTACTTTCGACTGGCCATGTTACCCTCATGGATGACAATAGACTGCCAAAGGTGCTACTTTACAGTCACCTAACGAATGGTAAACGTAACGCTGGCGGGCAACTGAAAAGTTATAAGGATAGTTTTAAGACAAACCTGAAAAGTGTCAAATCGGACCCCCTTACCTGGGAGACGATTACTCTACATCGTAACGCTTGGAGGAGCACCACATAAGGTGTCAATATTTTCGAGTTAGCCCGACTGCATACCGAGGCAAACAAGCGCCGGCGCCGGAAAGACGTGCCGTCACCCCTCCAGCACTAGATGTAGCTTCCCACATGTGCAACATCTGTGAACGACCCTGCTGGTTTCATATCCACCGAATGACAGCAAAGTAGTAGTAGTATTAGTAGTGTGTGTGTGTGTGTGTGTGTGTGTGTGAGAGAGTAAATTTTGTTTACTCCTGTCTATATATGAATGTAGGCATTTACACAAGTATATATACTGCACAAACACATAACTTAGAATAGTCTTCGTTCAGACACACAACTACAGCCCCTCACCCCTCCCTGTTATTTTATCTAAACCCTTCAGAAGCTTAAAATATTCCAAAACAATTAAATTTTCACCCTCCTGGGCACAACTCTTCCAACCATATAAAAAAAAGACTCGATATTTCTGTATTAAATGAAAGTAACAGCGACAGTCAGCGGTGATGGTAGGAATTTGCTGACACGGCGATGGTTGTCGAAATTCATGCTGGGACCCACTCCATATTTTGGTGGCTGTGATAGGATGCTCTCTCTCTCTCTCTGGGATACTAATCTCCAGCTGCCATCATGGAAAGATAAGGCCATTCCTTCCATTAGACAGGTGGGCGTTCTCTCGTGAAAAGGATAGGGTAAGGGTAGAGGGAAATAATGCTGACGCAGTGTGATGTTACGTGTTGTTGTAGTAAGCGTTTCTTAAAAGCTCTTATTGTTACCCCATATACGGTTGTGTCATCACTCAACTACCGTGTTATCTTAAGGATCCGGTAAAAAACAGGTGTGTGTGTGTGTGTGTGGCAGGTGTACAGAGTGTGTCAGATAACCACACTTACAAGAAAGAAAACATAGTAACAATAAACTCATAAATGGAGAAGATTAATTGAATAAACTTCCAATTTGTCATAGAAAATAGCCCCTAAGAGACACAACAGAAGGTATAACTATAAAAAAAAAAATTAATTGCGATGTTTAGTTAAGAAAAATTACCATTATATGTGTAAAAATTTCTTACCCCTGGACCACAATACATGCATTCGCTCTTACTATTATGACTGGACAATATATCACGGGGTTGCTGCTATGATTAATCACTTGAGGTTTTGGCATGATTTATAATGTTTTGAAATATTTTTCTTTTTGAGTAATGGGAAAGCCGTTGTAAGTAGTTTTATTTTTTTTATTTTTGTCATCGAAGTTAAAAGGAAAATATGTTGTTAATATGAGGAAAATTATGTCTTGGTGATGATGAGAAATTTTTGTACATGAAGGGAAATGATGGAAGATAATTAGGTAAGGTAAACATAAACAGATATATATTTAGATTATGAGAGAGACAGACTCTCTCTCTCTCTCTCTCTCTCTCTGGCACACACACACACACACACCTTCACGAGCCAGCGAGAGTTTGAAGACTTATCCCCGGTATTAAAATATAATGAACCGGTGTTGGATAAAAACCACAACTGACCCACGATGGCAAGGTATTATATAAAATACTTTATATCTTCAGTCGACCAACAACACCTCCGCTTTTATTAAGGAAAATAAAGGTAAAGTTGAATACAGTAAATACCCGCATCCTAAGGGGTGACGGATAGACTGACTGACGAACTGCCCCAACACTTGTTAACTCTGGTATAAGAAAAAATTCAAGTGACTCCCATAAGTGTGATGGCATGTTAGGGACAGCGTGGATACAGTACACTGCTAATTAAGGTTTTTTCTCATTATACAGGGAGGTAATGTACTCGATCACCTTCACTTCCCCATCTGTAAAGTTAGGTACACATTGGAAGCTTATACTTCATAAAATACACATTTATAAACATTTAAATCAATTCGCAATCAAGATCATCATCATCTTTACTTACTGTTTGTACAAAAATTCCACCTGAGCCAGAGAAAGGAGCAGATCTCCAGATGACTTACACATTACAGAACATCATCCATCTTGTTTTCATTGTGTTAAAGAAAACGGGCACACAATTCAAGCAGATGGAGGGGAAACATAGAAAGATTGGTGTTGGTCTCTCAGTACATTGAGTGGCCGGGGCAGCCATTAATACCAAACAATACATCACGGGGCGGTGGGGGTGAGATAAATTACTTGTGTTTGGGTCAGATTTATGATGCCTCTGGATTATTTTTCCCAGATTAATGGATGAGAGGACGTCACCAGGAGTAAATTTCTTTGGGGCCTTACCGTCCAGGACAACACTGCCACGGAAGGTTGTGTTTACCTCATTTTAAAGATAATGTTAAAGAGTACCACGAACAGAAACAGACTAAACAAACCTAACCTAACCTGACCTAATTTAATCTCCAGCTTAACCTTACCTAGCCTAACCCCCAACCCAACGCAACCCAACCCAACCCAACCCAACCCAACCCAACCCAACCCAACGCAACCCAACCCAACCCAAATTCCAACCCAACCCAACCCAAACCCAACCCAACCCAACCCAACCCAACCCAACCCAACCCAACCCAACCCAACCTTCCAACCCAACCCAACCCAACCCAACCCAACCCAACCCAACCCAACCCAACCCAACCCAACCCAACTCAACCCAACCCAACCCAACCCAACCCAACCCAACCCAACCCCCAACCCAACCCAACCCAACCCAACCCAACCCAACCCAACCCAACCCCAACCCAACCCAACTCCAACCCAACCCAACCCAACCCAACCCAACCCAACCCCCCCAACCCAACCCAACCCAACCCAACCCAACCCAACCAACCCAACCCAATCCCAACCAACCCAACCCAACCCAACCCAACTCCAACCCAACCCAACCCAACCCAACCCAACCCAACCCAACCCAACCCAACCCAACCCAACCCAAATTCCAACCCAACCCAACCCAACCCAACCCAACCCAACCTAACCCAACCCAACCCAACCCAACCCAACCCAACCCAACCCAACCCAACCCAACCCAACCCAACCCAACTCCAACCCAACCCAACCCAACCCAACTCCAAACCCAACCCAACCCAACCCAAACCCAACCCAACCCAACCCAACCCAACCCAACCCAACCCAACCCAACCCAACCCAACCCAACTCCAACCCAACCCAACTCCAACTCCAACCCAACCCAACCCAACCCAACCCAACCCAACCCAACCCAACCCAACCCAACCCAACCCAACCCAACCCAACCCAACCCAACCCAACCCAACCCAACCCAACCCAACCCAACCCAACCTCCAACCCAACCCAACTCCCAATCCCAACCAACCCAACCCAACCCAACCCAACCCAACCCAACCCAACCCAACCCAACCCAACCCAACTCCAACCCAACCCAACCTCAACCCAACCCAACCCAACCCAACCCAACCCAACCCAACCCAACCCAACCCAACCCAACCCAACCCAACCCAACCCAACCCAACCCAACCCAACCCAACCCAACCCAACCCAACCCAACCCAACCCAACCCAACCCAACCCAACCCAACCCAACCCAACCCAACCCAACCCAACCCAACCCAACCCAACTCCAACCCAACCCAACCAACCCAACCCAACCCAACCCAACCCAACCCAACCCAACCCAACCCAACCCAACCCAACCCAACGTCCCAACCCAACCCAACCCAACCCAACCCAACCCAACCTAACCCAACCCAACCCAACCCAACCCAACCCAACCCAACCCAACCCAACTCCAACCCAAACCCAACCCAACTCCAACCCAAATCCAACCCAACCCAACCCAACCCAACCCAACCCAACCCAACCCAAATCGCTAACCCACCCAACCCAACCCAACTCCAACCCAACCCAACCCAACCCAACCCAACCCAACCCAACCCAAACCTAACCCAATCCCAACCCAACCCAACCCAACTCAACCCAACCCAAGCAATCCGTGTCTTAACCTAACATAACCAGACCGAGTATAAATTAAAGCAAATAACATGAAATACACGACCAACACGAGATAAACAAACAACATGAGATAAACAAACAACGTGAGATAAATAAGCATAGAGAGGAAAAAAAGATAGTTTTCTTAAAATGTTTAACTTTCAGAGATCCACAAGTCGCCTTCCCCGTCTCTCTCCCCTTCACTTACCCACTCCTCTACCCTCCCTCCCCTCACTATAATTTGGGCCAATTTCAGATGGAAGAGCAACTTTGTGTTTTTCACTACACAATTTTTATTTAATTTTTTATTCGCTTTTTTTGTCATTTCAAACAATTAAGTTCAAATTGCCTCCGTTATCTTCATCAAGAATTCCAGTTTGAGAGAGAGAGAGAGAGAGAGGGAGAGTGCGTGCGTGCGTGCGTGCGTGCGTGCGTGCGTGCGTGCGTGCGTGCCCGCGTGCCCGCCCGCCCGCCAAATTTCATTGCCATTGTAAGGCATGAACGGCAGTGTCACTGCACATTGGCACCCAGCCTGAGTTCTTCCCACCCATACGGGGATAAAACAAGGATGTGTACTAGCACCAACTCTCTTTTCCATTTTCTTGGCTGCTTTCCTTACAGTACCGGATGAAGGGTCTTTTCAACATAAGACGACTCCAGGCAGGAACAAAGGTGTCGGCAGCTTCCATTACTGAACTTAAGTATGCAGACGAACTCACACCCGTCGCTCACACTGAACACGACCTACAGGAGATCCTGAACTCCTTCACAGATACGCAAGCACACTTCGGCCTTGAGGTGAATGCAAGTTAGACTCAGATTCTCTTTCAGCCTGCCCCTGGTTCAGCCACACCACCATCCATCCAGCTTAACGGTACTACCCTCTCGATTGTTACCCACTTTCAGTATCTCGGTTCTCACCTGTCCACTACCGCAGACATTGATCAAGAGATTCAACATCGGATCAGAAGTGCATCTCAAGCCTTTGGCAGACTCAGTACCCGTGTCTTCAGCTGCAAGGAGTTGAAATTATCTACAAAGCTGCACGTGTATCGAGCAGTGGTTCTCCCCACCCTGCTATATGGCAGAGAGACATGGGTCACATACAGGAGGCACCTCAAGGCACTTGAAAACTTTCACCAACGTAGTCTATGTTCCATTCTCCGAGTTCGCTGGGAAGACAAGAGAACAAATGCCAGTATTTTCACTGACACCAACTACGTTGGACAAGCCATATTACCCGCTTGTCACCCTAGGAATGGTAAACGTAACGCTGGCGGACAACAGAAAAGCAATAAGGATAGTCTTAAGACAAACCTGAAATAGTTTCAAATCCACCTCCCTCACCTGGGAGACAATCACTCCACACCGTAACGTTTGGAGGAGCACCACACGAGAAGGTGTCAATACTTTCGAGATAGCCCGACTGCATACCGAGGCACACAAGCACCAGCGCCGGAAAGACGCTGTCACCGCCGGAAAGACGCTGTCACCGCCAGTAAGGGCTGTAACGAGTGGGTAGGCTGTCCCCCGCTCGTTTACTTATTCACGGCCCACTAGGGGGGAGACGGAGGTGTGAAGGTCGCTACTGCCTCGTCGCATGCCAGACACGATCCAGCCTTCACTACAGCTGTTACTTCACCCCGCTGTTCGATTCCAACTCTGGTTGTGTACTCATCTGAGGCTCCTGGAGCTCCTGGGCTGATTCACCAGTCCTTCACTGTTCGGCTGTCAACTCCGGTCACCAACTCCAGCTACTGCCACTGCTACCACGCGATCGCAACTTCCTCCACGCCCTATCCACCGTCCGTGCCCTGGCGTCTCTCTTGTGTGGCAAGACATCGCCCACCAACGCCGGCGCCAAGTGAGGAAGCTGGTTAGAAGGAAAATTCATCTGCAGCCGTAGGAAATATCTATTCTGTGTTTTATTGATGGTTTTGTTTTAAGTAATTGTGTGACTCCAGTGCTGTTTGTTTAATATTTGTGTGAGTGGTGTCAGAGTTAACCTTTTGTGATTATTTTCTTAGTAAAGAGGTGTCAATCTCTAACGGTTGTTTGTTATCCCTTGGAAACCCATGGTTATTGACTTTCCTTTATATAAGATCCTGATTAGGCTGGCAAGGGATTTATACCCTACAGGTCAGACCTTTACACCGCCCCTCCCACATTAGATGAAGCACTCTACTTGTGCAACATTTGTGAACGCCCCCGTTGATCCCGTATCGGCCTTTGGTGTCATATCAAAGTTCACCAATGAAGGTGACATCCTCAATAACTCGTACCATTGTATCATAGCTGGATGATCGTCATACTCGATTCCGAATGGCAGCAAAGTATTAGTGGTGTGTGTGTGTGTGTGTGTGTGTGTGTGTGTGTGTGTGTGTGTGTGTGTGTTCATTCTACCTATACACACATCTAGAAGTTCTGTGAATGTGTATGTTGTATGTCCATTCTAGTAATATACATATGCGGCGCTATGAGTGTGTGTATAATGGACTGTAACAAGTTCATCCTACATTCATCAACACTGAGTGACTGAATAGCTGTCTGTCTGGTTGACTGATCCCCAAACTAACTGATTAACTAACTAATTAACTATCCAGCTAGCTAACTAACTAACTAACTAACCAACCCTCTGAGATAACTTTCTATGTTCTGTCCTCCTTAACGCAGCTTATAACTAGTTCTTAACCACCTCTTCCCTCATCCCTTCCCATTAATACATTGTATCTACGTCTTGAACGACACCTAAAGCACTGGGGACCTTAAGCCAGTGTCGGCACAATGAGAGCAAGTGTCTAACTAATATTCTTGAGCGGTTTAACTATAATGTCAGGCGACTGTGAGTGTTCATGGAGGCAAAAACAAACGAAATAATATATTAGAAACTCATATTGTATTGTACGTTATATGTGTTCTCTTAGAGTAGAATATTGTAGGAGAGGAGAACTACTACAGTTGGCGCTACAGAAATGTGTACAATACTTGCTGTAGAAAATAGTGTTTTTTTATGGAATACTAATATAAATGTAAATAATAATCAAAACAACAACAATAATATCAACAACAATAACAGCAACAAAATATTAACAACCATAATAACAACAACCAAAACAACAACATAACCATAAAAACAACAGCAACAAAAACAGTAACCATAACAGCAGCAGCAGCAATAATAACAATAATAATAATAACAATAATAATAATAATAATAATAATAATAATAATAATAATAATAATAATAAAACGCCTGGACACATCTACACATTAATTCACATATATAGAATTCTGATCACAGGGCAGGTGTGTCATGGAGGATTACAGGTGTAGATAACGATGATAAACGAAGCAGGCTCAAGAACTATGCTGGTGTCCTTAATGAGATCGTTATACATTAAAGAGAGACAGTGAGAGAGAGAATGAGTGAGTGAGAGACATGTGGAAAGGTGAGACAGATAATGGGAGAGAGTGAGTGAATGAGTGAGAGACATGACCGGAAGGAGAGATAGAAAATGGTGAGTGAGTGAGTGACCCTAATAGAGAGAAATAGAGAGAAAGAGAGAGAATTATAGAGAGAGAATGATTAGCTGAGTGATACACACTAATACACACACCATTATACCTCACACGCAATCTATACACACTAATACACACACTCCATCTATACACACTAATACACACACCATTAACCTCACACACCATCTATAAACACTAATACACACACTCCATCTATACACACTAATACACACACACACACCATTATACCGTTATACTTCACACACTCCATCTACACACACACACACACACACACACACCATTATACCTCACACACACCATCTATACACACTAATACACACACACACACACACACACACACACACACACACCATCTATACACACCAATACACACGTCTCAAACTCAATTAAAATCAGAGTCAAACTTTTCCAACCATTTTCCACCAACAGAGAACTGAGTTTCAATTCGTATCCGAAGGCCTTTTGAAAGACATTGAAATCTCTGGTATAGATTCCACCCTCGTAGGACGCTGGACATCAGAGCATCAACCCTGCTTGACGAGATCCTTTAACAGTGGGATCCAACCCTGCCACTGAAGAGGACATGTTCGTTTACAGGATGGGAACGTCTCCTTTAAGATTATTCAGACTCGTATCCAAGATGTTTGTTTCTGAAATATCGGTACAAGTAAGGATTTATGTTCGAGGTGCAATGTGTGTGTGTGTGTGTGTGTGTGTGTGTGTGTGTGTGTGTGTGTGTGTGTGTGTGTGTGTGTATGAATGTGCGAGAGTGTGTATAACTGTTGCCTGTCAGTATACTATTAGATACAGTATAACACAGTAGTATGTCGTGTATATTACAACTACCTTCCATTAATTATCTTTGTTCTCTCTATAATTTCATCCTTATCTTCCTGATTTACTTTGATTATTTCTCCATTATACTGTAAAAGATTTATGTGTCGTAAATTCACATAACGAGTAATAACATCACTAATAATAAGAACACTAACATCACATCTAACTATTCGACCGGGCCCCAGTCCTAATAGGCCCCAACTTATAAAATATAATGAACCTGATAACTTTAATTATAATGGAAACTTTAATGGACCCCAATCTTAATGATAGAGTTGTATTGACTAAGGCCAATTAAGGCTGGGATCAATTTAATCCTAGACTATATTGAACACACCACTACCCAAACACAACACTCCACTACCACCACAACATCACACCTCTACCACCTCTACCACCAACACTACAC